>NC_084712.1:19906271-20506271 GCF_033807575.1 Cydia pomonella | reverse complement strand
GAGCCGTCATGAGCCGTGGCAATAAGCCGGTACAAACGGAAGAAGAAGAGAAGGAAGCAGAAGAAAGAAGAAGAAGGCTTTTTTTTGCGATTTCGAAGTTGGTCCCATAGTAAAAGTTGCTCAGTATGACCTATATATTCATCCCGTAAATTATTGCAGGTGACTAAATAAACATCCTGTATTATAGAGAAATAAGTTAGTAATTTTAAAAATCGTAACTTCCTTCATTTCATTGAAACTTCGAACTTTTCGAGAAATTTCCGAACACTTTTTTTTACATATTTTAGAAAGATATGCGTACCTAGTACACATATCTACTAGCTCAGCTCTAAATATAACAAAATAATAGAATAAACTGGAATATTTAATTTTGTATACCCCGTAAAGTTTTGTTTACACCAGAAGCCAAGATAACACATCGCCATCGACAAACGCCGAACGTAAAGCAAAAGTGTATTAAGCTCGTTACAGACGGAGCGATAGTATACCAAAAGATATTATACTTAGCATATATATAATATGTCTATTAAATATGTACGAGTATATGTGTATAATAATGTGTGGTATATTTAATATGTCTGTGTCTCACGGAAGTTTTGTTATTAAGATACAGCAAGGCATTTAACGATATATTTTACGTACCATTTGGCAGAGTCCACACGCAAAGCTATAATATACACGGTGTAACATGAGGAAACCGAGAGATTTAAACTGTTTGCTGCGCCCTTCAGGGTGTCATGTTGTATAGAATTCTATGTAATAGGTTTATATACAATGTAACTCATAAAAATTTTTTAGAATTCACTTACATGAGAATTAAAAGTAAATAAGTTAACATTGTACGGGTGAGCGTATGCATGCGTTTTCATATTTAGGTGCTAGACAGACAGCGATATATATTTTGCTATCGTTGGCGTGTGTGGTGCTTAGCAATACTGTACATTATCTGTCGGTATCTTACGTATATTAATATATATTATCGCTCCCTCTGTGTCGGGCTTTAAGATGCAAGTGACTATTTCAATACATTATTTTTGATTCGATTCGCGTTCTCTATCCACGATTGTTATCTTAGCTAGGACCGCAGGTCAGAGGGCCTACCGAGAAACACAAAAATCGTAAATCTCTCGCTTATTCGAGCGATAAAGAGGCAGATGACGAAATTACGATTTTCCTGTTTCTCGGTAGGCCCTCAGATATAGCACCGATTAGATTCAACTTACCACGTTCTATCATATAAGACGTCTTATGACATTTATATGGCCCTTACGGCTAACTATTTGTCTATTGTAAGCAAAACCGCACGTACAAGAAAAAGGATCGGTCGTTGGCAAAAATTTAGATTTAGATTTAGATTTATTTATTACACAACATACGATTGCATTACAAATTACATTCATGTCAATTTATATGAATCTATATTGTGATTGTCAAAAATAAATTCTAATAATGACAAAAAATAACATCATAATCCAGATAGCAACAATTAATAAATGGAAATGTTCACCTGAAAAGGATCGCCAAGTCAGAATTTATTATAAAACAATAATAAAATAAAAATGAAATAGAATCAAGAAACAAAAACAATGTCAAATATGCAAAAATAATTTATACAGTTATGTCAAAAAAATCACTAATTGAATATAATGGGTTCTCCAGCAAAAAGTTTCTCAATCGACGCTTGAAAATCGTATCGGATGTTTCCGCCCTTATTTCTGCAGGTAATCGCTCATAATAGGTCGAATCGCTCAAATGGCGAATAATTATAATTGGTACCTGAGCGCGGGCGCGCTCTCGGATTACGCGCCTTTGTTACGCATCTCGACGACACATTTTAGACTGGTTCTGTAGCGTTCGACTCGCCGGCACTCAGTAACCGTAGAGGGACCACACAAGATTTTTCCATTAGTTCATTTAGAATATTATTGCAATTTCTATAGGAGTTGTACTTAATTCAATTACCGGTTAAAGTGACCGAATTTTTTTTATGCAGATTAAGTAGCACGTGCGGTTTTACTTACAATATACAATGAGTTAGCCGTAAGGGCCAGCTTGAAAACTAACGACTATACTGCAAACATCAAAGGTCTTCTATCTCTATCATGCTATATTAGAGTGATAAAGACCTTACATGTGAGGTCTTCCTTAGTTGTGGAAGGAAAGCGGAGACTACTCTCATAGTACCAAGTAAATTCACGTTTACTGAGTTTTCTATCATACCTTTCGTAATATTTTAATTACTCCAGAAAACATCAAGGATCGTCTATTACCATATCTTTCCGGCTGTATAAAAGTGACAAGGACTTACTTGTGAGGTCTTCCTTAGTTGTGGAAGGAAAGCGGAGACTACCCTCATAGCACCAAGTAAATTCACGTTTACTGCGTTTTCTATCATGGTAGGGGTTTGCCATTCGTAGTCGCCTATGGTCATGACTCCGGCATTATTGACGATGGCGTATAGGCCTGAAATATAATAAATAAATATAAGGACATTATTACATATATTGACTAAGCCTCACAGTAAGCTTGAGGATTGTATTATGGGTACTCAGACAACGACGTATATAATATATAAATAGGAACAGGAATAAGAGCAGGAACAAATATTCATGCTCATTACACAAATAAATGCCCTTACCGGAATTTGAACCCAGAACCAGCGGCTTCATAGGCAGGGTTACTACCCACTATACTTTGTATCTTTAGGTATTTAAATAAAAGTAAACATACAATTTGTAAATTTTCAGGTAGTTATAACATTTATTGGTTAACCAACCAAATACAAAATCGCCTGGATCTGTCACTGAACGACCTGACTTTAACCTACATTATTTGATCATGTAATGTTTTCATCTACCCTCAACTGGCTTAAGGAGCCATTTGAGGGTAGATTTTGTTTACTTTTATTTAAATACCTTTACCTTACCTTACCTTTTAGAGTTATAGGTATCTAAGTCATTTTATACCTAAGAAAATTTGTATTGTCGACAGAAAGTTTCTAAACGGGGCAAGCATACAAAATTATAACAGCATAACTTTTCTCCAGCTGATCTAATGATGGACTCACATGGCTAAAGGAACCGTGATACAACAACGCAACGTAATTGTGTTTGGGTTTGTTAGAATTGTCTCTACGAGTAATAGTAGCCCGATTCAAACTTTAAGATGCGTCAAACATTTGCTGAAAATAGGATATGGGTTAGATGTCAGTGTCACAAGTGATGTTTCTTCAAACAAAAACGTCACTTTTGACACTGACATATCCAATCAATATCGTATGTTTAGGAATTTTTTGACGTATCTTAAAGTTCGAATCGGGCTGTAATTTAGTTTCCGTGTGATTTTTTTCATTGCATTAGTTTTAGACAAAACGTGTATCAATTAAATATTTGACGACCTGCCTGGCCTAGTGGGTGGTGACCCTGCCTATGAAGCCAATGATCGCGGGTTCAAATCCTGGTAACGGCATTTATTAGTGTGATGAGCATGGATATTTGTTCCTGAGTCATGGGTGTATTTAAATATTTATAAATACTATAAGGTAAGTGAGGCATACCTCAATTTAAAATGCAATATTATAAAAAATAATCAGGAAATGATGTTAAACTTACTCAATATAGGTGTCTCAATTTTCGAATTTTCCTCATATACCAAAATAGTTATAAAAATATTATGGCTCTCTTGGAAAATAGACGTTTTATAAAAGTACTATTTTGGGCCTTATTGAACACTACTAGGGCATTAAAACCCGCAAACACTATATATTTTTACAGTAATAACAGATTTTAATTGTTTTTAACCTTAGAGGTATACAGATAACAATATTTGGAAACTTCAATTTCAATTTCAATATTAGGAATGTTATAACATAAATTGATAAAGTTTATCCGAACATTTATATTCAGAGGGCCCGATTCGAAGAATGAGATACGATAACGATAAGTTCTGGTTTAGTAAAGTTCTCATTTAGATATCGTTTGTACGACATAAAAATTGACAGAAGCAGCTCGATTCGCGCAACCAATGTCACTTTGACGTTAGAAATACGAGTAACGTAGATATATCTGATTGGGATCACAGCGGAATCGAAATAAACGTCAATTTTAACATGTCGTTTAGCTATCCATCTTTTAAAGATCTCTCCCAGATCTTAAACGTGTCTTAATCATTCTTCAAATCGGGCCGAGAGCTCCTAGAAAGTGTAACGTTCTATTAAAAACAGAATAAATGAATTTTTGACATGATGTAAAAACTTCTTAAAAATCTGTCATCATTGTGGTCAACACCGCTGTGGGTGGGTTGATTCTCCGGCATACAGCTGCGGTGCGGAAGTCCAAACCATCCAGCACATAACTCAACTGCCCTATAATGCGTTATGGCGCCGGTCCTCCCGAAGACCTGTGCTTTAACCGCGAAAATCGATATTCGTCAATTGCGGGCATTTTTCTCTGTCACTCTAATTATGTCCTAGTGAGAGTTAACGAGAAAGATCCCCGCAATTTGCGATTTTCGCGGTAGGCCGCCTGATCACCCTGAGCCATGATCACGAAGCCATGAAGTGGCTGACTGGTCTATGTGTAGACAATTAATTATATTGTTTCTATTTTCACAATATGTTTGACATACGATTAAATAAATAATATAAATTATATGAACTCTTAATACTTTACGATTAAGGGTCCCCAGCAAGCTCGGTTCACCATACAACGTAGTTACGCTCTCATTTTGAAACCAACCACCTAGATTGCTCAGAAACTTTGTTATTACAATAGGATAAGGTATATCTAGTAGTGAAGTTAGTTTATGTAGCCTCAGATATCATAGTTAAAAATATACAGCGATTTCAAAATTTTCACACAAAACTTGTTTTTGCTCTACTTCTTTTACTACTTATCTACTTTGTTTTATAAACTGGAGCTATATGGACTAATTACAGGGCGAGATATACCTCATGTGATGTGTAAAGTTTCATTACAATCCAACACGTAGTTTTAAAATGAGAACGAAACTCTGTATTAGAAGGTGAAATTCGCCCGAGCTTTCTAGAATAGAATAATTTTTTCACAAGAATATGTATCTACAAAGGTGTCCTTATAAATATATTAATAAAATTAATTTAAATTATTAAATAATTTTTTCGTATGCATAATGTGGTCAAAAACCGTGCCTCAAACCTCAACCATGCCGGATAAAACAGAAAAGAATATAACAAAAGGTTAACTTAGAAAACAAAAAAAACTTACTGTAATTTGGGTGTTCTTTCAACAGCCCGTTCACATATTCCTTGAACCCAGCAACACTATCTCCACTCGTCACATCCAAAGGACACGAATGAACCTTTAATTTCTCCAAAGACTTAGCTGCTCTAGAATCCACTCCATTCAACATTCCGGCTACCGTCACCATACCTTCACGGGCTATTCGAGTAGCCAACGCGTATCCTAAACCACTGTCGCATCCCGTGATAGCCACTACACGAGTTAGACTCATAATACGAGTAATATGCAACGGTCAAATAACAATACGATAGCGGTATCATACAGAGAATAGTCTAGATAAGAGGAAAGTCGGTGTTCAACTGCGGCGAGAACAGGATCACAAGCATTTAAAACAGGTTTCGTGTTTCGTTGCATATTAAAAATGAATTTCATGTTTATATTTACGTTTGGATTTCGGAGGACCTAGCGCGATTCGCGAACCATAGGTATTTCGTTCGTGCGTCAATTTTTCATTGTTCATATGGTTATATAGAAAGAAAGACCAACTGATATTTTATTAAACCATTTTAAAATTTTAAGACATTAGTAACAATGTCTTCGGTCACCGCGAGTGTTACTGATGAAATAAAACTATGTAAACGCATTAAGTAGAAGTATCGCGCACATATAATAAAGTTAAACTAAGTTTTGAAACCTCTATAGCGTTACCATAACACCTCTGTCAAAATTATAATGTGCAAAACTACCCACATACAAAAATAATTAAAACAAAAATCATATATGTTTTTTTTTGTTTTTAATTAAATACGCGATTTAAACCGTTTATATAGTGTTATTCCATTTTAAGACGTCTATATAAGTTTCGATTGCAGCGGAAACTAGAGCCAATGAAACCGTGACCCAAAACCGAACGATAGTTTTTGGGTAAAAAATCACGTTTATTAATATAGTACTAAGTATATACAAGCGTGTACACGGTGTACACCTGTAAAGGTAGTGTTCAGTGGAACTATTTTGTAATATATAAATAAATAAATAAATATAAATAAATATTATAGGACATTATTACACAAATTGACTAAGTCCCACAGTAAGCTCAATAAGGCTTGTGTTGAGGGTACTTAGGCAACGATATATATAATATATAAATATTTATAAATACTTAAATACATAGAAAACACCCATGACTCAGGAACAAATATCCATGCTCATCACACAAATAAATGCCATTACCAGGATTTGAACCCGGGACCATCAGCTTCATAGGCAGGGTCACTACCCACTAGGCCAAACCGGTCGTCAAAAAATATATATGCAATTATACCTGCTATTGTAACCTGAACTACCATATATTGTATACTTATATTACCAGCCTATATGGGCAAACTGCTGCCCCTCGATCTCCACCCGTCTCGGCTTTCAGCAATTTCCGGCCAGATTTTAAGATATGCGTCCAGGTCATCCCGCCATCTTCGCCTGGGCATGCCCATCTTGCGGCACCCACTCCGTGGATATTTTTGCCCGCCTGTGTGGGTGCATGCGGCAGACATGGCCGGCCCAGTCCCACTTCAGCTGAAGTGGGGCTGAATTACCATATACGCAATAAAAAACATTCATTCATTCATTCGGTCGGTCACTTAATTTGCCTATCTACCACTCGAATAAGTAAGACATGACAAGAGCAATAGAGAGGCAGCCAATCAAGCATAGATATTTGCGGCAGGCCCTCTGATTAGAAAATTCATATGAGGTCGAGAAATGTCGAATTCGACAAAGATATGCCAATAAAAGAGGGTCGTTTCAGCACCGATGCTCATCTGAGAGATTAGGCGTATTGAACGGAAACAATCTTGTATTTATGGCTGACTTAATACGGGATCCGATCTTTTCGAGTTGAAAGTGTTTCGAGAATTTTCGCAAACAAACTCAGTCCCAATTTTGTGAGGATCATTCGATTTCATTATTACGGATCTTGAGCGGTAATTTGATTGAAATAAACGAGTATGTACGTAGTTAGTTGTTAGTACCTAACAAAACTTCCGTGAGACACAGACATTAAATATATTAAAACGGTACACTCGCGTATTTTAAGTTGAAGATTGCTCGACAATCTCGGAGTACCTTTCAACAGGAGCACGCGTTGGCGGACCGACGCAGACTGCGGGCTGCAGCGCTCCGCGACCAATCGCTGGGCGCGGGTGACGGCGGCAGTAGGTGAGGCGACAAACTACCCTCGTTTTCAAACAAAACCATAAAATGCAAGGTATAAAACTAAAAGGTATAACTCCATTTCGGAGATAATCAATCATTAATTTTTATCTTATAAGGCCCTTACGAGCGTGTACACTTGCCTTAGGGCCTGTTTACTTATTGATTAGTGTTTAGTGCGAGTAAATACATTTGTTACTAAACGTAAGTACTATCTCGGACGATCGACGTTCGAAATGACATTGATATGTCACAGTTTTCAATTGTTTGGTTGAGTTAAATGTAATGCCCGTGTAACAACAACGCTGTATGCAACATTTAGTTACTTTTTATAAAAAAAAAAACATTTTTTTTTGTAAATTAACTATGCCATTTAGTTTCCTTGAACGTACTTACCGATACCCCGAAGTTAACGAAATTCAATAAAAACACGGTGTATAAGCGTTAACTGACAACTCTGGGTCACCAGCGCAGGCAGCGCATGCTAACTGAGCCACTGAGACCTCACTCCGTACCGTAAGAGTGTGATATTTTTCAAATCTTGTTTTGGCTAGTATCTGCGGCTCACAATGGCTCTGAACCTGACTTGTGATAGTAAATTAAACTAAACAATTAATATTATTAATTAAACAGTTTGTTGGCACTATTCGCCAACAAACTACCACTTAAGTTTTCTCTTGAAATAAATAAATAAATAAATCTATAAATACTAGTGGTCCAACTTTGTATGGAAAACAAAAAGTGTAATAAATGTTATCTCCACAAGGCTCCCTTTATTCCATTATGAAATAGTAATATATAAAGCAAATTTGAACTCATTTGCTAAGGATTTAGTGGTCACTATCACTATGATATTTGCAATAATCTTATACAAACAAAAAAATACAAATGAACCTTGCCAAAAGTAACATTCACTATCAGCATATTTTTTAAATATTTTTTTTAAATACATAAAAAGGCTCGCAACCGGTTTTTATCATACAAAAAATACCAGTTATATTATATCCATATAAACCTTATTATAAGTATATAATTATATTCAATTACAATAGCTATATTATCAAAAAACTAAGCCTAAATTAGCCTGAGGCATTGTTCCCAGGACACTGGCCGCGTTCCCTCTCTGCACAGTGAGGCTAAGTTTTTGTGCGAAAAGTAGGTCGCCAGACACCCAGACTAGTTTAGTAGAAATTTCTTTTACTAAGTAGTTTCTTGGTGTCGGACGACCAAGGACCGAAAGTAAATAAAATAAATAAAATAAAATAAAATGTATAAGCCACTAAAACATATCCAAAGAATAATTATTGATGGGTCAAATTATTTTCATACATGTTTGTACGGCAGAATTGTTTCATTTATAGCGACCTCTAAACGATGTTTCGTTGCTCAAAATTTTGGTATGGATATTTTTTGCATATTTTGGATAAAAAAGAACCTTGTTGAAAAGGAATATACATAATTAATTTTATTGACCACCCTAATAAATACAGATAGTGTATCTATAATATTAAACAATATTTTTTTACATACTGCTGTGGTGCAGGGACCCGAAGTGGATCTTGGCCTCCGACACCAAAGACCGCCATGCTTCTCTGTCCAAATCCGTTTCCGTTCAGTCGACGGCGCCGAGTTCGCTAAGGTGTTTTTGCACTTCATCTCTCCAGCGATACCTAGGGCGTCCAGTCCAGACGG
The DNA here is from genome assembly GCF_033807575.1 of Cydia pomonella. Taxonomy (NCBI): domain Eukaryota; kingdom Metazoa; phylum Arthropoda; class Insecta; order Lepidoptera; family Tortricidae; genus Cydia; species Cydia pomonella. The sequence continues at coordinate 20,497,152 of NC_084712.1, read as the reverse complement.
TCTTCGGCCATTTGGAACTTCTCCAGACTGCACGATCTTCACCCATTCCGACTACGTGCCCGAGCCCTCAGAGTCTGGCGGCTTTCGTTTCTCCAATGCCAATCCTTATGTACCGACGCGAAGCTTGGACACTAACACAAAAAGAAGAGCGCGCGCTACTGGTAGCGGAGAGGAAGATCTACCGAAAAATCCTAGGACCCACACGTGGAGAGGATGGTACCTGGAGACTCCGCAGGAACCAGGAGATTGAAGATCTGTTGTCCAAGCCGAATATTGTTTTACGTAAGTTTAACACTTACTGTAATGTTGGGTTTTAAAAATGTTACTTTTAAGCGAAAGATTTTCGAACTGTGACGGAAAGTAATAAAATTATAACAAGGTAAGTCTCTCTCTCTCTCTCTCTCTCCGCAGCATTATTATTCCCATCTGATTGTGGGGTCTGCTTTCCTGATCTTTTCTTTCCACTTCGCGCGATCGGACGTGTCGTCCACTGTAACGTCACAGGCACTCATGTCTTTTGCTACGGTATCTATCCATCTCATCTTGGGTCTTCCTCTTCCTCGGGACCCAGCGATGTTCAGACCCATAGCAACATTCCCGATGTAATCAGGTCTTCTCTTTACGTGTCCAAACCATCTCAGTCGACTCTCTTGTAGCTTATCGGCGATATTACGTATTCCGAGGATACCGCGAACGTACTCGTTGCGTATCTTGTCGAGTCTCGTTACTCCGCACATCCACCGAAGCATCTTCATTTCGGTGACTTGGACAGACCGGACATGGCTCTGCGTCATGGGCCATGTTTCACTCCCATAGGTTAGAACCGGTCTTATTATGCTCTTATAGACAAGGCCCTTAAGCTTCACGGGCATCCTCCGATCACAGGTAACGCCAGTCACTTCCCGCCACTTCAGCCAGGCAGCGGCGATCCGGTGCTGCAAGTTCAACTCCAATGTTCCCGAGCTGTGCAACATGGTACCCAAATATCGGTATTCGTCAGTTCCCAAATATCGGTATTCGTCACACCGGGTGACTTTCTGTCTGATTTTGTAAATAAAATCTTATAATAAATAAATCGATTTCGTGAAAATCCATTTCCCGACTCTTCTTCTTTTCGTGTCGAGGTTCCTTTTTTTTATACGATGGAAGCCCAATAGGCAGCGGTGTTGACAGCCCTGGCTGTCGCGTCCCTCAGATCCAGCTCCGAGCAGTGATGCGGGCATGTGGGGCACGCCAGTAGATGTGCCATGGTTTGCGTTGCTGTGACGCAGGTACATTGAGTCGAGGAGCTACGGAGCAATCCCCATTTGGCCATATTTTGTTTGCAGCGACCAACTTGGGATATTTCCCGACAAAATGTGAAATCATTACATCAATGGAATCGGAACTCGTAGAACCGAAATAATTGGCAAAAAAAGTTTTCCAATTATGTATCATCCTGCTCAGTGGGTTTCTGATACGTACTTCATTCTGTATATTTTTATTAGCAGATAATGAGAAAGTATATGTAGCTAGCTGGGCCATCCTCATAGGATCACTCTGTCGGTCTGTACCTACATCAAAGCTCATCACCATCAGAGATTGTGCTAATTCAACTTATTTTGTATTTCTTGTTTTTGCTCTGGACGAAAACAAAAATATTACTTTACTCTGTATCTTTAGGTATTTAAATAAAAGTAAACAAAATCTACCCTCAAATGGCTCCTTAAGCCAGTTGAGGGTAGATGAAAACATTACATGATCAAATAATGTAGGTTAAAGTCTGGTCGTTCAGTGACAGATACAGGCGGTTTTCTATTTGGTTGGTTAAACAATAAATGTTATAACTACCCGGAAATGTATAAATTGTTTGTTTACTTTTATTTGAATATCTAAAAATACAGAGTTATAGAATGCAGTCAAGATCCTTATCATAGATAAGCAAGAGGTTGATTAAGCTTAGATTAAATTTTAAAGTGAAAAAATTACTGTTTTGGGTGAGACTTGAACTCACGGCCTCTGGATAGCATCGGCTTAATAGCATCGTTCGAAGATGCGTCTGCTTGTAAAAAATTTAGTATGCCAAAGAGAATTTGAAATAGAGGTGAATTGTCAAAGAAAATTCGTTCGTTGCCACAGTAAATTTATTGCCATCTTTCGACACATGATTAAAACTTTTAGAACACCATTTGATTTTGATCCATTTGTATTTTTCACTGATATGTGTTAATTTCGTTAAGTATCAAAAAGTGGCGCCATCTAATAGATCAAAGGCAAAGGTATGGCAGCATCGTTTCGAGTGATGATGGAGCCACTTTTTGATAGAGGTGGCTCAGCCTATTTCAAATTCTCTTTGGTATGGGTAGCATATACTAACTGCTGAATTTCCAATATGACTTGGAACTCCGGGAGCCGTTTCAGAAGTGTAATGCTCATATGGTAGATGTCGACCTAAACCCACATAGACCCATATGGTGGAAAGATTAGCTGGCTATGATATGAGGTCTTGGTGGCTCAGTTGGCAGAGCGCTGGAGCGTGAGTTCAAGTTTAACCTAAGGCAGTAATTTTTCCACTTTTTAAATTATTTTAATCTTAATATAGCATCGTTCGCGTTTATGCTTGTTAAGGCTTGATTTCCTCCTACGCTGACGTCGGTCGCTGACTTCGGTCGCGCGTACCATCGTTCGCGTATGACATTTAAAAGTTCCCGCAGTGCGAAACCGTTCGCTGTGCGGAACAGTATCAGCCATAGTTGCCCGGTGAAACCCTTTTCTAATCGCCTGTGCCACGTACACGTGCGTACAGCGCAGCGGTCAGCTTCGCACTGAGCGCGCAATAGTGATCTATAACGCGTCAGCGCACCGACGTACGCGGCGCTGACGAGCGAGACCGACGCGCGCCATCAGCGCCGCGTAGCAATAAATCTGCCGCGGACGTCGGCGTTGCAGTGCGGCCGCCCATTGATATTGTGGTTCGTACGCGCGACCGACGTCAGCGACCGACGTCAGCGTAGGAGGAAATCAAGCCTTAGAATTAATTTAAGAGCTTAATTTATGTAACACAAGTATGATGAGGTAAGCTTCATTCTTTGATGTATGTATTTGTGTTTGTAAAGCCGTTGTACTAAAGGGAAGGGGAATCCTCATAACGTCATTCACTTGTCTGTCCGTCCAAACATCAAAGTATGTTAGTAGGTAAGTTAATTTTGTATTACACATCTGCTAATTATTATACTTACCTAAAGGAATAGGCTTTTATCGCTGTCTGCACTTTTCTTTCCACAGGCAACTAATACTCGTTGAGACAATTGTAAGAACCGCAAACACAATTAGGTTGAGTTGTTTTATCACAGTTCTTATGGCCAACTCCTGTCTCCAACATCAGATCAGCCCGATGGTACCATAATATTGCACTGTCACCCGATTTACATATGCATGCAAATTTTCAGCTTCATTGGAAGTCGGGAAGTGGGTCAAATTTAACTTGCAAGATTTGATCCGTACAAACATAGGTATAGTTACATAGGTATAGTCAACAGATCAAATTTGTGACCCATTTCGTACCTTCGCTCATGTAAGCCGCTGGCTGCTGCGTAGCCAACGAAACGCTAATGTCTCTGGCGCACTAATATGGAAGAGAGCGAGATTACCGTTTCGTGCTACGGCGCAAACGATTGGCATCTTGGCTGGGCACCCTGAAATTCATTATGTATCTACTGCCAAGCGTCATAGAGATGATAATAGTTCAACATGAAGTACCGTTATGAACCTTTCTTCCGGTTTGTGTTTATTAATAAGGATCATCAAATATCTTAACTTGAAAACTAAACTACTACTAGACTAATCTGTGCTCTCTGTGTATAATATACAGGATGTATTCGTTAAGTATAGCCAGGCGATAATTCTGTAAATATAACAGATATCTGAAAACTTCAAATTGATATCGATAGTGCGTTACCCAATGAGTAAAATTACATTAATAACTTTTTTTTAATAAAAGTAGAAATATCCCAAACATTAACTTCAAACCCTCCCATACATTTAGTACTTCTTCTTTGCGTTGTCCCTGCATTTTGCCACGGCTCATGGGAGCATGGGGTCCGCTTGACAACTAATCCCAAGATTTGGCGTAGGCAAGTTTTTACGAAAGCGACTGCCATCTGACCTTCCAACCCAGAGGGTAAACTAGGCCTTGTTGGGATTAGTCCTGTTTCCTCACGATGTTTTCCTTCGCCGAAACGCGACTGGTAAATATCAAATGATATGTATGTATGTATGTAAACATTTTATTGTAGATAATATTGTAATACTAATTTAATGTAATTTATTATTTACAGTACATATGGTACTACTTTCCCGCACGCGTACGGGAATGAGCACTTTCCGTGCATATGTCGAAACTTTAAACAGCCATATGTACTGTAAAACGTTGTACGATACACGTGCTAATAGGTAATTTGCAACTCGTGTCGATTTAAAACACTCCCTTCGGTCGTGTTTTATTTAATCACCATTCGTTGCGCATTTCCTATTTTCAGCACTTGTATCGTAAATAACAAATAAAATACATGTTAGATTTATTATTTCATAAACGGTAGTTTTATTATTTTGTCACAGTTTATTCGTGCAAATAATGAAAATCGTGAAATTATGACGACCAGTTTGGCCTAGTGGGTAGTGACCCTGCCTACGAAGCTGATGGTCCCGGGTTCAAATCCTGGTAAGGGCATATATTCGTGTGATGAGCATGGATATTTGTTCCTGAGTCATGGGTGTTTTCTATGTATTTAAGTATTTATAAATATTTATATATCATATATATCGTTGTCTAAGTACCCTCAACACAAGCCTTATTGAGCTTACTGTGGGACTTGTCAATTTGTGTAATAATGTCATATAATATTTATTTATTATTATTTATTTATTTATAATGAATTTCATGCAGCTTTGTCTCTTACGACATCGACGTTCTTTGAGGGGTGAGTCGTCGTACTAAATGTGCATGCATTTAAACTTAATATTACTACTTTTATTCAATAGAAGTTATTCATGTAACTCACTGGATAACGCACTTTCGATATCAATTTGAAGTTTTCTGATATCAGTTACATTTACGGAATTATCGCCTGGCTACACTTAACGATTACACTCTGTATACCTACTTCCGATTATTGGGGGCAAAATTAAATGACAAGTAGTGAGTTCGATATCTATAAATTAAACTCGTTCGTTTTTTTTGTTTTATCTATTTTATCATATACAATCATTTTATAATTGCGGGATAATTGGAATTTATTTCGGAAAAGGATTGATAATTGTATTTAACGATGTAAGAATTCCCTAGCCGTCATTAAATTTTGTCTTTAAAAAAAGCTATATAACTTTGGAATAGCCTTATAACTTTGACAGATGATAATTAGAAAAAAAAAGAAATAGCCATATAACTTTGACAAATGATAATCATATATCCATATGACTTTGACAAATGTCGAATAGAGGCAGTCTGTACCAGCAGGATACGAGTACTAATTGTGACTCGCAAACTGGATATTCACCGCATCGTTCTTTAATTTGCATCGATTTTACATAAATTTACCACCAACGGGGGCCGGCGATAGATTGTAAATATCAGCAGATTTGTACACGATACACAGATCACTTCCGCACTAGATGGAGCATAATCGGTGGTATGCAAATTGCGGAAATTCTGGGAAATATCAGGAGAATTTATTACGAAACGAAACTTTCAACTTCTGCACAGAATTCGGATATAATAACGCCTCGGTCACGAGCGTGCACGCTCGACGGTGATTTTGATTGGATAAGGGTAAAAGAGGAGTGGTCAGCGTCAGCGTCAGGGCGGTTTCAGACTACAGCGTTTTATAGAAGCGTATCTAAACGGACGCGCATATAAGCTCATATAGACCAAATGTAGGGAAAACTTACGTGCGCGCAAGCTCGTAAAAACCAAATGTAGGGAATTGTAACGCGCGTGTAAGCTCGTACCGCTAAAACGACCCTATACGCGCAGTAAAATAGGCTAGTTTGACACCGCCGGGCAGACCATTCGCGTCTATACCTGCTAAGCAGAAGCCCGCACCCAAGGAAGGGTGCTGTCGAATGAAACCCACACACACACCAAGCTTACCTACTTCTGCGAAGTTCTTTCTAATGTTAAAAAATAGATGTATAATATGTGGTGTCTCGCAGTCTTCACCCCTCAACACTTCTGTGCGTAGTCTGCGGGAGAAAGTCCGTGGACCGGGATCACTGATGAAATCGCTGACAAATTTATGTTCTTTTTATTGGAAATACGTGTGTTGTTTTTACGTATAAATATGACTTTATTATAGGCGCTTCACCAAGGCGGTTGGTACGAGGTTATTATATTCAGCTACGGATTGGTTGAAGGCTTGGCTGCATGAAGCCGATTTGTATTTTGGATTGTCAAAGAAAATTTTGTAGCCACAGTAAATTTACTGTCGTCTTTCGACAAATTATTAAAACCTTTAGAACGCCATTTGACTTTGATCCTTATTCTTTCGGTGATAGGTGTTAAATTTGTCAAATAACAAAAAGTGGCGCCATCTTATCGGACATCGGCTAAAGGTTGTGGCGCCATCGCTCGAAACGATGCCTGCCTTTGGCCTTTGATCTGATTAGATGGCGCCACTTTTTTATATGTAACAAATTTAACACATATCACTGAAAGAATAAGGATCAAAGTCAAATGGCGTTCTAAAAGTTTTAATCATTGTCGAAAGATGGCAGTAAATTTTTACTGTGGCTACAAAGTTTTCTTTGACAATCCACCTCTATTTCAAATTATCTTTGGTATTAGGTTAAATAGAAACGTAGCATACATACTCGTATAAAATACAATATAATTTGACATTTTGAACGCCAAGAACACCTAAAGTCGTCGTTACTTGTCGTGCCCACAGCGCCAAGGACAACTATAGGTCTTATGGCGGACGCTGTCAAAGTAAACTTCACACTACCTCTAGTAAGGTTTACATTATTTCCCTTGCGGCCGGGAGCTTGGCGTTTGAGAGATGTTTGTGTTTAACGACATAAATCGTTCAAAAGGTTAACATCGATGGACCTTATGTCTTTTGTAATAAGATCCATTTATGCACGATAGACAGTTAAATGTGGGCGATGGTAGTATGGTACTAGGAAAGGAAATAACTGCGCGAGTTCTATTTATCACACTGGATGCGATTCGCATGTCGCTCCGATGTGCGAGCGGGATGTCGCTATATTACGCGCAAAGTGTTTTCTCGCTCAAACATCGGAGCGACAAGCGAGTGTGTTAAGCGCCATAGATAAGTCGTAGTCGTCGTAGACTATTCCCCCATATTCATACTATAAGAGAAAAACTCCAGAAAATAACACACACTAATAAAATAATTTGTGTTCCTACTTATGTTTGCGGAGCTCTCATATATAATTACAAAGTCGAAATGTTTAATAACCTGTTGACTATGGATATGCAAACAAATAACTATGCTTATGTATTTGACACAAACCGGGATCTTACTTATGATATGTTCTGTAACTACTCAGGCAAAATTACTAAATATGGTATCAGGAGTGTATTTTTAAGACTGAAAGAATTTATATTCAAGGTTCATAGCCAATCAACTACCGTTAATGACTGCATTACACGCTCTCACTCTCCACAAGATTTTAATAACAGCAATAATTTTTTTCGATCATAATTCACTTTTAAAGCGTAAGAACAATAAGGGGCATAAAAAAATACTTCTTAGCTGTAAAACAAAAACACTTGGTCAGATATTTTACCAAAATGTACGGGGATTAAAATCTAGAAGAACAGAAATTAAAAATATTCTACAAACAATCAATACAAGCTGTCTAATAGCACTGACTGAGACCCGACTAGATGACAGTGTGTTCGACTCTGAAGTGTTCCCATCGGCATACAGTGTACTGCGCTGCGACCGAGCCGGGGGACGGGGCGGCGGCGTACTGCTCGCGGCGCGAACGCCCTATTCCGTCTCGCGACTCGATTGTAACCCGAGTAAAGATGATGAGATAGTTTGCGCGATGGTCACAAGGGGTCGCTCGCGATTTATTTGCTGTGTTGTCTACCTAGCACCAAAGGTGACTGATAACAAATATTACTCTATTTTTGGTTGTATTAGAAGGATGATTAATAATTCTAAATTGCCAGTAATTATATTAGGAGATTTTAATCTAAACTCTGCGAGTACTGCCGTAAAAAGTGAATTCGAAATATTTCTAGCTGAATGTAATTTGTTACAGAAAAATACTGTATTTAATGATCTTGGTAGAATGTTGGACTTGATATTGGTCAATGAGACTGTGGTTGGAGTATCGGTATCTGCATGTGAGGGTATAGTTTCTAAAGAAGTACACCATATTCCATTAGACATAAAGATCCACGTTAACACAAAACAAACTTCTTGTACCACTCAATACCAAATCCAGAGTGAAACTGTTTCACCACCACAAAGAAATTTTTGTAAAGCTAATTTCCCTCTATTGTATTCTGAAATAGCTAATAATGAGTGGGACGATACCTATTCTCATAATAATGTCAATGATGCAGTCTCTGCTTTTTATGGTGCGCTCAACGGAAATATTGGCAATACAGTGCCTTTTAAGGTACGTAGAATACAAAAAACCCGATACCCGATATGGTTCTCCCCGGAGACTATTAAGATGAATACGCTAAAAAATCATTATCACAAATTATATAAACAAAGTAACAATCTAATTAACGATCTGAATTATAGCTTATTTACATACTACAGACGGCAAACAAAAATACTATCAGAACGAGATTTTAAGATATATAATAAACGCATGCAAATGAACATAAAGCAAGACGTTACAGCATTTTGGTCCTATGTTAAAAGCAACCGGGTAAATAACGAACAAGCCATTTTTGGCGATTTAACTTCAGTACAAATTGCCGAACAATTTTCAAAGTATTTTAGTAGTGTATTTCTACCTGATTCTCCCATATTAGATGTTCATACTGCAAGTCAACATTGGGATACATCCCATCACCTCGTTTCAATTGACCACATTAATGAAAATGATATACGTACAGCTATAAAGCGACTGGCTCCCAAGAGCACACAAGACCCAGACTCTATTCCACAGTATCTTGTGCGTGACTGCTGCGAAGCTTTTGTGAAACCATTATTATTTATTTTTAATTTAGCCATCAAAACACACACCTATCCATCTGTCTGGAAAATCTCGAAAGTTCTCCCAATTCACAAAAGTGGCTCAAAATCGGATTTTAAAAACTATCGGCCAATTGCCGTTCTTTCTGTGTTTGGTAAAGTATTTGAAAGTGTTCTTTATCAAAAAATTTATCAACAATTAAGAGGATGGTTTACTGACTCCCAGCATGGTTTTATTCACAACAGATCTACTACTTCTAATCTCCTCAATATTGTAACGTACACAGCCCACTATTTGGACGACAGAAAACAAGTCGACGTAATATACTTAGATTTTCGCAAGGCTTTTGACAGGATTGATTGTGATGTCTTATTGCAAAAAATGGCCAAGTCAGGTTTTTCAGAAATACTGTTACAGTTCTTCGCCAACTATCTCTCAGAACGCAAACAATATGTCGTATACAACGCAGCCAAATCCGAAACATACTCAGTCTCCTCTGGTATAGGTCAAGGAAGCAGTCTTGGGCCACTTTTATTTTTAATAACTATAAATGATCTCCCGGATTGTATTAAGCATTCGTTAATTCTGATGTTTGCTGATGATGTCAAGCTTGCTTTGCCTATACACGACCAATCTGACATCATCAAGCTCCAAACAGATATTGATAACGTTTACCAATGGGGTGTACGTAATAGTTTACATTTAAATACAAATAAATGTGCAGCCATGACCTACTCAAAGACGTCACACACTACGTATCGTTCTTATACATTGAATGGTGAAACCCTGCAAAGTGTTAAATGTATGCGTGATCTTGGCACATTTTTTGATTCTGAAATATCGTTTGGTCAACATATACTTCAAATTTGCAATAGATCGAGAAAATCGCTTGGCTTTGTTGTTCGTCAGTCAAAACACTTTAACATTCATCATGTCATTACGTTATTATATAATGCATTTGTACATAGCCTTCTGGATACTAACTGCATTGTATGGAACCCGCACGAAAAAAAGTATATTCTTCTTCTTGAAAAAAATCAAAAATCATTTATCAGGTATCTCTACTGGAAAACACATGGGTACTATCCCTACATGTATCCCACGCCGTTTCTATTAGGAATGGTCTCATATCAAAGCCTTGAAGTACGTAGGCAGCTCACAACGGTAAAATACTTTTTTAGGTTAATACGTGGATTAATATTTAATCCATTGCTACTGCAATATGTGCATTTTAAGGTACCTTCACCATTTGTTAGAGCTACTCTCCGGCCACGAATTACACCTCTGTTCGTAATTCCCAATACCAGCACAATGACATTAGTCAGTAGTCCTCTATATGTTGCACTCAACCATATTAATAATATTGTTTTCCATAATCCTACTCTTGACATATTCTCACAGACAGAACCGAGATTCCTAGCCACAGCAGCCCGCTACTTAGAGTCGATATCTACACCCACAACTATTAATATTAATTAAATCTAGTGATAAGCTTAGTCTAATTAGTTTTAAGTATGTATGTAACCCATAACTTGCATGTCTGGTTTAACTGTAAATGTAAGTTGGTGAATAAATAAAATAAAATAAAATAAATAACCTTGGAGGATTTATCAAACGGAGTCGTCTTTAAGAGCTTACCCTAATTGGACCCGGGTATGTCCTTAAACTACGTCCACAAGAGCCCAACTGGGGAAGTACCTCCACCTTACAGAAAATCGCAGCCAAATAACACTAGACCCTACTCATAGTGTTGTGTTCCTGCCGGTGAGTAAGGTTGCCAAAGCTCAACGAGGGTGGGAGGGGGTTAGGGTCGGCAACGCGCATGTAAACTCCTCTGGAGTTGCAGGCGTACATAGGCTACGGATACTGCTTACCATCAATCAATCATCAATCAAAATATTCTTTATTCAAATAGGCCTAGCAACAAGCACTTTTAAATCGTCAAATTTTACAAATATCATCTTAATCTAAATATCAGAGCAATTTATTGATGCAGTTATTATTGTTCTAAAAAAAACATTGAACTATTATAGATATGGTAAACTTAATAATAAGAATTTCATAAAAAGATCGTCATACATCAAAATTGTATAAAAATACTAGTCTAGAACCTTTCTAGAATAAAATCTAAATGTCAAAAAATACGGTATATATATACATTGAATTAATTTCATCATTTCAATTCATTAATAACATAACAATAAATAATTCATTCTTTACAATCACACTTAATCCCACGGTGTTTCATCATTCATGTAGTCTTGTGTGCTATAATAGGCTTTAGAGATAAGCTTACGTTTTACATAATTTTTAAATTTACTAACAGACAATTCAGTTATAATATTAGGAAGTTTATTGTAAAATCTTACACAATTACCCATGAATGATTTCTTAATTTTATGGAGCCTAGTGAAGGGCACTGCGAGCTTATGCTTATTTCTAGTATTAATATTATGTATTTCACAGTTTTTCTTAAAACTGGCAATGTTTTTATGTACATACAGAATATTCTCATAAATATATTGACAGTGTACTGTCATTATGTTAATGTCCTTAAACTTATCTCTAAGTGTGTCTCTATGGTACATTTTATATATTGCACGAATAGCCCTCTTCTGCAGAACAAAAATGGTATTTATCTCTGAAGCACTACCCCATAGTAAAATACCATATGACATAATGCTATGAAAGTAACTAAAGTAAACTAATCGAGCTGTTTTCACGTCTGTTAACTGACGGATCTTGCTCACTGCAAAAGCTGCAGAACTCAGTCTATTCGAGAGATTAGCAATATGGGGACCCCATTGTAGTTTAGAATCTAAAGTTATACCAAGAAAAACTGTGCTATCTACTAGTTCCAATTCCTCATCCTTGACAATGACACCTGTTTGCTCATTCCTTATGTGACTTGTAACAAACTTAATGCACTTAGTCTTTTTCTCATTTAACAATAAATTATTAACATTAAACCAATTTACTACTTTAGAAATAGCATTGTTTACATCACTGCAAGCTTGTTGCTGTCGTTTGACTTTGAAAATAAGTGAAGTATCGTCTGCAAACAATACTATGTCATGGTGGGTCTTTACTAGGTAAGGCAGGTCATTAATGTAGATAAGGAACAGGAACGGCCCCAATATTGATCCCTGCGGTACACCCATAGAGACCAATGACCCCGGTGATCGCTGTCCACTCACATCAACCCTTTGTATTCTACCGTGTAAGTAAGACTTTATTAAATTCAGTGCCGAGCCTCTTACTCCATAATAGTGCAGTTTCCTGATCAATGTTTCATGACAGACGCAATCGAAGGCCTTAGATAAGTCACAGAAGATACCTAAAGCATCCTGTGACTCCTCCCAGGCATCGAAGATCTGTTTAATTAGCTCAACACCAGCGTCGGTTGTTGAGCGACCCCGTGTAAAACCAAATTGTTTGTTGTGCATTAGATTATTAATGTTAAAATGTTTCAATAACTGACTCAAAACTATTTTTTCAAAAATTTTGCTGAATGTTGGTAACACTGATATCGGTCTAAAGTTAGTGGGGTCGGATGTGCTACCTGATTTAAATAAAGGAGTGACTTTACTATGTTTCATTAGATCAGGAAACTCACCGCAGTCAACACTGTTATTAAATATAACTACCAGGTCAGGCGCTACAACTTCTATTAAGGATTTGACAGTATGAACGGAGACTCCCCAAAGGTCACTAGTTTTTTTTACATTAATTGATTTAAACGCCTTTAATATATCTGAGGCACTCACATGTTCAAAATTAAGGTTTCTAGTACATTCTGGGACATTCTCTTCTAACAGTGTAATCACATCAGGCAGGCCGTATGCTTGTTTGCCACCGACGTAGTATAAAAAAAAAACCCTCTATCGAAAACCTCGGTCAATGGTCATAGGTTTTGTATGGACTGATATTTATCTGACATGGCTCATACATTTAACGTGCCGGTCTCCCGTAAAAATTGACAGACTGTTTTGTACAGAAAATTACAGACAAGGCGTCTCTAGTTGTAAAATCCTCCAAGGAAAAAACTGATGTAGTTAAAAAAAATACTTTATAATAATTATAATTTACAAATGTTTTATTTTATGAAGAATAAAATATAAGTAGACAGGACAATTTTTTAGATAAAAAATAACAAGCTTGCAAACCTCACTTTATATTAATTATAATATTCAACGTCTTTTAACACTCCACAAATACGATCAAGAATGACTGTAGTATTTTATGACCTGTAACACACATTTAAAAATAAAATTAGTAGGACGTTTAAAAATAAATCAACCATTTCTTGTCATGTCATGTCATGTCATGTCATGTCATGTCGATTCAATGGAACTCACGTCACGTCACGTCACGTCACGTCACGTCACGTCACGTCATGTCATGTCATGTCGTCATGTCATGTCATGTAATGTCATATCATATCATTTATTTAATTGAAATCATGATCATTTGTTTAGTAAATATACCTTGGAGTTGCCTATTTGAAGAGTTTCCTTGATTTCTTGTCAGGGTGCGTAGCCAACTTGCCAATCGCATACGCTGCGGTAGCGAACGAAACGCAACTGTCTCTGTCGCACTAATATAGAAGCACGTGATAGAGAGAGATGACTACGCTACACTACGGAGCGTTATATCCCAGTCACCCAGGTTAAAACCGGGGCTTAGCTCCTTAGCCTCATAAATTCGCCCCTGATCTAAAAGCCTAGTCAAGATATCAATCGTATGCAGGGAACGAAACCAAAAACTAAGATAACTACGTAAATAACGCATGGAAATATTAGCGTTTCGTTTCGTTTTTCGAGGCTAAGGAGCTAAGCCCCAGTTTTAAAGAAATTATTATTTTTTTGTTTCCAATCCAACCCAACCCGCCCTATCATCATATAAACCTATCTCATAGGTATAGGGACCGTGCGCGTTGGAGGGTCTGCCATCTTGTGGCCTGAATGGGAACCATAAACATGTACATTTACACGTCACGTAATTTCTTGTGCATAGTAGGTTCTGCCATCTCTTGGGCTACATCGGAACAATAAACATCACATTTACGCCTCGCGCCAAAAATCTGGCGGCTCCTGTGCTGCCTCCTACAGTTCATGCACGCTCCCTATAAAGAAAAAGTTCTAGGTCTAGAAATAAGACGTAATATAAACTTACACAAGTATCGTGCCACGGATTTGCCTCTTTGGTTTAGTGTCGGCGTGATGACGTCAAGTTTATGCAGAAACAGCTGTATGTTCCTTGTAATAACTGTATACCACCACGAGAAACCAAATGTCGACAACTGAAAAATAAAACAGCTTTAAATTTAAACAAACTTTACATAAACCTTTACCAGGCTGACAGTTCAAAAATGACAATCGAATGTCAGTCTTACTCATCGAAAATAGAACACATGTTTGAAGAGCCGCATGTGGGAAATATATATCCCTTAGGGCTGATTTAGACGGCACGCGAACTGGCAGGCGATTTTAATTACATTGCGGACTATTGAGCTTACAACCAATTCGGCGACCGATCAAATACCGCAATGTAATAAAACTCGCATGCGAGTTCTCGCACCGTCTAAATGAGCTAATAGCCTGGTAAAGGGTTAAGAGGGAAGAATCGTTTTTTGAATCTAACGTTGTATCGGTAATTTTTCTATGAAATTCGATTTCGGGAGAAAACGGTTTTCACTAACTATGTAAATCTTAACAAATCACTTTGATTTTGATGTCGATCGCTTCACCATAATATATTCTAGGTTTATAGGTTTCCCTTTTTTGAAAAAAAAAATATTTTTTTTGTTTTGCAAATGTTGAATAAAAGGAAAACCTATAAACCTAGTTTTTCATTGTGTCAATAACATACTAAAAAATCATGGATAATATAAAATATTTAGAAGTGGAAAAACTCTTTATATATGTACGGTCATGTCTGAAAATATCTATACGGACAAAGTGCCTAAAAATTTATACACTACCGTAATATATGGCCATAAAGTCGTGTATACATACTTTTGGCACTTCGATCGTGTCGATGTTTTCAGACGTGACTGTACGACCACGTGGTATACTTTCCTAAGTACTAACTCCAAAGCAAGCTCAGCATACAGGCCAATTCGAACGTCCAATGACATCAAAGTGATATTTAAGTCATGATTTAGTTATCATACATTTCGCTCCTACTTCTCCTTACATGTATTGGCGCGGGCGAGAAGCACGATCACTAAATGATTCAAATATCATTTTGATATCAGTGTAGGTACATTCGAATTGGTCTGTGTAGTATTCAGCGTGCTATTATAATATATGTATGTACTTACCTAGTTTTAATGGTAAAAGTTATTGTAGGTATTTATGTGTCGCCTTCCTTGCGTTGTCCCGGCATTTTTGCCATGGCTCATGGGAGCCTGGGGTCCGCTTGACAACTAATCTCCAGAATTGGCCTAGGCACTAGTTTTTACGAAAGCGACTGCCATCTGACCTTCCAATCCAGAGGGTAAACTAGGCCTTATTGGAACTAGACCGGTTTCCTCATGATGTTTTCCTTCACCGAAAAGCGACTGGTAAAACTCACTGGTACGAACTGGGGTTTGAACCCGCGACTTCCGGATTGAAAGTCGCACGCTCTTACCGCTAGGCCACCAGCGCTTCTGGTATTTGTGTGTACTCGTCTCAAAAAACACACATTTCGATTATCCCCATTAGGTCTCAATTGGTTCGGATAATGCCGGTTCGTATAGTAGAACCACAGTTTTAGTCTTTTGAGTTATTGGCATACCTTATATACGTATGTATTAAAAATACGTTGTATATGTGTATGTATTAAAAATAAATACTTACTGATATAACAAACTCCAGAAGCCCAATTTAAATAACCTCCAGCAAATACTCCAAAAATAATAACCCCTATTATAACGACGATTACTTTTATAAGTAGAATTATCGCATATGCTTTTTTAGCCTTCACTCCGTTCTGTGAATAAAACGTAACATTCATTCAGGCACTGCTTGAATTAATAAATTCAGTACATAGCAATGTTTATCAAAATAGTTATGTTCTGCCAACAGCAGCACAGCTTGAACAATGCTCAAGGCTTGGGAAAACGTCCGTATATTTTTTAATAATAACCCTGTTTCGTACAACAGAAACTTTGTTATACCACTTATAAAACTCCCGTCATATTATAAACATAACCCTGTTCCGTACAACAGAGACTTCGTTATACCACTTATAAAACCCCCGTCATTTTATAAACATAACCCTGCTCCGACGACGGGCGTTTTATAAGGGGTATAAGGAAGTCTCTACTTCCTTATACCCCTTATAAAACGCCCGTCATTTTATAAACATAACCCTGTTCCGTATAACAGAGACTTCGTTATACCACTTATAAAACCCCCGTCATTTTATAAACATAACCCTGTTCCGTACAACAGAGACTTTGTTATAACACTTATAAAACGCCCGTCATTTTATAAACATACCCCTGTTCCGCACAACAGAGACTTCATTATGCCCCTTATAAAACCTTCATAATTTTGTAAACATAACCCTACTCCGTACAACAGAAACTTCGTTATACCCCTTGTAAAAGCCCCGTTATTTTATAAAAATAGCCCCGTTCCGTACAACTGAGACTTCTTTATGCCCCTTATAGAAGCCCCGTCATTTTATAGACATGACCCTGTTCCGTTCAACTAGAGATGGGTCGCGGTTAAATACCCAACTTACCCACCCGGTTATTTACCCAGTAAATACCCATGTACCCGGTATTTACCCGTATCTACCCAAATGGACGGGTAGATTCATTCCTAGTTGCACAATTGCACATGTCGATTTGATTTACATATGTATGCAAACCCGACTTACATATGTATGCAAATTTTCAGCTTCATCGGAAACCGGGAAGTTGGTTAATTTAACTTGCAAGATTTGACCCGTACGTAGATATGTACATTGCAAGTTAATAAAAAGCTTGTAAAAATACCTTAAATTAATCTTATTTAAACTCACAGACCAATTAACACATCAAATATAGAAGAAAAACGAAAAATACCCGCGTATTTACCCGCGCGTAGATAAATATCGGGTATATACCGGGTAAATACCCGCTCTCGGGTATATATTTACCTGGGTAGTTATCCATCTCTACGTACAACAGAGACTTTGTTATACCAATGTTAACGACTAGATATGCCCGAGACATCCCGTAGGCTGTGAACGAACATTTTCGACGCATAAATGGTCCTAAATTATGGTTATGTTTTCAAAATGCCGGGCGTTTTTCCGAGCCTTGTCAATTTTCGATTACTTTAATTGGCGATACTACTTATTGATAATATACAGGGTGACCTTAGCCATTGGACAAACCCTGAAATCCCACGTAGGGTTACTTCTCAGGAATGCTCTGACGTTAATATTTTTTTAATTAGAACAAAAGATAAAAAATAAAAATTTTCGAACAAAAGTTATTTGCAATAATCGACAACAAAAAGAAACACACTGTGTTAATCTTTGGCAGTATTTTTGATAATTTGTTCGAAATATTTGATAATGATGACATTTTTTCAAAAGTCAGAAGCTTTATTAGTGTCATAAATAAAAAAGATAATCAAAAAGTTCGAAGAAGGTTCCATACTATTCTTTTAGGATATTACCTCAGGAGCTACTAACACATACAGGCTGCTCCAAAGTAAAAAATGGTAATTTGTTAATTTCTTCGCAACCGCTACACCGGTTGTTATACTTTGTACACTGGTTCTAAATACCCTAATGCATATGTACAATTCGGCTTTGTCCAATGGCTAGGGACACACTGTATAAGTAATACTCGTAAATTGTATACCTTACGAATCCCGTAGTACAGGAACACAATGCTGCCTATTATGAATATAACATTAAATACGCACGTAACGGCAGTTATAACCAGAGCTGAAACAAACAAGGCAAAAACACTGTTAAGAAGAGTCTTAACACATCAACAGTCCCCATACAAAATGTTTTAATGTCCTTGTATGTCCATGCAAATTACTTCAATTACACATCCATGCTCGACAGATGGGTCACTAAGATACGACCGGCGGTGGCAGCATGGTTCCATTTTTATCACCTGTCACTATGCCCGACACTTTCGCGCTTACATAAATAAATAAATAAATAATAAATAAATATTATAGGACATTATTACACAAATTGACTAAGTCCCACAGTAAGCTCAATAAGGCTTGTGTTGAGGGTACTTAGACAACGATATATATAATATATAAATATTTATAAATACTTAAATACATAGAAAACACCCATGACTCAGGAACAAATATCCATGCTCGTCACACGAATAAATGCCCTTACCAGGATTTGAACCCGGGACCATCAGCTTCGTAGGCAGGGTCACCCACTAGGCCAAACCGGTCGTCAATACTTTAAGAACGTGATAGGCATGGTGACAAATGATAAAGAGCCGACCATCTTAGCCCTACAGATATATACGAACTCGGATTAGTACATATAGTTAAACTCGCAGTCTACATGTAATTAACGTGTAAACCGGCCCAACCATGAAGACCACATTTCCCTCTCTACACTTATCTGTATTGACTGTAGTGTAAAATTTGTTTTTTGTCAACAATTTCATTTTTAATACAAGCTGCAAAGAGAATTTGAATTAGAGGTGGATTTCCAAAGAAAACTTAGTAGCCACAGTAAATTTGACTTTGATCCTTATTCTTCACTGATAATTATGTGTTTGAAATTAGTTAAATATCAAAAAAATGGCGCCATCTAATAGAGCATAGGCCAAAGGTGTGGCGGCATCGTTTCGAGCGATGGCGCCATAACCTTTGGGCTAATATGCTCGCGTTCTAAAAGTTTTAATCACGTATCGAAAGATGGCAGCAAATTTACAGTGGCTACAAAGTTTTCTTTGACAATCCACCTCTATTTCAAATTCTCCTTGCAAGCTACCTATTTTTTATTAAAATACCTTTATAAGAAAATCATTTTGTATTTTATTTTAATTCGTTTTTGGGACCTATTTTCAAAATACAAAATACTTATTAGGTATGGCCAAGAATACCAAATTCAGAACCAAAAAATACCAACACCATGGAATTTCAGTACCATTTCGTACATTGTCACAGTGACCATAAAATGAGGTCTTAGCGACTCCATATTGATTTTCACTGTGACAAAGTTACGAAATGGTAGAGAAATTCAATTATTTGACTGTATGTAGGTAGAGATTACAATTTTTTCTGACGTTACGCTTTTGAAATGTGGCTCTACCGAATAATGCTAAAAATATCACGGAGAGATCGAATAACCAATGTAGAAGTTTTACAAAGAATGAAGAAAAAATTGGAACTTTTGGAAACAGTAAAGAAAAGAAAGATCTCATACTTTGGACATATATATCGTAACAATAAATATGTAATTCTAAGGAAAATAATAGAAGGCAAATTAGAGGGCAAAAGAAGTAGAGGAAGAAGGAAGCTAGCCTGGATGGATAACATTAAAAGCTGGGCTCATATTAATGACACTGCCAACTTGAGCAGAATGACAAAGGATAGAAATAAGTTCCGAGAGATGGTCGCCGACGTCAGATGATGACAGGGCACATCCAGAAGAAGAAGACGTTACAATCCTTGCAACTATCTCATTTTTAGGGTTTCGCAGTCACATAGAAACCCTCATAGTTTCGCCATGTCCGTCTGTCCGTCCGCAGCTTTGCTCCGTGATCGTTACTAGTGCTAGAACGCTGCAATTTGATATGAATACATAAATCATCCATGGAAACAGAATGGTAAAACAAAATACTATTAAAATAAAATAAAATAGGATACTTCCCATACAATTTTTTTTTGCTTTGAGTGTGGGATATCCATATCCATAAAACGAATAAGGAACCATTTTTTGATAAAGTTTATATATTCGGAAACGGAGTTTTTATTTTTTTGTTTTCCGAGCAAAGCTCGGTCTACCAGATATTGTACATGATACTTATAATAGCACCCGTTTGGCCTGTTCAGACAAAATGGTAACTACGAAACCCTACACTGAGCATGGCCCGACATGCCCTTGGCCGATTTTATTTTCAACATGGAACTATTAAATCTGTTCAGTATCGCCGCATATGACCACGAGACAGAATAAATTTCCCGAAAGGAGAAAGGAAAAGGCCTAATGGACACAGCCCAATACCTTGGTCTGACCAGATATGGCCCTCCACACCACCAGAGACAGAAACAGATGCAGGAAGATAGTAATAGAGAAAGTGGTGCAAAAGGGAGGTCCCGACCCTCAATACTCAGGCAATACGACGCATGGAGGAATCAATAATCATACTTACACGCAGAGAAGAGAGCTAATGTCGCGATAATAAGAATTCCTTCTATTATATTGATTATTGCTATAATAATGCTGCCCACACGCAGACCGACACTAAAACAGCAGTTTTTTACTGTACACGCCATGATTACTAAATCGTAAAAAACTATGTATAGGTACTTAGTTCTGTAAATTCGCAATACAAATGTCACTCATTTGACGTTTCTGATCTTTCATAGACTTTTAAGGAACACGAACTCCTTAGGCAGAATTGTTGCAAAAGTGTCCAGCTGTCAGCTATAAATAGTTTCAAATCTCTCCAGAGCAGGGACTGAAAAGGTACCCTTAAAAACGGTTTTGACCGGTCTTTTTAAAGGGTACCCGACCGTTAAACTAGCATTTCGGTACCGATATCAACGCTTTGGGTATCCAAATAAGCTTCCGTCCAAACGGTACCGTTAAATAAAAGTACCTTTAAAACAATTTTGAAACGATACCCGACCGTTGAAATAGCATTACGGAAGCGGTATCAATACTTTAGGTATCCAAACAAGCTTCCGTCCAAACGATACCCTTAGACTTTAAAACAATTTTGAAAGGGTACCCGACCGTTAAAATAGCATTCCGAAAGCGATATCAATACTTTGGGTACCCAAACAAGCTTCCGTCCAAACGGTACCCTTAAGTAAAAGTATCTTGCCACGCGATCGGATACCCCAATACAAACCGGTCACTCAATTTGAATGATCGCCCGCCATCTTGGATTTGGGCATTTAAGCTCAGATTAAGATGAAAATCGATATCTGAGGATCCCAGAGGATCTTTATTATGATTCTGAGGTCAAATTTGTAGAAAACGCACGCCATTTTTGATTTCGGCATTTAAGCTCAGATTGAGATGAAAATCGATATCTGAGGATCCCAGAGGACCTTTATTATGATTCTGAGGTCAAATTTGTAGAAAACGCACGCCATTTTTGATTTCGGCATTTAAGCTCAGATTGAGATGAAAATCGATATCTGAGTATCCCAGAGGACCTTTATTATGATTCCGAGGTCAATTTTTTAGAAAACGCCCGCCATTTTTGATTTCGGCATTTAAGCTCAGATTGAGATGAAAATCGATATCTGAGGATCCCAGAGGACCTTTATTATGATTCTGAGGTCAAATTTGTAGAAAACGCACGCCATTTTTGATTCTGGCATTTAAGCTCAGATTCAGATGCAAATCGATATCTGAGGATCCCAGAGGACCTTTATTATGATTCTGAGGTCAAATTTGTAGAAAACGCACGCCATTTTTGATTTCGGCATTTAAGCTCAGATTGAGATGAAAATCGATATCTGAGGATCCCAGTGGACCTTTATTATGATTCCGAGGTCAATTTTTTAGAAAACGCACGCCATTTTTGATTTCGGCATTTAAGCTCAGATTGAGATGAAAATCGATATCTGAGGATCCCAGAGGACCTTTATTATGATTCTGAGGTCAAATTTTTAGAAAACGCACGCCATTTTTGATTTCGGCATTTAAGCTCAGATTGAGATGAAAATCGATATCTGAGGATCCCAGAGGACCTTTATTATGATTCTGAGGTCAAATTTTTAGAAAACGCACGCCATTTTTGATTTCGGCATTTAAGCTCAGATTGAGATGAAAATCGATATCTGAGGATCCCTGAGGACCTTTATTATGATTCCGAGGTCAAATTTTTTGAAAACGCACGCCATTTTAAATTTCAGCATTTAAGCTCAGATTGAGATGAAAATCGATATCTGAGGATCCCAGAGGACCTTTATTATGATTCTGAGGTCAAATTTGTAGAAAATGCACGCCATTCTTGATTCTGGCGTTTAAGCTCAGATTCAGATGCAAATCGATATCTGAGGATCCCAGAGGACCTTTATTATGATTCCGAGGTCAAATTTGTAGAAAACGCACGCCATTTTTGATTTCGGCATTTAAGCTCAGATTGAGATGAAAATCGATATCTGAGGATCCCAGTGGACCTTTATTATGATTCCGAGGTCAATTTTTTAGAAAACGCACGCCATTTTTGATTTCGGCATTTAAGCTCAGATTGAGATGAAAATCGATATCTGAGGATCCCAGAGGACCTTTATTATGATTCTGAGGTAAAATTTTTAGAAAACGCACGCCATTTTTGATTTTGGCATTTAAGCTCAGATTGAGATGAAAATCGATATCTGAGGATCCCAGAGGACCTTTATTATGATTCTGAGGTCAAATTTTTAGAAAACGCACGCCATTTTTGATTTCGGCATTTAAGCTCAGATTGAGATGAAAATCGATATCTGAGGATCCCAGAGGACCTTTATTATGATTCCGAGGTCAAATTTTTTGAAAACGCACGCCATTTTAAATTTCAGCATTTAAGCTCAGATTGAGATGAAAATCGATATCTGAGGATCCCAGAGGACCTTTATTATGATTCTGAGGTCAAATTTGTAGAAAACGCACGCCATTTTTGATTCTGGCATTTAAGCTCAGATTCAGATGCAAATCGATATCTGAGGATCCCAGAGGACCTTTATTATGATTCTGAGGTCAAATTTGTAGAAAACGCACGCCATTTTTGATTTCGGCATTTAAGCTCAGATTGAGATGAAAATCGATATCTGAGGATCCCAGAGGACCTTTATTATGATTCTGAGGTCAAATTTTTAGAAAACGCACGCCATTTTTGATTTCGGCATTTAAGCTCAGATTCAGATGCAAATCGATATCTGAGGATCCCAGAGGACCTTTATTATGATTCTGAGGTCAAATTTGTAGAAAACGCACGCCATTTTTGATTTCGGCATTTAAGCTCAGATTGAGATGAAAATCGATATCTGAGTATCCCAGAGGACCTTTATTATGATTCCGAGGTCAATTTTTTAGAAAACGCCCGCCATTTTTGATTTCGGCATTTAAGCTCAGATTGAGATGAAAATCGATATCTGAGGATCCCAGAGGACCTTTATTATGATTCTGAGGTCAAATTTGTAGAAAACGCACGCCATTTTTGATTCTGGCATTTAAGCTCAGATTCAGATGCAAATCGATATCTGAGGATCCCAGAGGACCTTTATTATGATTCTGAGGTCAAATTTGTAGAAAACGCACGCCATTTTTGATTTCGGCATTTAAGCTCAGATTGAGATGAAAATCGATATCTGAGGATCCCAGAGGACCTTTATTATGATTCCGAGGTCAATTTTTTAGAAAACGCACGCCATTTTTGATTTCGGCATTTAAGCTCAGATTGAGATGAAAATCGATATCTGAGTATCCCAGAAGACCTTTATTATGATTCCGAGGTCAATTTTTTAGAAAACGCACGCCATTTTTGATTTCGGCATTTAAGCTCAGATTGAGATGAAAATCGATGTCTGAGGATCCCAGACGACCTTTATTATGATTCCGAGGTCAATTTTTTTGATAACGCACGCCATTTTAAATTTCAGCATTTAAGCTCAGATTGAGATGAAAATCGATATCTGAGGATCCCAGAGGACCTTTATTATGATTCTGAGGTCAAATTTGTAGAAAACGCACGCCATTTTTGATTCTGGCATTTAAGCTCAGATTCAGATGCAAATCGATATCTGAGGATCCCAGAGGACCTTTATTATGATTCTGAGGTCAAATTTGTAGAAAACGCACGCCATTTTTGATTTCGGCATTTAAGCTCAGATTGAGATGAAAATCGATATTTGAGGATCCCAGAGGACCTTTATTATGATTCTGAGGACAAATTTTTAGAAAACGCACGCCATTTTTGATTTCGGCATTTAAGCTCAGATTCAGATGCAAATCGATATCTGAGGATCCCAGAGGACCTTTATTATGATTCTGAGGTCAAATTTTTAGAAAACGCACGCCATTTTAAATTTCAGCATTTAAGCTCAGATTGAGATGAAAATCGATATCTGAGGATCCCAGAGGACCTTTATTATGATTCTGAGGTAAAATTTTTAGAAAACGCACGCCATTTTTGATTTCAGCATTTAAGCTCAGATTGAGATGAAAATCGATATCTGAGTATCCCAGAGGACCTTTATTATGATTCCGAGGTCAAATTTTTAGAAAACACACGCCATTTTATGATTTCAGCATTTAAGCTCAGATTGAGATGAAAATCGATATCTGAGGATCCCAGAGGACCTTTATTATGATTCTGAGGTCAAATTTTTAGAAAACGCACGCCATTTTTGATTTCGGCATTTAAGCTCAGATTGAGATGAAAATCGATATCTGAGGATCCCAGAGGACCTATTTTATAAATATAACATAACTTACTTTTACTTTTCACTTTATCTGAATCTTCGAATTTCATGGTGAATGTCTTGCACTCGCGTTTCGACTCTGGCCTTGTCGGTGTCAGTCTTACTTATGGGGCGACACTTAGAAATGTAGTTAACATTAGTTAAGATGGAGGCGATTTATATTAATTGAATCGAGACATCTCTAACTTTTGCTTAAAGTCGACTTCCGATTATGCAAACTACGCCACCAGATGTCACTATAAAATTGATACAATTTAAATATGGAAGTCGGACGTAAGGAATACAATCTCCATGTACCTACCAAAAAATGACCGTCCGTCCGTCACTAGTTAGGTGACAAAACGGCGCACGGTGGGCTGAAAATCGGCCTTCATAGAAATAGAAACCGAAGTCTTAAATTTGAATTTTTTTTTATTGGAATAGCTTTTGTTGGGTTTTATTATGTCCCAAAATTAATCTGTCGTAAGTAGCGTCTAAGAATATACTATTGAAAAATAAAAAATAAAAACCACATAAAAATATATCTTAAACAAAACTACATAAAGCTAAAAAGGAAAAAAAATCAAAAAAATTGGCTCCAGCTCGGTGCCTTGTGGCAAGGTGCCTAGAAGGCTGGCGGCATTGCCGCGCTGGACAGCAATGCCAATGCGTTGTGCGAGGTAAGAGCCAGCCCTCTTGTCACCCGTTGCCTACACGAGGCGCTTCGAAAGCTCTTTAAAAATGTTGTGAGCGCCAGGTCCCCACGGCCCAAGGGTTTCCACCCCAAAAAGCTCAAACATATACTTAGCTCAAATCTTAGCTAATTTTGTTGGAATAATAATTAGTTATATTTTTTTTTTCAAAATCTTTGTATGGCGCGTATCAGAAAAATCGAGTTTTCTCCGAAAATAAAATTTAACGGTAATATTCTGACAGATGATTTTAAAACCAATTATTCATGATTTTTCATATACTAAGACTTTTCCTACGGGGTGCAATTTTTCGGAGAAAACTCGATTTTTCTGATACGCGCCATACAAAGATTTTGAAAAAAAAAATATAATTAATTATTTTTCCAACCAAATTAGCTAAGATTAATTTTTGGACACAATAAAACCCAACAAAAGCTATTCCAATAAAAAAAGTTCAAAATTAATACTTCGGTTTCTATTTCTATGAAGGCCGATTTTCAGCCCACCGTGCGGCCGCCATCTTGGATTCCAAAATGGTCATCATTTTCGAAATCTGCACCCCCTAAAACCTATAAAACGATATCCATGACGACTTTTATGACAGAGTGCACGGCCGCCATCTTGGATTCCAAAATGGTCATCATTTTCGAAATCTGCACCCCCGAAAACCTACAAAACGATATCCATGACGACTTTTATGACAGAGTGCACGGCCGCCATCTTGGATTCCAAAATGGTCGTCATTTTCGATATCTGCACCTCCTAAAACCTATAAAACGATATCCAAGACGACTTTTATGACAGAGTGCACGGCCGCCATCTTGGATTCCAAAATGGTCATCATTTTCGAAATCTGCACTCCCTAAAACTTATAAAACGATATCCATGACGACTTTTATGACAGAGTGCACGGCCGCCATCTTGGATTCCAAAATGGTCATCATTTTCGAAATCTGCACCCCCTAAAACCTATAAAACGATATCCATGACGACTTTTATGACAGAGTGCACGGCCGCCATCTTGGATTCCAAAATGGTCATCATTTTCGAAATCTGCACTCCCTAAAACCTATAAAACGATATCCATGACGACTTTTATGACAGAGTGCACGGCCGCCATCTTGGATTCCTAAATGGTCATCATTTTCGAAATCTGCACTCCCTAAAACCTATAAAACGATATCCATGACGACTTTTATGACAGAGTGCACGGCCGCCATCTTGGATTCCAAAATGGTCATCATTTTCGAAATCTGCACCCCCTAAAACCTATAAAACGATATCCATGACGACTTTTATGACAGAATGCACGGCCGCCATCTTGGATTCCAAAATGGTCATCATTTTCGAAATCTGCAACCTCGAAAACCTATAAAACGACATCCATGACGACTT
Organism: Cydia pomonella; assembly: GCF_033807575.1. Classification (NCBI taxonomy): domain Eukaryota; kingdom Metazoa; phylum Arthropoda; class Insecta; order Lepidoptera; family Tortricidae; genus Cydia; species Cydia pomonella. The sequence goes on along the minus strand of NC_084712.1, from coordinate 20,470,298 downwards.
TTATGACAGAATGCACGGCCGCCATCTTGGATTCCAAAATGGTCATCATTTTCGAAATCTGCACCCCCGAAAACCTACAAAACGATATCCATGACGACTTTTATGACAGAGTGCACGGCCGCCATCTTGGATTCCAAAATGGTCATCATTTTCGAAATCTGCACTCCCTAAAACCTATAAAACGATATCCATGACGACTTTTATGACAGAATGCACGGCCGCCATCTTGGATTCCAAAATGGTCATCATTTTCGAAATCTGCACCCTCGAAAACCTATAAAACGATATCCATGACGACTTTTATGACAGAGTGCACGGCCGCCATCTTGGATTCCAAAATGGTCATCATTTTCAAAATCTGCACTCCCTAAAACCTATAAAACGATATCCATGACGACTTTTATGACAGAGTGCACGGCCGCCATCTTGGATTCCAAAATGGTCATCATTTTCGAAATCTGCACCCCCTAAAACCTATAAAACGATATCCATGACGACTTTTATGACAGAGTGCACGGCCGCCATCTTGGATTCCAAAATGGTCATCATTTTCGAAATCTGCACCCCCTAAAACCTATAAAACGATATCCATGACGACTTTTATGACAGAATGCACGGCCGCCATCTTGGATTCCAAAATGGTCATCATTTTCGAAATCTGCACCCTCGAAAACCTATAAAACGATATCCATGACGACTTTTATGACAGAATGCACGGCCGCCATCTTGGATTCCAAAATGGTCATCATTTTCGAAATCTGCACTCCCTAAAACCTATAAAACGATATCCATGACGACTTTTATGACAGAGTGCACGGCCGCCATCTTGGATTCCAAAATGGTCATCATTTTCGAAATCTGCACCCCCTAAAACCTATAAAACGATATCCATGACGACTTTTATGACAGAATGCACGGCCGCCATCTTGGATTCCAAAATGGTCATCATTTTCGAAATCTGCACCCTCGAAAACCTATAAAACGACATCCATGACGACTTTTATGACAGAATGCACGGCCGCCATCTTGGATTCCAAAATGGTCATCATTTTCGAAATCTGCACTCCCTAAAACTTACAAAACGATATCCATGACGACTGCACAGCCGCCATCTTGGATTCCAAAGTAGAAGTCTACTTGAAACGGTACCTTACGGTACCCTTTCAACTGTAGCGGTACCGTTTGAAAAATGTACCTATTACATTTTATTTATTCGGGTACCGTTACAGTTGTATAGCTTTTCAATTGATACCCTTAGTTTAGGTATCGGTCTTGTGCGATTTTATTCGGGTACCGTTAGCTTTGGATACCTATTCAATTGATACCCTTTGTGTAGGTATCGGTCGTTTGCGATTTTATTCGGGTACCGTTACAGTTGTATAGCTTTTCAATTGATACCCTTAGTTTAGGTATCGGTCTTGTGCGATTTTATTCGGGTACCGTTAGCTTTGGACACCTTTTCAATTGATACCCTTATCTTAGGTATCGGTCTTTTGCAATTTTATTCGGGTACCCTTAGCTTTGGATACCTATTCAATTGATATCTTTATTTTAGGTTACCGGTCTTTTGCGGTTTTTCAGTCCCTGCTCCAGAGTAGCGCTAGAGTAGCTAAGGACCTAGGCGTTATTGACGGAGTTATACTCGTAGGAGTGGCATCTCTTATGGTAGAACTGTTGCAAAAGTGTCCAGCTGTCAGCTGTAAATAATAATTCCAAATCTCTCCAGAGTAGCGCTAGAGTAGCTAAGAACCTAGGCGTTATTGACGGAGTGAATTGCGCTGTCTATAATTTGATTTTTTTGTTCAAGTACTCTAGGTATTGTAGCGCGACCTATTTAAAGTTTTTTGATGACACTTTTTGGTACATGGAGATTTCGTTCCTTATGACATGACGGAGTGAAGTGCGCTATCTAAGATTAGATTTTTTTCTCAAGTATTCTAGGTATTGTAGCGCCACCTATTTATGGTTTTTTGTCGGACACTTTTTGGTATATGGAGATTCTGTTCCTTGCCTCCTTCCTTTCCTATGGAGTGTGGATTTAAGAGGAGAGAAATCTCTTATGATAGAACTGTTGCAAAAGTGTCCAGGAGCCGTCAGATTTTTGGCGCGAGGCGTAAATGTGATGTTTATTGTACCGATGTAGCCCACAAGATGGCAGAAGCTACTATGCACAAGAAAACACGTAACGTGTAAATGTACATGTTTATGGTTCCGATTCAGGCCACAAGATGGCAGACCCTCTAACGCGCACGGTCCCTATATATTATATGGACCATAAAGAAATAAGTAACAGAGTAATCACTCCATACATCAGTTTTCTTACCAAAACGCTTATTTTCGTAGTCGACATCTAGCGTCAAGTAGCGCATTTATCAGTACTGCTACTTGACAACAGACGACGACCCAAAAGTCCAATACTCAACAATTTTCAGCTAATATTATGTACAGTAATGTACAGTGTCGAGGAGTTTTTTAAACTTCCGTACACATAAGTTTCAATGTGCTTACACACTGTGTTAACTTATGTTTAGTGTAATAATCGCATTGAATAATAATCTGTATGAATAATTTGGTTTACTATTGTACCTATTATTATTGATTTTGTGACTTGTAACTTTGGCGTTATAAATAAAGATTTGTATTTGTATTTGTATTATATACGGATTACCGGAACTCTTCAACTCCTTCTGCTTGTAATATTAGTCGTAAATTGTTGAGCAATACACTTATCAGCAGTCCCAAAACCCATGACATATAGAGACCGGGCACTATCTAAAGGTTCTGGCGCCATTGCTCATCTTTGGCCTTTGATCTATTAGATGGCACCACTTTTTGATATTTAACAAATTGGACATGTATCAGTGAAAGAACAAGGATCAAAGTCAAACGGGGTTCTAAAAGTTTTAATTATATGTCGAAAGATGGCAGTAAATTTATGTCGCTACAAAGTTTTCTTTGACAATACACCTCTATTTCAAATTCTCTTTGCTATAAGTCTATATCTATGATATACAGTATGTATCTGAACGAAAAGCAATTACTTAAACGCGTGAATATATAGGTCATACTGAGCATCTTACGTTGGGACCAACCCTACAATCGCGAAAAAATTTTTGGCTGTTTCATACATTTTGCTGGTCTGATATTGAAATATCCTGTGGGAGAGTAATTTTTTTTCGTAATTTCCTTTTCACGTGAACTTTGGAACCGTTATAAAACATTCTTTTGTGTAACACAGGACTTTGTTTCTCTGCAGCGTAGTATTTACTTATTTTGGGCACTTGCACTGGACCCAGACAAACCCAGATCACTTGCGCATTAGAGCACACTCGTAATCGGTGGTGTGGTATGCAAATTGCGGAAATTTCTTACGAAACAGGAAACTTTCAACTTATGTTCAGGATACAATTACACCTCGGTCACGAGCGTGCACGGTCATGGGCGTGCACGCTCGACGGTGACTTTGATTGGATAAGGGTACAAGAAAAGTGGTCACCGTTCGGGTGGTTTCAGACTACAGCGTTTTATGAGAGCGTGCCTACGCGTACGCGCGTGTAAGCTCGTATAGACCCAATGTAGAGAAAATTAACACGCGCATAAGCTTGTAAATTGTAAGATACATGTGCGAATAGGTAATTCGTAACACGTATTGATTTAAATTAAAGCACGACCGAAGGGAGTGGTCGTGCTTTAATTTATCGCAACTCGTTGCGAATTTTCCGTTATTCGCACTTGTATTTTAATGTACTATTAAGATATCTAGCGTAATAAAATGTCTTCAGTCATTTACGTATGTTTAATTTTACGAAAAATTAATTATAATTAGATAATATAATATAAACCTTACATTATACACTAAACAGGTTTATAATATTGAACTTATTTCCAAAACACTTCACAAATACGATCAAGAATGGCTGTTGTATTTCTTTTACCTGTAACACACATTTAATAATAAAATTAGTAGGGGGGTCAATCAACCATTTTTTGTTGTTATTGAGCATTTCCGGAAAAAGTGTATTTTTTTTAAGTAAGTAAGTAAAAGTAAGTAAATATTCTTTATTGCACCAACAATTATACATTTCAACAATTATTCATTTCATTTTTTAAAATACAAATTCATCAATTTTGGGTAGGTAATTTATACCCAAAATGACGAAGACTATCGATTCAATAAGGAAAAAATTGTATCCGAAAAAAGGGGCTAAAGAGCTGAAGCCCCAGGTTTCAAGAAACTATTTTTTAGGGTTCCGTATCCAAAGGGTCAAACGGGACCCTATTCCTGAGACTTCGCTGTCCGTCCGTCCGTCCGTCTGTCACCAGGCTGTATCTCATGAACCGTGATAGCTAGACAGTTGAAATTTTCACAGATGATGTATTTCTGTTGCCGCTATAACAACACATACTAAAAACAGAATAAAATAAATATTTAAGAGGGGCTCCCATACAACAAACATAATTTTTTTGCCGTTTTTATAAATAATGATACGGAACCCTTCGTGCGCGAGTCCGACTCGCACTTGCCCGGTTTTTCTTTCCCAACCTAAACCTATCATCATATTCAGTGGCGGGGCAAGACCATACTTTTATGGGTCCAGAAAATATGAAAAAAATCGTGGAAGTAGAGCTTAAGAAAGACATTAAGAGTTATCGCAAAAAGTTTCCCCTTCATAGTAACAAGACGTACACAGTTAAACGTTATGTTATTACGACATTAAACGGGTTGTTAAAGTTATTTGGCATTATTCATGTAAATAAGGTATAATTTAAGATAAAAAATTACTTATTTTACACATTCTATTTTTATTTAATTTGTCTATAACAGTTTCATTGGCTGTATGAGTAAAGCCGTTGGCTACTGGCAGTTTTAGAACGAAAGAGTAAAAAATAAAAAGTAAGAGGCAATTCCGCTAATTTTATATTCATATTCGTTTATTGCACTCATGTACGATGCTTAATGTCTAGGACTTATTGTTATACTTTACTTTTTCATGCTTTAATGAACCAAACCATTTTAAAATAACTGCAGTTTGCTAAAATATGTGTTTTATTCATCTATATAGCAATCTAAATGTTTTTCGCTATGGGATATTTATCTTTAGACATGCAGTCTTCGATTGCAAGTAAGTCTGTTACTTTAATTAGGTACTGATTATGCAAATTTGTCTATTTGTTTAACTCGGGTGAAAGGTATCGTTTCATCCCTTGATTAACAATCTACTATACTTTAAGCTCCAGTTTAGCTTATTGTGACGAAAGAGTAACTACGGAACCCTACACTGAGCATGGCCCGACATGCTCTTGACGGTTTTATTTTTTAATAAATAAGTAGATTAGCTTGAAATCCATATATTAAATTCTAAATTTAATTTAAATAATAGATAACTTATAAGCTTACAAAATTGTCATACCGTGGATTTGCCTATGTTTGGTTTAGTGATGGGGTGAGTTTGACTTCAAGTTCTTTCCGGAATAACTGTTTGTTCCTTGTAGTAACTGTATACCACCACGAAAAAGTAAATATCGACAACTGAAAAATAAAACTTCGTTTTAAACACAGTTTGCACATTTAGGAGGATTTCAGAAAGCAAGTTTTGCGTACAGGCCAATTCGAACGTACATTGTCATCAGTACCCCTAGTGTAAATTTTATCGACATCATAACGGTCACGTTCGTCAGAACGCGTTTGCGTTAAGTCTCATTTTGTATAGGATTTTGAGTTTCCAAAACGTCCCGCTTGGCGCGCTCTTTCTAAATCCAATACAAAATGAGACTAAACGCAAACGCGTACGTCACGTTTTAAAATCGAATTTATTTACACTAGGGGTACAGAATGATATTTGAACCATAGTATAGTGTGTTATTTATAGTCTGTCAAATCATTTCTGTCTTTAGTAAAAACTGTAAAAAGCAGCAAATTTAATGGCTCCCCTACACGATGGACCATCATAGTGGCCCACTAAGCTGGGCCAGCGTGTAGAGAGGGTAGCGGTGTCAGATGGCTTATGGCGCGGCGGGATGGCCATGGGATGGCCGTAGTGTCGGTTTTTCGTCCGCACATCAGGGCTACTCTACACGATGGCTCAGCGTAGGCCAGTCTAAGGGACGCAGCTATGCGGTGGAATGAGATAGAAATATCACTTGCTCACTCTAACGCATAAATGCGTCCCTTGGACTGGCTTACGCTGGGCCATCGTAAAGAGGAGCCATAAAAAACCGGCCAAGTGCCAGTCTGACTTGCACACGAACGGTTCCATTCAATCAATCAATCAATCAAGGGCTCTGTCTATTTGGCATAATTTCAGTGACCCTAAAGTCATATTCATATGGTATAACCTATTTGGTAGATCTTTTTTCGAAGAATGTAAAATTTGCAGAAAGCTTCAGTTTATATGATATACAATAGCCCGAATGTTTGCGAGTCCGAATCTTAAATAGACTTTTATTATATTCACAAAAAAAAAACTGTTACCAAAAAAGTGAGTTAGGTTAGAACTGCGACCCCTACGAATCCGAACTGTTGCTAGTTCACAAAGTTGGATTATTCATAGGGGCAACATCATAAACAAGTCTGCAAAAAGTCCGAACTACCGGATGTGACGCAAAGTACCCCGTATTTTCAGGGTAAAAGATTACTGGATTAGTATGTATATGTATTAAACAGTAGCACTTACTGACTTCAAGAATGATCAAACCGACAGCTAAACCGAAATTTACAAATCCGTATTTTACAGCAAGAACAATAAAAAATATTATTGTGACGAATAGTTTTATCAGTAGTATCATCGCATATGCTCGTTTAGTCTGCGCTCCATTCTGTGAAATAAACGTAATAAAGTCAGACTAAGGTGATTCTGCAGCGTGTTTGATATAAATCTTCTTCTTCTTTATCGTTTTGGCCCGGCATATTGCCACGGCTCATGCACTGAAAAAAATAGATCGCCGAACTGGTTTTGTAACTTTACTAAATAACTAAACTACGGTTATAAGAAAATAAACTTTGCATAAATTTACAAACTTATTTTGTAGTGTATACCCAGTACCTGAACACTGATAGCCAAACACGGTTTTGTAACATATAACACATAGTTCGCAAGTCCCAATTTTTGTGTAAACAGTAACCAAAATTTTGTTACAGTTATGGAAAACCATTTCTTTCAGTGTGGGAGCCTCGGAGCTTGGGGGGTCCGCTTGACAACTGATCCCAAGATTTGGCGTAGGAAGGCAATAGTGTTGGTGGTTTCGTGTGGATATAAATATAAATAAATAAAAATTTTGGGGAAAAATGTACACAGATCAACCTAGCTCTAAACTAAGCGAAGCTTGTACTATTGGTACTAGGCGACGAAATACATACGTCAAGTATATCACAGCGTAGAAGTGTTATCATAAAAACTTGAATGTAATTCATTCATCATTTTGTGCTATCAAATATACTGCAGAGTTAGCTTAGCCTGACTCTAGTCAAGTATTGAATGAATTAATAAATTCCGTAACAGATTTTTGTCAAGGTTATACGAAGGCTTGAATGTTCGGCCAAAAACACAGCTTCATATTAATGACGAATTCAACATTAGTTCAATTGGCCGAAGTAAGGAACTTGGGTGTGCTCATGGACGGTAACCTTAGATTTCACAACCATGTCGTAGAGACCTCACGAGTATATTTTTATAGACTCAAAATATTATATAATGTACGTAGGTATTTGAGTACTGAAGTCAGAAATTCAGAATATCTCTGTGGAAATTATTGATATTGTCAAAACTCAATTATGCCAATTTGTTATAGGTGGTTGTCTGTTTTCAAAAAGCTAATACAGCGTGTGCAGAATGCATGTGCACGTTTTTGTTTTTACATTCCATCTCGAACCCATAACATGGGTCCTTACCTAAATCAGAGCGGGTTAATGAATATGTAGTCGCGACGTTCAATGCATTTCGTCTGTATGCTTTTTGGTATTATAAGGATAATAATGTCCCAATATCTATACGAAAAAACCGGGCAAGTGCGAGTCAGACTCTCCCACCGAGGGTTCCGTACTTTTTAGTATTTGTTGTTATAGCGGCAACAGAAATACATCATCTGTGAAAATTTTAACTTTCTAGCTATCACGGTTCATTAGATACAGTCTGGTGTCAGACGGACGGACGGACGGACGGACAGCGGAGTCTTAGTAATAGGGTCCCGTTTTACCCTTTGGGTACGGAACCCTAAAAATAACTTTTTCACAAAGGCATATTAGGGGAGCTACTCGTTTGCTTTGTCCACGGCACAGCATCGCCGCATTTTGTGCTTTAAATACTCTGCCACGAAAAGCTAGAACAATATACCGCCTCCTCTTAGGAACTCATTATGAGTGAATTCGTTTAAAGTTAACTTCAAAAACACATTGTAAGTGTACAGGAAAACCGTAGTTTTCTAATTATCTGTGCTCATTCTTTTTGTTTCTTTCTGTGTGGAACTAATTTTATGAGTATGAAAAGTATGACTGTTACTGTACGGGTCAATAGTTTTATTGTATGTCGATAGTTTTAACAATTTAACTCTTGCAAGATGAAGATTTTACATAAAATGATATTTAAATTGTATAGCTTGTAGTTGCGCTCTCTCGAAAGGGTTTCTACTTAAGACCAGCGTCGGGGTCCTCAAAGGTTCCTTGACATGAAGCTGAGTGGAGACCATTTCAGTGACGCTTTATAGTGATACTATGTCAGTGTTATTAGATATTTAGGTAAGTTTAAATTAAGCGTTTTTGAATAAAGTTTCTTCTATTCTAATTATTTAAATTAGCGAAACTATTGGATCTACACATTGTTCTAAACTTTGTTCTCCTATTCCCTAATAATTTTTGTCATAATGATCTTATGATCATTATGACAAAAACCACAAGCTGGACTTATGTCCAGCAGGGCTAAGATGGACGGCTGTCTATCATTTGTCACCCTAACTGTAACGTTTTAACAAATACGTAAGAGTGAAAGTGACGGATGATATGACATGTGACAAAAACACGACCATGATACCGCTGCAGCAGTGACATCATGGTTCCATTTTTATCGCTTGTCACTATGCCTGTCACTTTCGTGCTTACATACTTGTTAGAACGTGACAGGCATGGTGACAAATGATAAAGAACCGACCATATTAGCCCTACTGACGCGCGTTTGCGGTCGTTAAAATGGTTAGGGCAAGTGATTTTAGGAAAAAATTGTTAGGAATGTAAAGGGAGACCCGAAACTATTGATATGTGATGACGCACCCAGGCGCGCACACATTACCACGTCGTGAACAAGGGAGTTGTATGAAGCCACGCGTGCCTTGGGTTTATATATATATAACAATATAACATACCTTATGAACCCCGCAATACAGGAACGCAATGCTAGCTATTATGAATATAGCAGAAAATATCCAGGTAACGACAGTCATAGCCAGAGCTGAAACAAACAAGGCAAAACCCGATTAAGAAGATTCTCAAAGACGACATCAGAAACTCAAGGTTTTATCGCTGACTGTTCTTCTCTTTCAACAGACAGCTAATACTCATCGAGATAATTCTGTCAACCTCAAACATGCATTCTTTTATCACACAGTTCCTATGGCCATCTTCTTTGTCATATTATATTGTCACCCAAGTTATATATTCGATATATATGAGGTTTCAGCTCAATCGAATAATGGGTCTAATTTAGCTTGCACAATTTGACCGGAGCATACATACATACGTCCATCACATACATACGGTAGTCGGTATACGTATACATACATCTGATGTTCTGCCTGTTCGCCGAAGTTTTATTGTCCGAATTTCACTTGCCAACCAACATTTCGCAGATGTTTTACTTTGAGAACCAACATTCGGCAAATTGACATTATTATAACGTTTTACTTAGTAAAATTATTGTTTGAGCGTTTTCGATTGTCGGAACAGATATCCGATGTAGGACTTACTCAGTATCACAGTGTTCCGCATTATCGGAATGTGGAATCCTACATTCGACATCCTTATCGGATGCATCCTACGAGTATAATATCGGTCCGACAGCTAGACATATTTCGACATAGCCCAAATTATCGAAAGTGCCTCTCCGATATCAGATGGTGCCTATGAGAAAAACAGCTGCTAGAGAGCCCGATTGCATCCAGTTCACCGTATTTAGATTATATTATCAATAAAGATTTCTTATATGATAAATAAATACGGTTTTGGAGAGAGAAGCATGACGGTCTTTGGTGTCGGAGGCCAAGATCCACTTCGGGTCACTGCGCCACAGCAGTAAGTAAGTATAAAATAATGTTTAAGAAAAGAAACCGACTTCAACGAGGGAGACCGGTGAAATAAAGATTATTATATTATGTTAAAAAATGTCTTGTAAATCTAATTTACTTAACAAACACATCGAAGAGGACAAATCGCCAATCAAATGTCACTTTTTAAAATGTAAATGCTTGATTTGTTAAAGTAAATACTATATGTATGCCTTTCACATTTGAAAATTTCCCTCGATTCCTCATATATTCTACCATCAGATCTCGAGCTTGACAAAAATTTGTTTCGAAAACCTAATTAGCCTAACAAACATAAGGAAGACGACAAATCGCCAAGCGGTAACTATGCGTCGTTGAAAAAATAAGAAAACTACCAATGGGTGTATCACACCCATTGGTAGTTTTCTTATTTTTTGACACTGTATTCTACAGTTTACGTTTTTATTTTTAAATACTTAATATATGCAATAAAGAAATTATGGTCGGATTTGTAATTGATTTGCATTCTTGAAATTTCCCGGTAAATTACAGCAAGTAGAATTTACATCTTTTAATTATTAATCTATGACTAGCTTTCATTTTCTCAAGCACTCGTTTTTGCCACAATAACTTCTATGTCTGACCATAATATTCGTAATGTTTTTATTAACCATTATAGACTCCGCTTGACGTTTCGCTCTATTTGGCTGTTAATTGCGATAAAAAATGGATGCCCACTGCGTCTGTCTGTTCTTTAAAATTTGTAACTTTGTAAACTTGACATTACCTCAGCGTACCTTTAATAGAATCCAGTGTACCTCTCCCTAAAACGAGATATTTAACAAAAAAGGTCCACCCGCCATTCCGACCTTAGTTTGAGCATAGCTCGTTTTAGGGATAAGTTTACAGAGGGTTTACAGAGGTACACTGAAGGTACAATATAACTACATACTTGTAGTGCGGTATAATCCAAAATTTTATAGGACGTCAGGATGGCGGGTGGACCAATTTTGTAAAATATCTCGTTTTAGGGAGAGGTACACTGATTTCTATTCATAGTTTATAGAGGTACACTAAAGTTACAATACAAGGTAAAATACATCTATTTTGCGTTAAAAAATGCAAGATTTCATAGGTCCACCCGCAAACCTGACGTCAGGTTGGCGGGTGGACCTTGTTTTAAGCCTAGCTCGTTTTAGGGATAGTTAAACTGATTTCTATTAAAAGTTTACAAAGTTACAATATAATTGCATACTTTAAGTGCAGTATAATGCAAGATTTCATAGGTCCACACTCCATCCTGACGTCAGAATGGCAGGTGGACCTTTTTTTGTTAAATATTTCGTTTTAGGGAGAGGTACACTTGATTGTATTAAAGGTACACTGATGCACACCGAAGGTACAATATTTTTATAAATATATCGTTCAATTTTGCTGAGATCCATCCGCCATCCTGACGCTCACCTCTTTGTCGCTCGAATATGCAAGAGTGATAGAGAGGGTACATAACGAAATTTCGATTTACTTGTTTCGCGGCAGACCCTCAGATTGTGATGGATTGTGGTAGTGGTGCCCCCTACGCAGTTTCCCGTATCCCTTATTAAGAGATCCATAACATGCCTACATTTATACATACAGGTTAAATAAAAGCTTCAATTAATAATCATATACTTACAGAGTTCTTTGAGAATTTCCATCACGCCTACATAAATCGATTCTAGTATAGTTAGTAGTGCTATTAAAATGCTGCCTAGACGGAGATTTATAGAAAAAACGCAGTTTTTCACTGTACAACACGCCATGATCGCAAAAATGTAGAAAAACTATGTACAATTCTTTGCAGACACAAATTTTAGTTGCTTGACATTTCTGAGCTTTCACAGACTTTAATCTTTGACGTAGAACGAAGGTAGAGGTACTCTATACCAAAGAATATAATACTCACTAGGCTCTATACTCTATACAAAAACTGGCTTTTTATGCCGGTTACACACGCAGTTTTCCGGAGTCAGACCAACCTAAGTTGGCAGCGAATTTGATAGTCCAGACGGTGAAAGTGTTGTTTTAAACGTCATACTTCTATGACATTATGACGGTTACTTAACACTTGCACCGTCTGGACTGTCAAAATCGCTGCCAACATACCTTGGGTCTGGCTCTATGGCTTTGCTGATCGACGTGGTTCGATATTCTTATTTATGTTCTTATTAAATGCGTAGCATAAACCATCTGTCAATTCTTTGTAGATTTAGAGATAAAAACGGTCATGTGCGAGTTCGCTTTACTCGCGCACCGAGGGTTCCGTAGAAACTTTAAATTATTTCGTGTAACTATAGAGGCAAAAGACTTCTGATCAGAAGTATTAAATTGTCTAACTAATTTGCGCGATGTAATGCACGTATGTTGGTTTTTCGAGGATAATACGCTATCATAGTAACCGACTTACAATTAGAAAATTGGTCTTTTCTATGAAAAAAATTGTCTTTAATGTAATTTCATAGAAATTTCAAGTGTTATAAGACTAATAAGCACACGTAAAATTGGTTAAATTGCAAACTGAATTCGGAAATGTTTCTTGATAATTAAAATAAAGTTATCAAGATAGAGGTTTGATTATATTTTTCTCGCCATAAGGTTCACAAAGACGCAAAGGCTCCTGTGGCTCGGCCATCTAGACCGTATGGGAAGCGATCAGGCGGTGAAAAGAGCGTTTGAGGGAAAATCGATAGCACGCCGCCCGACCTAGGTATCGATGGGCGGATGGGGTGGATGTGGCGGGAGCTCCAGGCTCCAGACTGGCGAGAAACTGCACAGGACCGGGATCAGTGGCGAGTAGTCGTGTTGGAGGCCAAGGTACACATATTGGGTCGCTGCCCCAGAGGAGTAAGTACGTATAAGGTTAGGGCGAGTTAGTTAAAGTTGGCTCTCAAGGTTGAAAGCACGAGCACCAAGGGATGAAGTTTTGACCACATTTATGGCAGAAGTTGAGAACATGGTCAACGGTCGTCCTTTGGTGCACGTGACTTTCGATCCTGCTGACGGTGAGTCTCTTACTCCCAATCATTTCCATTTAGGGTTATCATCGCGACTCCCTCTTGTAGGAGAGTTCGATGATTCTGATCTCAATTTTAGGAAACTATGGCGGAAGGCGCAGAGGCTTTCTGACATGTTCTGGCTGGGGTAGCTAAGTGAAATCTTACCCCATCTCGTGCCTGGGACAAATCGGCTCGAGGAGCGAAAGCCGTCAAAAGTAGGAGACCTCGTTTTGGTTGTGGATCCCAACTCTCCCCGCAGTATCTACTTATACATATGTAACTAACTAGTTAAGTTTTATTTCAAGGAAACTTTGTCATATTCATTTAGATATTAATCCCTAATACTTAAGTTTAAAAATTGCATGACATATCTTATGCAAGTAATGTGCACTACGTTGCTATGTGCCGGTGCAGTCCGCTGTTAGACGCGATCCATTTCACTCGACTCGGTATTCGAAAATACAAATTAAAGTTCATTGTCAAGTTCATAAGTATAAATATTACAATATTTTTTATAAATGTGGTCGGCTGCAAAAACTGCCAAACTAAGGTGAGGCCGACCAAAACATACGTCAACAGGCTTAATTTAGCTATTATAATCCGTTTTTTCTATTAAATTTTTCGATGATTTTTTTCTAGAGCGCGGAAGTCAAGAAATGAGATTACGAATCAATGAAGTTATTCAAGAAAGGCGTCAAGATTTTTTATTAAATTTTTGGCAACAATATTGTGAACCATGGTGTTGGCGGATAATGGAAGGGAGAATGAACCCTTCTAGCTAGGATTAAAGAGAAAAAAAATATAATAAAGGAAACAGAAAATAGAAGATGAGTACTAATTGGAAATCTGATATGACACGACCTGTTTCTTGAGAACATCATAGAAGGGGAAATAGAGGGAAAGCGAAGAAGAGGAAGACCGAGAAAAAATATTACAACCAAATGAAAGAAAAGGTTCAGGCCGTGTCATACCAGAAGGTTAAGGAGTTGGCAGAGGACCGGACGAGTTGGAGATTGGTCCACCGACAAGAGCACTTAAATATAAAGAAGAATATATTGTGATCTTAAAAAGCGCTACTATTTTTATTTACCTTTAACGGCCCACCATGTAAGAAAATGGTAGTCAATATTGAATCAATGGTACTAGAAAATAGAATAGACTGGGTTCGGTTTTAAAATCGAACGAAACGTCACAAAAGCAACTTTGTTCTTGGTTCTGATTTGAATTTCACTGAAGTTAATTAGTACCCAGTATCTAGCCAGGTAACCAACTCAGACGTGACTGATCCAAATCTTCAGCTGGTCCAGAATACGAGTGAAGGTAACAGCGTTGGAAGCATCGTTTCCTCGCTGCGCTCGCAGAGTGGAGAATCTTTCCAAGGATCCTGAAGAGTAAGTAAGTAATTATTTATTGCACCAACAATTATACATTTTACATATGTACAGTCTATGACGAATATCGTCTAATATTATCACCACTTAGTACCAAAATTACGGTTTTACTAATAATCTTAACTTCTGAATGCAAAAAAACATTGAGGTCGTAGACCTTATTTAGATATCTATATGATTCAAACGTACAGTCAGCAAAGTTATTAGCTTGGAACCCCTTTTTTAGGGTTCCGTAGTCAACTAGGAACCCTTATAGTTTCGCCATGTCCATCTGTCTGTCTGTCTGTCCGATGCTTTGCTCCGTGGTCGTTAGTGCTAGAAAGCTGAAATTTGGCATGGATATATAAATCAATGAAGCCGACAAAGTCGTACAATAAAATCAAAAAAATTTTTTTACACACGTAAAGTGGGGATGAAATTTTTTATTTTGCTTCAATCCTACAGTGTGGGATATCGTTGGGAAGGTCTTTTAAAACTAATAGGGGTCTTCAACAAACATTTCTTGATAAAGTGAATATATTCGTAGATATATTCTCCGAAAGAAAAAAAAAAGTGTCCCCCCCTCTAACTTTTGAACCATAGCTCCAAAAATTATGAAATAATCTTGGAAGTAGACCTTAAGAAAGACATTAAATGAAAACTATAGCGGATATGATCAGTTTAGCTGTTTTTGAGTTATCGCAAAAAGTTTCCCCTTCATAGTAAAAAGACGTACACCCACAGTAGTTCATCCCTCGGTTAACAATCTACCATACTTTAAGCTCCAGTTTAGATTATTGTGACGGAAGAGTAACCACGGAACCCTACTCTGAGCATGGCCCGACATGCTCTTGACCGGTTTATTTTCTCTTATTTTCACCCATTATACATATGTATAAAAATAAAAAAAAATATTAAAAATATTTGTAGTATATGTATTTTATTTTATTTTTGCACCACCCGTTACCTTGATTATGTTCGCCATTTCTCTATCTGAAGGTTGTCTGGAAGAGATCGCTGTTTAGCGATAAGTCCGCCTGTTGTTACCTACATATTTATACCTTTACATACTTTGTACCATTTTTTTTGTAGTGTGCAATAAAGCATTTTATTATTATTCTCTTTATTCATTCAATATCTTAGGTTAGGATTTTTTATAATATGGATATAAAAGTAAAATATAAAAACACTTACAAAACAATACAAAAGATATAAACACATTATAAAAAACCTAACCTAGGGTGCCGCCAGCAGCGGGGCAGGGCCCAAGCTGCCGGTGGTCAGGGCCGCAGAGAGAGGAACCGACGTACTATACGCGCCGTGTCCAAAATTACTGCCTTCTGCATCTGACCCTTGATCCAGCCACCTAGCGAGAGTCTCTCTAGGTGTTGGTCGAGACTCTTCGCTATGAGACCGTTCGCTGACACGACTATCGGGACAATGATCGTCGAATCAACATCCCACATGGCTGTTATCTCGTGAGCCAAGTCTAGGTACTTACTGGACTTGTCCTTCTCGGCTTTCACGAGATTCTCATCATGGGGGATGGTGATGTCGACGAGCACGGCCCGGCGTTGCGATCGATCTATTATCACGATGTCAGGCTTATTGGCTACAATAGTCCTGTCAGTAATAATAGATCGATCCCAATAGAGCGTGGCACGACCATTTTCGAGAACTGGCGCAGGTGAGTACTTGTAGTACGGTACTTCGCGGTCCACAAGGCCGCATAGAAGAGCAAGTTGCTGGTGAATAATCCTGGCTACGAGATTATGTCTGTGCAAGTACTCGCCGTTAGCAAGATGAGAACAACCAGAAATGATATGCCTGAGTGACTCTCCGGGACGGCGGCATGCCCGACAAATGTCGACCGTACCGTCCTTCAGGATATATTTCCGATAGTTGTTCGTCATCATCACTTCGTCCGCAATTGCACAGGTAAAACCTTCGGTTTCTCCGAAGAGGTCCCCGAATCGTAACCAGTTCACCGACGCGAGCAGGTCCACGTCGGGTCCCGTGAGGGCCTTGTAGAACCGCCCGTGTAGCACCTTACTCTCCCATGCCGCCTTGCGATCCGCAGTACTTAGTACCACAGGTTTGCGCCAGTTCTCGTTTGCCAAGGAGAGCGGCGTGAGGTTCCTGTCTACTGCCACCACATCACGATGCATCCCACACTCGTTGTTAAGGAAATAATTCCTGAGATTGCACACCTCGCGGTTGTGGAGATTTTTGGCGTTTAGGAAGCCGCGACCTCCACATTTCCGTGGGATGTACAATCTCATAACTGACGAGCGTGGGTGTAGCATACGGTGTGTGGTTAGCAGTAGTCGGACCCTCCGATCCAGGGCGTCCAGCTCGGTCTGAGTCCATCTTAGTATGCCAAAGGAGTATGTGAGTAGGGGCATTACCCAGGCGTTGAAGGCGCGCACTTTGTTGCCTCCTGACAAAAGACTGTTAAGGACTTTTGTGAGCCGACTGAAAAAGCGCTCCTTCACCGACTGTCTAATATCCTCGTCCTCAATACCCAACGACTGTGTCATACCAAGGTATTTGTAGGTTTCTGATTCAGAGATAGATTTGAAAGACATTGTCTCAGAAAGTTGTAAATTTGTTGAATTTACAACCTTCCCCCGCTGTACATGCATAACCGCACATTTATCGACACCAAACTCCATGTTGATGGCACTACTGAAGACTTCGGTGGTTTTCAGTAGCTCCAACAAGTCTTGGCTATTTGGTGCAAATAATTTGAGGTCATCCATGTACAGAAGGTGAGAAATGACTTCACCCTCTTTCCGAAGCCGGCAACCTAGTCCCGAATCCTCCAGCAGAGTGCTGAGGGGATTCAGAGCTAGGCAGAACCACAGGGGACTCAGACTATCACCCTGGAATATTCCTCGCTCAATCCTTATAAAATCCTGCGGGCCAGGGCGGTCATCCCCGCCTCCTGGTTGACGAAGGACTGTGGTCCACTGCCTCATACACGCGCTTAGGAAGGCTCTTAAAGCTGTATCAACTTTATACAGCTCTAAGACCCTCCCCAGCCATGAGTGAGGCACCGAATCATAGGCCTTCTTGTAGTCAATCCAAGCGGCAGAGAGGGCCCCCTTATTCCGCCGGATTTGTTGGCAAATGGTCATGTCTATGAGGAGGAGCTCTTTAGTACCACGGGACCCAACCCTACACCCATTTTGAGCGGAGGCCAAAATGTTGTTAGCGACAATGTGCGCGTTTATTTTTGATCTCAAGATGGATGTAAGGAGCTTGTAGAGTGTAGGCAAGCACGTGATGGGTCTGTAGTTCTTAGCTTCCGTGGTACTACCGGACTTATAGAGCAGGAAGGTGACACCAGTTTATTTATATTTCTTTACTTGTCTCTCCGACTGGAGGAAGTTTTATTCCCATATTCGCGGGCTTTTGACCAAACGAATACAGAAAGTGTGAAATAAAATCCTACTGTTCTAGAGTTAGGAACTTACGAACCATCCTGCATGTGTTCATAACAGCAGCTTTTTGCAGGAGGATATATGTGAGTGGATGAACATCGAGAGATTTTAGGCTGGTATGCAGAGAACGAGGGATAACACCAGTGGATGAAATTATAATCGGAATAGTTTTTACGGTATTCACTCGCCATTGAGTTTTAATCTCTATGGATAGGTCTGTATATTTACTGATCTTTTCGGTGTGTGTAGTGGTGAGATTGTGGGTGTTTGGAATAGCAACGTCGATCAGATAAACAGTCTTTGCAGTTTTGTCATGAAGTGTAATATCAGGTCTATTGTAGTGGATAGTTCTGTCTGTAATTATGGTTCTGTCCCAGTAAAGTTTGTAATCGGGTGATTCTAGTACAATCTGAGAAGTGTATTTATAGTAAGCGGTCCTGTTGTTGATGAAGTTGTATTTGAAGGCAAGATATTGGTGTATGATAGCTGCAACTTGGTCGTGACGATGCTTTATTATTATTTATCCTTTATTTATCTTTTTCTCTCAGATTAGGCTTTTTACAATATGTATATAAAAGTAAAATATAAAAACACTTACAAAACAATACAAAAGATATAAACACATTATAAAAAACCTAACCTAGGGTGCCGCCAGCAGCGGGGCAGGGCCCAAGCTGCCGGTGGTCAGGGCCGCAGGGAGAGGAACCGCCGGACTATCCGCGCCGTGTCCAAGATCACCGCCTTCTGCATCTGACCCTTGATCCAACCACCTAGCGAGAGTCTCTCAAGGTGTTGGTCGAGACTCTTCGCTATGAGACCGTTCGCTGAAACGACTATCGGGACAATGATCGTCGAATCAACATCCCACATGGCGGTTATCTCGTGAGCCAAGTCTAGGTACTTACTGGATTTGTCCTTCTCGGCTTTCACGAGATTCTCGTCATGGGGGATGGTGATGTCGACGAGCACGGCCCGGCGTTGCGATCGATCTATTATCACGATGTCAGGCTTATTGGCTACAATAGTCCTGTCAGTGATAATAGATCGATCCCAATAGAGCGTGGCACGACCATTTTCGAGAACTGGCGCAGGTGAGTACTTGTAGTACGGTACTTCGCGGTCCACAAGGCCGTATAGAAGAGCAAGTTGCTGGTGAATAATTCTGGCTACGAGATTATGTCTGTGCAAGTACTCGCCGTTAGCAAGATCAGAACAACCGGAAATGATATGCCTGAGTGACTCTCCGGGACGGCGGCATGCCCGACAAATGTCGACCGTACCGTCCTTCAGGATATATTTCCGATAGTTGTTCGTCATCATCACTTCGTCCGCAATTGCACAGGCAAAACCTTCGGTTTCTCCGAAGAGGTCCCCGAATCGTAACCAGTTCACCGACGCGAGCAGGTCCACGTCGGGTCCCGTGAGGGCCTTGTAGAACCGCCCGTGTAGCACCTTACTCTCCCATGCCGCCTTGCGATCCGCAGTACTTAGTACCACAGGTTTGCGCCAGTTCTCGTTTGCCAAGGAGAGCGGCGTGAGGTTCCTGTCTACTGCCACCACATCACGATGCATCCCACACTCGTTGTTAAGGAAATAATTCCTGAGATTGCACACCTCGCGGTTGTGGAGATCTTTGGCGTTTAGGAAGCCTCGACCTCCACACTTCCGTGGGATGTACAATCTCATAACTGACGAGCGTGGGTGCAGCATACGGTGTGTGGTGAGCAGTAGTCGGACCCTCCGGTCCAGGGCGTTCAGTTCGGTCTGAGTCCACCTTAGAATGCCAAAGGAGTATGTGAGTAAGGGCATTACCCAGGCGTTGAAGGAGCGCACTTTGTTGCCTCCTGACAAAAGACTGTTAAGGACTTTTGTGAGCCGACTAAAAAAGCGCTCCTTCACCGACTGTCTAATACCCTCGTCCTCAATACCCAACGACTGTGACATACCAAGGTATTTGTAGGTTTCTGATTCAGAGATAGATCTGAAAGACATTGCCTCAGATAGTTGTAAATTTGTTGAATTTACAACCTTCCCCCGCTGTACATGTATAACCGCACATTTATCGACACCAAACTCCATGTTGATGGCACTACTGAAAACTTCGGTGGTTTTCAGTAGCTCCAACAAGTCTTGGCTATTTGGTGCAAATAATTTGAGGTCATCCATGTACAGAAGGTGAGAAATGACTTCACCCTCTCTCCGAAGCCGGCAACCTAGTCCCGAATCCTTCAGCAGGGTGCTGAGGGGATTCAGAGCTAGGCAGAACCACAGGGGACTCAGACTATCACCCTGAAATATTCCTCGCTCAATCCTTATAAAATCCTGCGGGCCAGGGCGGTCATCCCCACCTCCTGGTTGACGAAGGACTGTGGTCCACTGCCTCATACACGCGCTTAGGAAGGCTCTTAAAGCTGTATCAACTTTATACAGCTCTAAGACCCTCCCCAGCCATGAGTGAGGCACCGAATCATAGGCCTTCTTGTAGTCAATCCAAGCGGCAGAGAGGGCCCCCTTATTCCGCCGGATTTGTTGGCAAATGGTCATGTCTATAAGGAGGAGCTCTTTAGTACCACGGGACCCAACCCTACATCCATTTTGAGCGGAGGCCAAAATGTTGTTTGCGACAATGTGCGCGTTTATTTTTGATCTCAAAATGGATGTAAGGAGCTTGTAGAGAGTAGGCAAGCACGTGATGGGTCTGTAGTTCTTTGCTTCCGTGGTACTACCGGACTTATAGAGCAGGAAGGTGACACCAGTTGTTAAGGAAGGTGGGAGAGAACCAAGCTCGAGGGCTTGTTGAAATTGTGCTGCCAAGCGCGAGTGCGAGCATCGGAACCATTTTAGCCAGAAGTTGTGCAATCCATCCGGCCCAGGGCTTTTCCAGTTCTGGGCCGTGCGGATGGCACAACTTACGTCATCGGGGCTGATGGTAATTGCCCCCATAGGTTCGATGGACTCGCACTCACGCTCGACAACACTCATCCAACCCCCCTCGGTGTGTTCGACAGACACTGACCAGATGCTACGCCAGAAATCAGTCATGGCAGTAGCATCCGGCGACCGCGTGTCGGACGCACGAAGGTTGGTTTCCTCCCACCTTCGGTATACCTTCCTTTGATCACTCTGAAAAAGACGATTCTGCTGGAATCGATCCACACGCTTTCTGTAGCGGCGAATACGGTTTGCCCATGCATACACTTTCTGCTTAAGAAAGTCGATGCGCTCCGTGAGATTGGCAATATAGTCGCGGGGCTCAATACCCGTCCCCGCGAACGCCTGATTCACAAAGCGCATTACTCGGGGGCGGTGGTTGCCCCCCCTGAAGCAGATCAGCTTTGCAATGAGAGTCCTAAACGAGTTGATACGTCGCTCGATCCGTATTTGCCATGCGGGGGCACCTCCGGCGGTCCTAGGTGCACGTTCAGCGTCCGGAAACTTGACTCGTGCAACACGGCACGCCGCGATGGCTCCGCAATACATGATCGCGTGCGTATCATCTAAATCTTTACTAGTCCGCAGATATGGCTCTAGTAAAGCGTTTAGGGCTCCCATTAGCGCTAGATTGCGTTTATTCATAGGCAAACGTGGTAATCGTGGCCTAGTGTTGGATGTGGACCGATACTGCGTAATCACCTCTTCCAGAGTCCTCCTCAGTTGCTCATTGGCAGATGTACTCACGCTCTGACTCGCAAAGTCCCCCTCGTCGGTACTGAAATCAACCCGCGGCGCCCCCGATGCCAGGTCGGGTGCGGGCATCGGATCCGGCGAAGTGGCGGGCAGATCTCGCACCGAGGAGGAGTCCGCGCGAGCAGAGAGAGCCTCCTGGCGAAGCCGATCAAGTGTCGCGTCATCCAACCGCTTTAGCCGCTGAATGACGCGCACCTGATCCGATAATCGTTGTTCCGATACGATGATGGTAGGTTCAAGAGCCTGAAACAGAGGAAGTATTCTTGAGCGATACGCGGATAGCTGTGTTCCCCCCTCTGTAGCCCCATAGTAGGCGCGCATGACGTTCTCATTCATGGATTGAGACCATCGCATGCGACGCACTACACCACCGGCAGCGGGAGCCGTGGGCGGGGCAGGATGTCCCGCAGGCCCCAAGCGTGCCGGCAGCGGTGGCCGCCCTCGTCGCGCAGGTGGTCGTGGCGGCGGCGGCGGCGGCCCGCACTCGTCGCTCGACTCGCTGGTGTCGGGCGCGGTGGCGAATTCATCGCCCGACGACGGTTGCGAGGAGACGGACGAGGCGGGCGAGGGTGGTGGACGTGCGTTTTGTAGAGACGCTAATTGGCCGCGTGTTTTACTTCTCGTAATCATTTCCGTTAGGTATGCATCTTGTAATACATGTCGAACATTTATGGTATCTTATTATACCCGATATATGATTCTTGATTGTAGACATGTCAAGGGTACTTTTTTCCATAAAATAAAGTTAAAAATCAACATGTAAATACAAAATATAGAAAATAATTTAAGAGAAAATAGAAAAACACGTTTGACTTTGACGGCGTCATTTTTTTTATTATTATTATTATTATACATTATTTTTTGGCCAGGCCAGTACTAATACTCCTGGTCCTAAG
Organism: Cydia pomonella; assembly: GCF_033807575.1. Lineage (NCBI taxonomy): Eukaryota > Metazoa > Arthropoda > Insecta > Lepidoptera > Tortricidae > Cydia > Cydia pomonella. The sequence goes on along the minus strand of NC_084712.1, from coordinate 20,447,616 downwards.
ACCATGAAACGTTTGGTTAAGATTAATGGCGTTCTTTATACGAGGGCTGCTACTTATGTATTTGGAATGGGCCCTTACTGGAACTACATTAAATATACAATATATAAAAATGGAACTCTTTGGAAGCAGAATACAGTTTGTTTTATGTGTATGTATATCAATTGGTTTTACATAGGAACATAATTTTAAAAATTGCTTGTTTCTTTTTTAAAGGATTTACTTGTGAAAATTTTAAACATTTCATTTAATTTAATTATAAATTGAACAAACAAACAACAAACAAAGTGAGAAATGAATAAAACTCTACGATTGTTGTCAAAAACCACTTTTAAGAGGATATTCGTCGAGGATACTCCTCGTCCATTACTGGTACCTTTTAAATTCCGATTTCAGTCACACGATTCCATTGCGTTTCTCGACGCATTTAATTAGGCAAATTATTATTTTTGTGCAGAACATAGGACATCTCACTGTTTCTGAATCGTGTCTCACAACGGAATAAGATCCCCAGCACTTTCCCTGTAGTAACTGTACACCACCCAAAAACAGTACATGTTATAAACTGAAAAGGAACATCTCAGATTAAAAGTGTATCAAACATGTGAGCATAAAACAGTCTATTAGAGTCGGACGAAGCTAACTTTGCACCAAATGTAATGACAAAAACATCGCCGAGCAGTTTATCATATATATAAAAAAAAGTTTGGTATTTGTTGCGTCAAAGTTGGCGCAGAATGAGCTTTGTCCTATTAATTTATAATCAAAGCAATCTAGAACGGGTTAACGAAAACATGCAAAAATATTCTTACACGTCATAAATATTGCGTTTATTAGATTGAAAATAAACTTGCTTCCTAAAATTATTGCGAAAATAAAAAGTATTAAATCCACGAATATTTTTATTACCAATATATTTGCATACATTATCATTGCCCATAACCTATCCTGCAAAAGAAATACAAACATTATATTTTCTTGTCGAAATTATACAAGTAATACAGTTTCTATCAGATATATCGGAGCGGCCATAGGCTCAGAAATACAAGCTGCGGAAAGTTGCCAAAAAGTGGGGAAAGTTCTGTGAAATTTCAGTAAATAACACAGGAAACATGGGAAATTTTCATTATGGAAATGGAAAATTTGGATTACCAAAAAAAATGAGAAGATTCCGAATATTTTTCATGTGTTTTTACCTTTTACTTATAATTATTATAGTTACTCTGAATTTTTTGGCGTTAGAGCCTTCAGCGATGTCACTAGCTATTTTATAATAAACTTACATTGCTTTGGTATACATTAATGATACACAATTTGAAAATAAATGAAATTATACGTGATATTGTGGTTGTTTTTCTATAATGCCAACTTTAAATTTTTATTGTGGTTTTTGTTGGAGTCTGCCCTTGTAATTATAGTCTAACTTTCGTGTGATTTTTCATATCCTTTCCCGTGATTAAGTTCCATAGAAAAATTACAATATTGCAATAGCTCGCTGCAAGTCATCAACGGCAAGATTACTGGTTACCGCGAACACCGAAGTTCGCAAATTGCGGGCATCTTTCACTGTCACTCTAATTACGCTTTCGATGGAGTAAAAGAGACAGGGTCGGCTCGGTAGTGAATTGCTTGGCCGCTCCGATATTTGTTGTATAATAGTATAAACGGAATAAAATACAAAATTACCACATAAATCCCAAACACCAGAAACAAAATGCTGGTTATTGCTGTTATTATACAATCTATGTATATGAAAGTAGCTAAAATTAAAGCTGAAACCAATTAATTTTAATGTACTGAGTTGTAGTAAAGAGTAGCCCCTATTATATTTCAATTTATGAAAAATCACATTTTGCCTTAAGAGGGAAGATACCTTTTCGAATCTAACGAAATAACGGTATTTTTATTACTATGAAATTCCATTTCAGGAGAAAACTTTTTCCACTAACTAATCACTTCAGCATAATATATTCCAGGTTTATAGATTTCTCTTTTTTGAAAAAAAAGTGTATGTTTTTAATTTTTTTTGCAATATTTGAAAAAAAGGGATACCTATAAACCTAGTTTTTCATTGTGTCAATAAAATACTAAAAATCATGGAAGTTGGAAAATATTTAGAAGTGGAAAAACGTTTTCTCTTTTTGTATAAACGATCACGTTGTATACTTTCCTCTTAAAAAAGGTGTTTTTCAACTCTTTTCCAGGCAGCATCAATCTAGATGATTTACTCAAAAAATCTCAATATATTCTAAATACTTTAGGTTTGACCCTACATTTGAGACGACTCACATTTTCTTTCCAATCTAATTTGATAAAAAAATAGAAAAATCGTACTCGAAAAAAAATAATTACAAAAATTACGCCAGAACTATGCTTGAAAAAGAGTTAAAATAATTAATTGATCATTGGGTACTTGTCCATAACAGTGTGATAATTTCATACCAAAACCCTCGTAGCTGGGATATCCGCAGACTAAAAGGGACGTTATTAACATAAGTATTCCTATTATTAAGCATCCCGTGCGCAAAGAGGCGGTCATACAACATGCCTGCAATAATGGCATCACTGAAACAAAACTGATTAGTTACGCGTTGAAGTAAGAAAATATGCAGTGTTTACCCCATCCCACACTAGCATCTTTTGAGCGTCGGTGTCTAGTCAGCGTTATGGAAAATGGCGTCGCTGCGCAGTTGCGCTAACATTGCGTCGAGCAGCAGCCATAGAGTTGACTAGACGCCGACGCTCGGGAGACGCTAGTGTGGGGTACTCCTCGGCCACGAAATGCACGCCCCGAGCATGCACTCTGAGTGACCATAATTGAATAAAAAAAATATTATTCTAATCCACGATATGATAACGTGCTATCAGTGCCAACTCGTTATACTTGCGTATTTTTACATGCAATTAATGTTCCCACCCTTCCGCCTCGAAAATAAACACGCAAAAAAATATAACAAATTGATGATAATCAAAAGTACAAAACTGGACACGTGTTTCTCTCGACGACGCATTATCAGGCTGGCGTCCGGCAAATACGCAAAATACGCAAGTAAGTTTAACAGGTTGGCACTCATTGACTAGCACGTTATTGGCCACACATTTGTTTTGGTCAGTGTATTTATGTATGTTAGTCATCGTTAGTGCTGAGCGTGCACGATAGGATGTTAAATATTGCGAATCAAGTTAGTGGTGAATAAGTAAAATTTCATGAGAATATTATAAAGGTTTTTTTTTCATACTACGTCGTTGATAAACAAGCATGCGGCGCGCCTGATGGTAAGCAGCCTCCGTAGCCTATGGACACCTGCAACTCCATAAGTGTTACATGCGCGTTGCCGACCCTAACACTCCGCACCCTCGTTGAGCTCTGGCGACCTTACTCACCGGCAGGAACTCACTTTGAGTAGGGTCTATCTAGTGTTACTTAGCTGCAGTTTTCTGTAAGGTCTGTGTTTCCCACGTTGAGCTTTGCTCTAGACCTGGAATGACATCCGCTGTGCTGTGCCCTACCACACAAAGCGAGATGACATACACAGTGCCCATACCTCTCTTTTGGACGTAGTTTAAGGACATACCTTTGGACGTACAGTTAGAAAGTTGGAAAGGACTGGGTGATTCAGAAAAGAAAACATTACTTAGTCGTGCGTGATAATTAACATAGGTACCTTTTTAAACTACCTCCTGTTTCTTTCAATATACATGATTTAGTAAATTTCGTTCCTTATAAAATGTAAAAAAATATGCGTGTAAATAATATAATCATAAACAGTCAAAATGTCAAATTTACGCAAAGCTCAGTTTGTTATGAATGACATTTTTGTGGTTCCATAGACTTGATGAAACACAGACGAAATATTAGTAACACGTTTTTTTTTAATTTAGTATATTTAACTTTTTTTAAGAGCCCTCATAGAATAGGGTTGTTTCCAATTTTTTGAAAAGTTTATAATACGTTCTATATTAACCAAACGTTGCCCTAAACTTAACTTTGACCCTAAAAACGGCTTTAAATATGTTAAATTAACAAAATATATTTTGACCCATGCTTTCGCGCCCAAAACGCTCTTTGAAAATTGTATGACGTCACAGTTTACGGTTTGACACAACAATGTACATACCAAAGAGTAAAGTAATTATATAGGTGCTATTCTCAGTGCAGAATTTGATACTCAAGCCGTAGCCATTTAGGTGGTGGGAAAGCTGTGTATGCGTGCGTGTGGGTTTTTAACCAGCTAATAAAATATGTGTTCTGTAATAATGAGTTTTTATATATCATAAAGTATTTATTGTCCATTAGCATTTCTATGATGTTAATTTTTAGTTCAGATATCGAAGCTTCAATTAATTTCCCACCACCAAAATGGCTACGGTTTGAGTATTAAATTTTGTGCCAGAACAGACCTATATACTTACTTTACTCTTTGGAACAGACAACGGGGGGGCTACCGCAAAAACCGAAAATCGTATATTGTGGGGATCTTTTTCTTAGAATGACAGAGAAAAATGCCCGCAGTGACGAACTTCGATTTTCGCGGTTATAGCCCAGTGTCAAACCGTTGTGACGTCATCAGAATCTTCAATGTCGTTTCGACTTCGGTCACGTGATGTGTGTTAAAAGATGTTTTAAATTCAATATTTACAAATATAGGCTCATTAGAGGTCCACTAAAGGTAGTTTAACATGTTCTTATAATCCATAAGAATTTATTGGGATACTATTCTGCCCTAAGATTTGTAGATGGAAACAACCCTATTGTACATTATCATATCGGCCTTATCATGTCTGCTTTTTGTGGCCTCAGAAATAAACATCCAAGTAAACATTTATAAAATATTTTTTATAAACATTCAATTTGATCTGCGATATTTGTTTTTGCTTATATTTACTAATGACTGGGTTATGTGGTTGAGATCTTAAAACCTTCGTCTTGATTGAATTGATTGATTGACTGATCACGCGGCTAGAAAATGTTGATGTCAACTTTAGCCTGTTTTCTACGAGACCACGGGGACAACGCCGTCCTCGAAACGTCGGAGGTCAATTTAAAGTTTAATTTTACGCGATTAAGTCCTGTCGTAGTGAAAAGTGTAAAAATCGTGGAAGTTTATATCAGAGCCAGAAAATCAATTCGAGATTGGTTTCCCTGTATCTAGTTTAATTCTGGGACTTGGCTTTCAAAGGTCATCCGGGTCATAAAAAACAAGAATATGACACTATTGGCACCTATTGGCAAGATTGATAGGAAAGTTTTGTATTTGTAAACATTATAAAATGCCTATAAAAACGTAACTTATTATTTTTCAAACAGCATGGGTACCTTACCCGATGTCATCTTTTTTTTTTATAATCTTAAAATTGAAAATAGTACTGAGATGACATCGGACACCGTACCCATACTGTTGGATAAACACTATTATTTAACACATAAAAAAACTAAACAATTTACGATACGAAAGGTCCGTAGGGCCAACGGTTTTAAGGGCGGCCTCTCGGGAAATCTCAGATAATAGTGTTTGGTCATTTGAGTGTTCTTCTGTCGGTCCGTGGGTAATGGAGGGATGTGTTTAAGGACCGCGAGTCAATAGAGCATACAGGGTACTATGGGAAGCTTCTTTTTCGCATTTTTTAAACCATTATCGTTGCTTTCAAACAGAGTTATAAGTTTTTTTGGCAATTGATACATCTATAAATCGCCAAGTGACAAGTAAAACTCACTAATTATTTAAAATATAATTCAACAAAAACCAACTTTATCTGACGAAATTTATGGAATGTAGAATTAAGAGGAGTGATAGCTATAAATAATAGTTCCAAATCTCTCCAGAGTAGCGCTAGAGTAGCTAAGAACCTAGGCGCTATTGATGGAGTGAAGTGCGCTGTCTATGATTTGATTTTTTTGTTCAAGTATTCTAGGTATTGTAGCGCCACCTATTTATGATTTTTTTATGACACTTTTTGGTACATGGAGATTATTTCCTTACCTCCACCTTCCGTAACGAAATTGTTTTACAGATGTCAATCACAGTAAAAAAATCAGCGATGATCAACTCTGGTCAACAGGGCCTGCATGGAATTAATAGATTATAGATTATAATGTGGAACGTTCCACAATAAAAAAGGAAAATAAATATTTACATTTCATTTATACATCTTTTCGCATTTTTAACCGACTATCGTTACTTTCAACTTATAAGATTTTTTGCCAATTTATATGGCAAGTGCAGATATCCGGACACCTTAAAAATCCTGGCATCTCCTAAACGGTATTTTTTTTTATCCGCCCATTTAAGGCATTAAATCCCGTTTTCCAAAACCTTTTGTGCCATTAGCTCCTTAATTTGCCACACTGCTAGGTAGATATAGATAGTAGCATAACTGTCCCTATCCTCTGCCTAACTTGAAACTTTTAGTTAGGAGCGTGCATGGAAGAAGAGGAAACAGCGAAACATATTCTCCTAGACTGCAAAAAGGTAGAAGTATACAGGAGCAAATACCTAGGGACTCCGTGCACACTAAAAGAAGCAGTTAGCAACCTGAAGACACTGCTAGGTTTCATGGAGGAGCTGGGGTGGCTAGAGTAGCGCTACCTCGTTTTCACGCAAAATAGGCACAATGGTTGTCGATTTACAGAACTAGCTAACTAACTAGCCAAGTTCACCCGCAATTCTGTCAAAGGACTAAAAATGTCAGGGTAAATCCTGATGTATGGCAACCCGATTCACAAGATCTACAGCTCACAGATTCCTCTAAGTGATAATGAGCCTAAAGTTATAGCAATATACGTCTGCAACGATATGGATAGCACACGCAGTGCAAGTGTTATTTATACGTCATAATTTCACAGAAGTTTGAGTCGTTGCAGACTGGTCTTGGTCTGACTCTAGTCATTTCAGTGTCCGTTGTAGATGTGTCACACCCGTATTGCTCCTTAGTTGGAGAGTCTGCTCTTTCTTTCTTGTATTTGCGTTACTGGGGGACGTGAGGACTGTGGACAATCTTCACCAGTGCTCTTCACGTAGCTTTATCTTAGGTCCAGTGTATGCTAGCCTGTAATGTGGCTTTAGTCACACGCAGTGCAAGTGTTATTTATACGTCATAATTTCACAGAAGTTTGAGTCGTTGCAGACTGGTCTTGGTCTGACTCTAGTCATTTCAGTGTCCGTTGTAGATGTGTCACACCCGTATTGCTCCTTAGTTGGAGAGTCTGCTCTTTCTTTCTTGTATTTGCGTTACTGGGGGACGTGAGGACTGTGGACAATCTTCACCAGTGCTCTTCACGTAGCTTTATCTTAGGTCCAGTGTATGCTAGTGTGATCTTATTCTGTTCTGTCCATGCAATGCGTGGCCATACGTCCATCCCTTTGCTTCCTTGCCATGCGGCCAGTGATCATGAGCTTCTCCAGACTATATGGTTCTGTACTATTAGAACAAATTAAATTATTTTTCGAAAATATTTTAATTTGTTTTTATTTCAAGTAGAAATACTACTATATAATTTATAAACTGAAATAAATGTCATATACTAAGAAAAAGTGACCAAGGCCTCCAGTGCTAGGGGGCGCCGTAAGCCTTCAGTAAGAGATGCATATACTTGGAAAAATTCGACCAATGCTGCCGTGACCCCGGTGGCCGAGTGGCTCAGGCACCTGCCGCGATAGCAGAGGACGCTGGTTTGATTCCAGCCTTGGTCACTTTTTCTTAGTATATGACATTTATTTCAGTTTTTATATGGTGCTGAAGCTCCGGTTAATGAAACTAAGTACTTACGCATTGGCTACAAACAGTGGAGAGCCTAATTTTGATGTTAAGTTCATAGAAAATGCATTATGTACGTCATTCAATCCATGATAGCCGGAGCATTATTCGCCAGCACCACATAAGGAAATCCCTCGGGCTATAATAGTGTTTGCTCATTTAAGTGTTCTTATGGCGGATTGTCCGTGTGTGCGATGGGGGGATGCGTTTAAGTACAATGTGTCTACACGAGTAGGTATACAGGGTGGCTTTGTCATTGGGGCTTTAATCGCAACGATCAGTTTCAAGGATTAATTTTTATTCGATAACTTTTAAAATAGCCATAGGGGGCGGCTAGTTAGTGTTCGGGTCCATGATGAGAAGCAGATGCCAGATGCAGATGGTAGTCTTTAAATACTTGCAAGATTTTCCTTTCTATTTATTTATGTATTTGTATATTATATACATCGTGTTTTTATTGAAGTCCGTTAACTTCGGAGTATTTGTAAGTACGTTTAAGGAAACTACTTGGCATAGTTGATTTTCCTTAAATATTTTTTTTATTATATAAAGTAATTAAATGTTGCACATAGCGTTGTTGTAATACGGGCATTACATTTAACTCAACCAAACAATTGAAGACTGTGACATATCAATGTCATTTCGAATATCGATCATCCGAGATAGTACTTATGTTTAGTATCAAATGTATTAACTAGTACTAAACACTAATCAATATGTAAACACAAACAGGCCCTAAGGCAAGTGTACACGCTCGTAAGAGCCTTATCAGATAAAATATTTTTTTTTATGTATAATGTATATGGAAATAATTTTCTAGATTAAATTTCATTCATTCATTTATTATCTCCGAAATTGAGTTAATTAGAATACCGGTGTCTTTGAGAAAGTTAGTTAACTGAAGCTCAGGAATTCACCATTGAAATTAACAAAAAAAAAAACCACGGTATATCGTTGTCTGAGTACCCGCAACGCAAGCCTTCTTGAGCTGACTGCGAATCTTAGTTAATCTGTGTAAGAATGTCATATATTATTATATTATTATTAATCGCTTTAGATTTTGCGATACATTGCGGCATTTTAAAGATTGATCGAATTCGTTGCTCCTACTTAGCCGGCAATCATCTAAAATCTCATGCCATTTGTCGCAAGGTACTTACAGATGTGTACAGGTTTACAAAAATACCAGAACCCAGACTGCGTCACCAATATACACCGTGTTTTTTTTGATTTGCGTTAATTTCGAGGGTGCATTCCTGAGCTTAACTTAAGTAACTTTCTCAAAGACACCGATATTCTAATTAACTCCATTTCGGAGATAATCAATCATTAATTTTTATCTTATAAGGCCCTTACGAGTGTGTACACTTGCCTTAGGGCCTGTTTACTTATTGATTAGTGTTTAGCGCGAGTTCATACATTTGCTACTAAACGTAAGTACTATCTCGGACGATCGACGTTCGAAATGACATTGATATGTCACAGTTTTCAATTGTTTGGTTGAGTTTAATGTAATGCCCGTGTTACAACAACGCTATATGCAACATTTAGTCACTTTTTATAAAAATAAAAATAGTTAAAAAAAACATTTTTTTTTTTTTTTTTAATTAACTATGCCATTTAGTTTTTTTAAACGTACTTACCGATACCCCGAAGTTAACGAAATTCAATAAAAACACGGTGTATAGTAAAATCTAAACCGATACATTATTAGCACTCAATCACTTAAGCATAGCTGCGCTAATAATTAACTACCTATTTACTTAACCGGCAAGTGTTTAGGATCGATGATTTGCGGACGATTGCTCTTTCATCCGTCACAGATTACCTCCAGTTAGACATCACATTTTACATCCTTCTCACGTGTTGAAAAGGATAACTCACGCTAGACCGGGCCGGAGCGTCCAATACGTCAATTTCTATGACGGCTGATCGGTGATCACGTGGTGCTTTCCGTAGAAAACGAAGCGCCGGAAGCTCCGACGGTCTAGCGTAAGTCATCTTTTATTGTCTTTATGACAGTTATTTTCACGTATTTTTGGTTTTGGATCAATTTGTAAATTCAAATAGATTAACGAAGCGTAAAAAACGTATTGCGGACAAATATAAAAAATACTCGTAGAATTAGATTTTTACCATATTTTCATGACTTAATTGTTACACTTCTAAATTAATTATTATGCTAAACTTCCAGAAAATGTCTACAAACATCTAAGATGAACTGTCATACTCGTTGTTTTTGTTTTTTAAAAAAAAAGCGCTGGTGGCCTAGCGGTAAGAGCGCGCGACTTGCAATCCGGAGGTCGCGGGTTCAAACCCTGGCTCGTACCAATGAGTTTTTCGGAACTTACGTACGCAATATCATTTGATATTTACCAGTCGCTTTTCGGTGAAGGAAAACATCGTGAGGAAACCGGACTAATCCCAACAAGGCCTAGTTTACCCCTCTGGGTTGGAAGGTCAGATGGCAGTCGCTTTCGTAAAAACTAGTGTCTACGCCAAATCTTGGGATTAGTTGTCAAGCGGAACCCAGGCTCCCATGAGCCGTGGCAAAATGCCGGGACAACGCGAGGAAGAAGAAGACTCGTAAGAATATGATTCGACGCGAGAGGTATACGTCTTCACCTTCGACAGAATGATAAAGGTTTCATTCATTCTGTCCATTGCGCATAATTCTGCGATCGCCACGCTCTGCCAATTATAACTGTACCTATGAAGCGTTACGGGGACTCTAAACTATGGTGGTTTGTGTTGCAGCTTTTAGCAAATCTATCCAAACCATAGGTGAGTGACCTCGTCTTTTTTATTGTCACTCGTTGCTATGGTTACTGTCACCTTGGTCACCCTTTAAATCCCGGTTTTATGACATTTAAACGAACCCAATAGTATGCATTAAATTTATTTCTTTATTATTATTTTTTTGTGGTAGTAATAAGCCCTTTCTACAAAAGAAAATCTAAGCACGGTGTTAAATTTAACGTGGTAAATGAGTTCTTCTAACAAACTGTTGTCGCCTACCTAGGACAGAATCACAACAAAAAATAGTTGATTCATTCAACCATAGTTGAAAGGAAAGGGGACGGCCGCTTCTCCATACACACGTGGTCCCCATTTTTCTCTCTGGTTATTGACATTATAGAAAACATTTTTACATAATTTGATGTATATTAACTACTTATAGCTATAAATACTCCGCCGTTTGACATTTTTAGATTTTTTGATTATTGTATAAATTAGGAGTGAAAAACAGATTTGACATACATTGTAAAAGCTTATATCTCTTATAATAATAAAAAAATCGAAAAAAAATCAAATATAGCTGTGGTTGGTATATAACGAACTGTGTTCAAATATTTGCAATAATGTTAAAATCAAAAGAGGAAAATGAGGACTACGTTTGTATGAAAAGAGGAATTCACACAGGTCGTCCACTTTCGTCTCAACTAATAAATCACGTTTTACCCGAGCAGTTAAAAACCTCGAAGATCCACCCCTCAACTATTTATTAATGAAATTATTAATTATAATACGACATCTAATGGTACTTGGTGATCTGTGATACATCATCATCCGTCAGCCGGGACGGCTACTTTCGGAATTACCCGTATTTTGGTGTATTTGCGGCATTAAGGTACTTCGGGACTCGAGACTAGCATTCATGCATGCTTGTAGGTATATTGTATTAGTTGCCAAGTAATTTTCGAATTAATGACAAATTGGGGCTATAGACTATCTTATACCATTATTTAATTCACTAAAAATGCCTATTAAAAATATTATTATTGATGACGTTTTAACAAGATTACGAAACTAAATTACGAAGCGAAAGAGGTGAAATATTAAATGTAACTTATGTAACAAACAAACTCTGTGGTTTCGAAATCGTAAATCTCTTGCTTCCACGGTAATTTTTTTTTATATTTACAAACAAATCACAAACGCAGAGAAAACCTACCTTTTCAAATAATCAAATAATATATGCGTCTATTATCAAATCTCTAAGTGCGTGATATGTATATGGCAGATTCTAAAAATCTTTCATTGTGACCTATGTATTCTGTTTTACAAATATTCCCGGGTTTGTCCCCATTCATACTTCAGCTATCATTTTTTCCACGTAGCTACATAAATCTCGTGCAGTTGGCGCCATGCGCAATTTACGGATACAACAGGCCTGCCAACGACAAAATAAGTACGACCAGCCGGAGTCACGTACAGAATAAATACTAGATTTTTTTTTGTATTTCGTGGAGGACATGGCTGACCTGATGAGTAAGGATCCTAATTACTCAAAATATTATTAAGGTGGCGACTGACTTGTAACATTTCGGTGTAATGTAACGTGATACAACCCGAGCATTACAACAGTCAGTGCAGCGAGCCGAGCCGCTCGACGCGAGCACCGCGTGCTCCACTCGGCTGTCGGTTTTTAAGGTGGCGACTGACTTGTAACATTTGCTTGTAATGTATCGTTCACGACGATCGTTACAAGTCAGTCGCCACCTTTGTAACACTCAAAGGGATTCGCGTAAAAACCGACAGCCGAGTGGAGCACGCGGTGCTCGCGTCGAGCGGCTCGGCTCGCTGCACTGGCTGTTGTAATGCTCGGGTTGTATCACGTTACATTACACCGAAATATTACAAGTCAGTCGCCACCTTTACGCGAATCCCTTTGAGTGTTACAAAGGTGGCGACTGACTTGTAACGATCGCCGTGAACGATACATTACAAGCAAATGTTACAAGTCAGTCGCCACCTTTATAATTCGAAAGTAACTCTGTCTGTGTGTCTGTTCCTAGAAGTGTTTTTAGGCTATTATAAAAGTTTATTTTCGAAAGTAGTGCACGTTAAGCTTACGAGAGCTTATTGGTTGAATGGTGCAGCTATAGATATCTGAATCCAACAGATATAGTGGCTTGTTTGGAAATCAATTAGCCCCTTGCAAGTGCCCCCCTACTCCCTTTGTCCCACCGCCGCTCAAACATGGCAGCGCGTCAGGTGAGAATAGTGCCTCTTGTATTCTCCTTGATGCACTAAGTAGACAACATACTTTCTATAACTTCCCTCTGTGCAGCATCATGTTGCGAGAGGCCGCCGGGGTCCCCCTTGCACGTGTTTTTCTCGTGTGCCCGGCGAGCTAAGATGGCGAGAGGTGCTCGCAGTGACCCATATACATTCAATTTGAGGCCACCTTTTGGTTTTTACTCGAGAGTTATTAATTTATACAGAGAGCGTTTAAAAAATGGCTTTAGAGGTCTTTTATCTAAAGAAAAAAAGAGAAATACCAGTAAGTATAGATATAATGCGTTCTTTATTAAACAAGACTCTTACTCAAATGATATATTTATTGATTAATCTAATTTAACAAACCACATTGCTTGACATATACAGTGTGTCCCTAGCCATTGGACAAAGCCAAAATGTACATATGCATTAGGGTATTTAGAACCGGTGTACAAAGTATCATAACAACCGGTGTAGCGGTTTCGAAGAAATTAACAAATTACCATTTTTTACTTTGGAGCAGCCTGTATGTGTTAGTGGCTTCTAAGGTAATATCCTCAAAGAATAGTATGGACCCTTCTTCGACCTTTTTGATTATCTTTTTTTATTTATGACACTAATAAAGCTTCTGACTTTTGAAAAATGTCATCATTATCAAATATTTCGAACAAATTGTCAAAAACACTGCCAAAGATTAACACAGTGTGTTTCTTTTTGTTGTCGAGTATTGCAAATAACTTTTGTTCGATTTTTTTTTATCTTTTGTTCTAATTAAAAAAAATATTAACGTCAGAGCATTCCTGAGAAGTAACCCTACGTGGGATTTCAGGGTTTGTCCAATGGCTAAGGTCACCCTGTATATTTGGTTTCTATTAAGTTAACTTCATAGTAGTGATGACCAACTTTTCGCTAAGCCTGTTAAAAGTCACCTAGTTACTGGTTGAATACCTAATTTTTGATGTTACCCCTAATCCAATCCAAATAATTATAAACATTAGTATACAACGACGGCACCTGCGACCCACAAGGCGAGTCCGCCCTCTTCCCGCTCACGATCCCCGCGACGAAGTACTTCCCTCTGTGCAACATCATGAGAGGCCCCCCCGAGTCCCCCTTGCACGTGTCTTCCCCCGTGTGTCCCGCCGCGCAAACATGGCGGCGCGTCAGGTGCGGATAGTGCCGCTTACACTCTCCTTGAGGCACTAGGTTGACGACGGTGGATTGCTTGACATCGGATCGGTAGCGGCCGTTCCGTCCCCAGCCGGCCACGGATAGGGGGAGATTGGAGAAGTCGGGACTGTCGACGTTGATTAGTGGCAGGCAGATTGGGCGAATGTAATCTGAAAATGGGGAAATAAATACTTGACAAACGGCGATGCAATCGGGTACCTACACTCAGGAAAACTTTGGATTTTTGGTTGCGTTTGCGCTTCTCAGGAAGCAATTTCATTTTACGTTTCAACTGATGTTTAATTTGTGTCTTTTTTTATATTTTGTAGAATATTTCAGCAATTTCATTTTCAATTCGATTTTCTGTCGAGTCAACTTTTATCTTGTAACTAGTTACATCCATTCAAATGAAAATAACATCTTTAATTTGTTTCATATAAAATTACATCAAAAATATCGCGAACAAATTCTTTTGTGCAGATTGCAAGAAATTCACCGTGCGATTAATATAAAGTGCTGGCCATATCCAAACTGCATCCGAAATATAAATAAAATAATGACTTGTGCAAATGATAACATAAAATGTAATATCATGTTTGAATCCAATAAATTGTATTATAAACAGAAACACTAAATTAACCAGCATATTTCTGATCTCGCAGTCGAAGCTTCATTACATGGCTTGTTAATTAATGTTTTACAAAACATGTTTATACCACACCGCTGGCGCAAATGAGGATTTTGTTACTTGGTCAGGAATCAAGTCGGTGGAACAAACATAACCGAAAACCGAACAGAATTACTGTAGTAATCCACTTACTTAATGAGTGCAGCGCTACATTTTTGCCACAATACGCACAAGATGGATAAATTGGCGTATTTTTATATATAAATTCACACGAGTGGTGGGAAAATGACACTTCAAAATGCTGCATCCTAGCCGTGCAGATGAATTCATGCGAAACATAGCCCGATTCGAAGAATGAGATAGGATAACGATAAGTTCTGGTTTAGATACGTTCTCATTTAGATATCGTTTGTATGTAGTATAATTGCTAGCTCGATTCGGGCAACCAATGTCACTTTGACGTTAGAAATGTCGTAGATAGATCTTATTGGGATCACAGCGGAATCGAAATAAACGTCAATTTAGATATGTCGTTTAGTTATCGATCTTTTCAAGATCTTAAACATGTCTTAATCATTCTTCGAATCGGGCCGACAGTCAATGCGACGCTGGCCTTCCATATCCTCCGCTTATATGATTATGTTTTATGACGCAGTTCTTCGAAGCCGTATTAAGGCCATTCTGTAACTTAAATTTATGTCTTCAGCTTGCCTGGCCATATTCGTTGCACCTCAGATCTTCCTCCGGCTAAAATGACTGTTCTGAGTTCTAATAGGTAGTTCCCTGTATACGGTGCGGTTCCTCGGAGCCGTATTATAACATTCTGAAACTTACATTTATGTCTTCAGCTTGCGTGGCCGTTTGCAATGCACCTCAGACCTTTCTCCGACTAAAATCGTTGTTCTAAGTTCTAATAGGTATATATGGAGCGGTCCCTCGGAGCCGTGTCAAGTCAATATCATACTGTAACCTGGCGTCATCATACTAAGGGTGTAACACTACGTCTTCTGCCCGAACTGAACTGTATTAAGGCTACCATAAACGATTACTACACCTTCAGCTTGCATGGCTGTTTACAATGCCTTCTTCTTCTTCTTCTTCTTGTTCTTTCTGACGGGTGAAAACTGAAGAGTCTGACGTCTCGACCTAGACCGTTCTAGCGTTGGCTGTTCTAAAAGTTACCTGTACTGGGGGTGCAACACTACTTCTTCTGCCCGCATGGCTATATTCTCGATGCATCTCCAACCTTCACCAGGACTTTAACAACTATGTTTTATTGCCTGTGTGTGGTACTGAGCCACTGAACGATATTAAGACTACCATACACGATTACTACACCTTCAGCTTGCATGGCTGTTTATGATGCCTTCTCCGACTAAAAAATGACTCATGTTGAACGGTACGACACTTCGTTTTCTATGACATTATTGATCACGTGATGGTTTACATAGAAAACTGAATTGTCTGATATCTCGACCTAGACCGTTCTAGCGTAAATCTTCTTAAAAATGGCTATTCTAATAGTTACCTGTATACGGTGCGGTCCCTTGAAGCCTTATCAAGGCTATATCATTTTGCAACCTCGCGTCATCATACTGAGGGTGCAACACTACGTCTTCAGCTCGCATGGCTATGTTCTCAATGCACCTCCGACCTTCTCCAGGGCTGATCATGCAGTCGCGAGGGAACGTGCGCTTGTCGTATTCCGCTAGGTATATTTCGACACTGAAACAGAAACGAATTGATTACAGACTGATTCATAAAAGGCTTCTTAGTTTTTCCTCTGGCTTGGAAGGTCAGTATTTTTTGTTTATTTAGATTGAAGTCACAATTGGGTGGTATACCCCTTGGGTGGTAAGCCCTGTAATCCTTGTAGTGCAAATTTTTATAACTAGGATAATACGAATATTTTTTACATCGTATCCGCCACCATAAACGCATTAAATACTGAGCTAAGAACGCTCAATCCGTCACTTGTTTATCAAGAACGCGGTACAGCGGTAGCCATCAGAATTTCACCTTTAGTGTACCCGTTGGATTACTATTGACACCAGAAACGGTACTAGATAGACTCTAGTAATATTTAAATTGAACTTACTCGGACAGTCGGGAGGTTTCGTCGTACAGACAGTGAGCGGCGGTGAGCACATAGCGAGCGCTAATCAGGGACCCGCCGCAGCTGAACTCCGACGTGGTTCTTCCGTTTGTGAATTTTGAATTGAGTAACACCGTCCACGGGAATTGGTCGATCTCTGTTGTCTTTCCACCTAGGAGAGTTAGATTTATTTAGAGCTATCTATAAAAATTAATGGCATATAATATATTGTATGACTAACTTTTGCCCGTGATTGAGTATCGCGTAAATATGAACTAGGTTTGTCGCTATACTTAAAATTAAAACCTACTTGTACATTGCCACTGTAAAGTGGATGCAAACTTATCATGAATGCAATTTAGAACTTTGACGGTTGTTAATAAGACGGGCTCACGGGCAGAAGGATGCAATTTGTGATCAGGCACGCTGTACACTACTGTAACTAAGCTGCATTAACTTTTCTGAACAAAGCCAGTACAGTATGTCTGCAGTCACCACAAGAATGTTGCCTTAACAGTACTTACCTATGATCCTATCAGCATCAGACACATCCCGTCCGCAGCAGCCCTTATTCGGCTCCGGTGGGAAACTTGTCAAAGAGCACTGACCATTTCCACCCGAGCTTTGCCCCAATCCACGCGAATTTTGCCCGAATCCACCCGCATTCTGCCCGAACCCACTCGAGCTCTGGCCGAATCCACCCGAGCCCTGGCCGAATCCACCCGAGCTTTGTCCGAATCCACCCGAACTTTGCCCGAATCCGCCCGTTCTCCTACTCGGCCCTCTCTGATTTGGTTCCGTCCTCGGCTTACCCATAAAATAAGGGTTTTGAAACGGATTACTATCAAACATACTCTGCATCGGCCTGTTAGGTCTATTAAAAAAACTTGAATCGAACGGTCCTTGCTGCCAAAACGGCATGCGTTGACTGTCGTATTCTTTCTCATGGTCATTTTGTTGGTCTTGATTCATCCAAACATTCTCGGGCTGTCTTTGACTTTCATATTCGACGGGGTTTGGTGTTGAATCTTTGTCAAGAGATCTTGGATGTTTTGTACTGATTTGCGCAGCATGGCTTTCTGTTCTACGGTTTGCGAAGTTGATGGCGTTCGTGTGAGGGCAGCATATCTGTGAAGGTATGCATTATAGATTTTAGTTACCTATTTATATTTTGATAAAATTAAATATCGAGTTTAAATATTAGTTATTACACTCGATTTGACCAGTTAATCAGCATCAAAAAGACAGTGTCAGTCAAAGTGGTTAAATAAATTGCAACACACCATTAGGAAAAGAGTCTAAGGGCCACTTGCGCCATCCCACTAATCTGATGTTAACCGGTTAAACCGTTAACGAAGTGTCAAATTATACAGGTAACCATGGATACTCCAGGTTTAACCGGTAAACCGCGGATTTTCGATTGGTGCAAGTGGCCCTACCTCGTGGTTAACCGGTTAAGCCTGGCGTTACTACTACAGCTTAAACCTGTGTTAGCGGTTAACTCCGAGTTAGTGGCTAACCCTGGATGGTGCAAGTAGCCCTAAGCTAACTTTGGATTGACTTGAACAAAACAAAGTAAAGAGTATCATATATTTTCATAAAAATTTAAAATTAACGATGACATCGCCACACTTTGTTATTGCTCATGCTGCGATAGTGTCTGTTTGCAAGTGTCGGTGCAAGAGGTAACTTTGCACCGACTTGAATAGAACAAAGTGAGGCGGTGTCATTATATGACGTTATCAGTTGGCTTGATTCTACGCTAGCATGGTTCGAGTTCGACTCTAAGCATGTGTTGCGATATATTTGACCACTTTGGCTGCCACTATTTGTTTGACACTGACTGAACAGAAAACGCTTTTATACTTAATGTGAAATTTATTGAGCATCTCCTGTATTTAAGGAGTAAGTTTTAAAATTAAAAGATGATTATACATAAAGCTCGCATTTTTATTTAAGTGCAAGCACGGTGCGCTGTGACCAATTCAACACTAAATTAAGAATATATTTTTATAATTTGAATCCTGTAAACGATTTTGTAATAATTATCTCTCGCTCTCTCAACTATGAAATCAAACATACCCTTAGGAACTCACACAGCTGACAATACAGAAACATAAACTAAACAAAGACAGTTGAGGTAACAATTGAACAGGCGATCTTATCGCGAAGAACTGTCTTCAGGCAACCTTTGCGTAGAGGAGACAAGAAAATCAGAATAGGCAGTAGGTAATGCAGAGAAAAAAATACTTAAAAAGTCTGAATATTACCAAACATCACAAAACATTAATTGATACACATATAAATAAATATTACAGGGACATACGAGTACATACACAAATTGACTAAGTCCCAGGGTAAGTCAAGAAGGTTTGTGTTGTGTGTACTCAACAACGTTACATATAATATACAAATACTAAAATAAGTACATATATAGAAAACATACATGACTCAGGAACAAATATCTGTGCTCATCACACAAATAAATGCCCTTACTGGGATTCGAATCCAGGACCATTGGCTTCATAGGCAGGGTCAGTATCACTACCCACTATAACTCTATATCTTTAGGTATTTAAAAAAAGGTAAACAAAATCTACCCTCAAATGGCTCCTTAAGCCAGTTGAGGGTAGATGAAAACATTACATGATCAAATAATGTAGGGTTTAAAGTCAGGTCGTTCAGTGACAGATCCAGGCGCTTTTGTATTTGGTTGGGTAACCAATAAATATTAAAACTACCTGAAAATTTACAAATTGTTTGTTTACTTTATTTCAATACCTAAAGATACAGAGTTATAGGTTAGACCGGTCGTTAAGTAATAATAAATTATAGTAGGACAATTTTACGTAGATCAACCTATTTCCACAATAAGCTCAATAAGGCTTGTAATTAACTATAACCATAACCGTAAATAACGAATAATACAAATAGACGGAGCAAATTCGAGTTTAATTCCCAAACAGAATTGGAATTCCAGACCTGTGTAGGGAACTGGTAATTATGTGGCGACGACGGCAATTTATCATGCGCCGACCTACATGACGTCACGCTGATTAATCGGCGCGATGGATAAAATTGGAATTTTAATGATAAAACTTCATTTAATTTGCGAATGCAAAGAAATATTTTTAATAAAGTTTGTAAAATTGCACTATGATTTATAAGGATATATTTGTTTGAATGTATTATATAAGTAATAAATAATTAGATTCATTTAGAACATTCCTCAGTTTCACTATATGCGTATTTCTGTCTGCCATGACTTTATTGTCAGAAAGCTGTAATTTGGCATTCATATAAATAGTTTAGATAACATGGGATGCTTTTGGAGGGTTATAATTTATCATGCGCCAACGTATATGACGTCACGCTGATTAATCGGCGCGATGAATAAAATTGCAATTTTAATGATAAAACTTCATTTACTTTGGAAACGACTAAAAATAAATAGTCTTGTATGTAAGTTTACCTTGTCATATCAAGATTTCCACCATCTTCTTATACCAGTATATATGAAATTTTAATTACCAGCCATACTCTGCGTAGTGACTTTATAGTTTATACGTCATACTGAACAACTTTTATTATGGGACCAATACTGAAATAGCGAAAAAAAATTGGCTGTTTCATATATTTCGTGTCGTGTCCATATCGGTGATTTCTATGGAACAGCCAATTTTTTTTGCGATTTCGGCAATTGGTCCCATAATGAAAGTTGTACAGTGTGACCTATAAAGTCACTGCGCAGATAGATGGTGATTACAATTTCATCCTATATAATTGGGTGTAAGGATGCTGAGTACGAATAATTTTGATACCGTCCTTACAAGATTCCTATATTTTCTATCTTTGACGGACAGATTAACAGACCATAAACACTAAGTTCAGGTACACCGGGCCTAGCCAAATGGAAGTCGTGTGCAGAAAACGAAACGAAATGCTATTGTATATCACTTTTCTATATTAGTGCAAAAGATAAAGATAGCATTTCGTTCCGTTTTTCTGCTAACGCTTGTCATCTTGGCTAACCTGAAGTAATATAATGCTTAATGCTAAAAATAATCGCTAATTACAAGTATAAATATGTCTGCACAACGTGAAACATTATGTTGCTGTTAGTCCCCGTACTCTATTTTAACGTAAATATATGTTACACTTGTGTCATAATAATAAATACTCTCACCACATATTTGTCGGCTGGTGTAAATAATTGCGGTAATTATAAATGATATGGCTATAGCCGGCTATACTGTAGAAAATATTATTATGTAATTATAGGCGAGTAGCTATTTAGCTGATGAGCCTATGTATGTCATGGCTATATATGGTATATATGGTGTGTGGTGGTGGTGGTGTGTGTATGTATCGTGTAGAGACACGATGGCCCAGCGCAGGCTAAATGCGTTAGAGGGAGTAAGTGATATTGCTATCTCATTCTACCGCATAGCTGCGTCCCTTAGACTGGCCTACGTTGGGCCATCGTTTAGAGGAGCCTTCACACAGTGTCCAGTATTTTGACGGCCGGTCTGGCCTAGTGGGTAGGGACCCTGCCTATGAAGCCAATGGTCCTGGGTTTGAATCCCGGTTAGGGCATTTATTTGTGTGATGAGCACAGATATTGTTCCTGGGTCATGGATGTTTTCTGTTTATTTAAGTATTTGTATATTATATATATCGTTGTCTGAGTACCCACAACACAAGCCTTCTTGGCTTACCGTGGGACTTAGTCAATTTGTGTAAGAATGTCCCTATAATTATTATTAGGTCATTACCTATGAAATTGGCGTTTTGTATGGAAAACTTTAACGAAATTCGATTTTTCATACAATGAATTTTGCGGATTATTTTGTGATGGCATTTTCAAACCAAACGAATTTTTGCCAGTAATCTGAGACATTTTTAAGGCACATTTTCTATCTCATTTTTTTTTTCAAATCTGTCCCGTCAGAAAAATTTAAGTCATTTAAATACTCGAGCCGGCAGCACATGAAAAGAGCTGTTTTCAGGGCGGTATTCTGAATACATAAAACAAACAAAAATAGCAAATAATTGTACGTAAAATCGTTGTTATGTAGGGCACTAATGAAATTAAAAAATACTTCGAAGTTACTATTAAAATAAATAAACTATGACATGAGTAATACTTATGAACAAAAAGGCCAATTTCATAGGTAATGACCCAATATATAGTCCAAAGTTTGTAAAATCATATCACGTCACTAAGTTATATCAGTTTAACTTATTGTTTAAAAGCCACTTGTCTGTTTTTAAACACATTGACTGAAGGAGCAGTCACAATACTAAATAAATGTAACTATATTATGTACATACATAATCGGACGGAATATTTTCAATGTTTATCAGTAGTTACCAGTGAATGCATTATATGAATATGGAGGTAATCCGCAGCTAGTTTGCCTTGATAATATATACACCGTGTTTTTTTTTATTTGCGTTAATTTCGAGGGTGCATTCCTGAGCTTAAATTAAGTAGGTAACTTTCTCAAAGACACTGATATTCTAATTAACTCCATTTCGGAGATAATCAATCATTAATTTTTATCTTATAAGGCCCTTACGAGCGTGTACACTTGCCTTAGGGCCTGTTTACTTATTGATTAGTGTTTAGTGCGAGTTAATACATTTGTTACTAAACGTAAGTACTATCTCGGACGATCGACGTTCGAAATGACATTGATATGTCACAGTTTTCAATTGTTTGGTTGAGTTAAATGTAATGCCCGTGTAACAACAACGCTGTATGCAACATTTAGTTACTTTTTATATATAAAAAAATATTTAAAAAAAAAACAATTTTTTTTTTTGTAAATTAACTATGCCATTTAGTTTCCTTGAACGTACTTACCGATACCCCGAAGTTAACGAAATTCAATAAAAACACGGTGTATATTGTGTTTTACCTATGCATATCCTTGCATAAAAGAGCGCTGGTGGCATAGCAGTAAGAGCGTGCGATTTTCAATCTGGAGTTCCGGATTCAAAACCCGGCTTGTAATGAGTTTCGAAACTTACTTACATATGTAGGGTACGATATATCATCATTTCATATTTACCAGTCGCTTTTTGGTAAAGAAAAACATCGAGAGGAATAAATAAATAAATATTAATAGGGACATTCTTACACAAATTGACTATGTCCCACGGTAAGCTCAAGAAGGTTTGTGCTGTGGGTACTCAGACAACGATATATATAATATACAAATGATTCGTAGTCGTTTCATAGGCAGGGTCACTACCCACTACGCTAGACCATTCGTCAAACTTAACTAATTCCAATAATGCTTAGTTTCTCCTCTGGGTTGGAAGGTCAGATGGCATTTTCGTTAAAACAAGTGCCTACGTCAATTCTTAGGATTTCATTAGGATTAATGAGTCGTGTCAAACGGGACAACGCAAGGAAGATATTGATGCCATGAGCTCAAATACTTACATAAGCTTCTTTAGGGTAAGGAGCTAGCCCATAGTCGACCTCCGCATCCAGCTTGGGAAGGGTACAGGAGAAGTCAGCCGTCCACCGCTTTTGTTCTTCCTTAGTCAGGTTCCCGAATACAAAGCAGTCTTTGATTGGAACGCATTTTATGCAGATTTCTGAAAGTAATAATTATAAAATATTAGGATATTTGGTTACTGCCAATAAGGCCTTTTTCCCTCTGGCTTGGAAGGTCAAATGGAAAAAACTTTCGTTTAAACTAGTGATTGATCTATTTTCTATCTACAGCGTGTATTTTTGATACGACCACATAATCAAAGGGCAGTTATTAAAAAAAACCGGGCAAGTGCGAGTCGCACTCGCGCACGAAGGGTCCGTACCATTATATATAAAAACGGCAAAAAAAATATGTTTGTTGTATGGGAGCTTCCTTAAATATTTATTTTATTCTGTTTTTAGTATTTTTTGTTATAGCGGCAACAGAAATACACCATCTGTGAAAATTTCAAATATCTAGCTATCGCGGTTCATGGGATACAGCCTGGTGACAGACGGACGGTCGGACGGACAGCGAAGTCTCAGTAATAGGGTGCCGTTTGACCCTTTGGGTACGGAACCCTAAAAATGGACGACTTTCATTTTTTCATACAAAATAATTCAGCACGCAATGTACCACTACTTTGTTTTAAATCAAAACGTATCATTCATGACGCGACGTCACAACTGTCACAAGTGATCATGATGTACGAAATACATTGCCGCTCAAAAAAAAAAAAAAATTAATTATGCTTCGGTAGTGAATACTAAACAAAAAAAAATCTTTCAGAATTGTTTTATAGCACTAAAACCTACGCCTAGTTTAAGTTTGAGGTTATATCAAAAATACACACTGTATACGTCCCCCCAGGTGTAAGGCAGTGCTGAACTTTTGTGCTACGATGAGAATAAGGTCATAAGGCTATTGATTTGTATGTTGAGTGGACTGGATATTGGCCTATGGGAGGAGACTAGCGGACCTGCCATGACGATTAGCCTGAGAATTGTAAAAGACAGGTCGTAACTATAGCCAACTCATTGAGTGGGCCCCGCAATGGCCGCACGCACAGTGCGACAACAGAGCAACACTTGAGAGAGTGTGAGGTTGCCGAGAGGGGAGTCTGCGGTAGCAGGCCGCCGGCGTTATGACATTTTACACTTCCAACCTGGAGCATAGGTCCCGCCGCACTTACGACTCCACTCTGGCCGGCCGGCGAATTAAGGCCAGCACAGAGGCGAGGGCGGGGTAAAAGGGTCCTCAGGAATAGGGGTCCGCGGAATCGCCACTCACCGTCAGCTCGCCACAAGCTGCCCCCGCGGGATTATCATTATTTCCTTTATTTATTCATCTTCATATGTTAAGCTTTTTACTATATGAATATTAAAGTAAAATACAAAAACACGTACAAAAACAATACAAAAAATATAAACATATTATAAAAAACCTAACCCAGGGTGCCGCCAGCAGCGGGGCAGGGCCCAAGCTGTCGGTGGGCAGGGCCGCAGAGAGAGGAACCGCCGGACTATCCTTGCCGTGTCCAAGATCACCGCCTTCTGCATCTATACTATTAGGTATTGCACTGCTGGGCAAAGGCCCCCTCGATTTCCACTCGGTTTTGAGTAATCTCCGGCAAGTTGTTGAGATATGCGTCCAG
The DNA here is from genome assembly GCF_033807575.1 of Cydia pomonella. Lineage (NCBI taxonomy): Eukaryota > Metazoa > Arthropoda > Insecta > Lepidoptera > Tortricidae > Cydia > Cydia pomonella. The sequence goes on along the minus strand of NC_084712.1, from coordinate 20,422,822 downwards.
GTCATCCCGCCATCTCCGTCTGAGCCTACCAGATCGTCGCCCGTCTTGCGGTACCCATACCGTGGTTATATTGGCCCACCTCCACGGGTGCATGCGGCAGACATGGCCGGCCCAGTCCCATTTCAGCCTGGCAGTCTTATTAGTAATGTTGACTTTTTCTGTATAAATTATCCCAAAGGCTTGTTAAAAAAACTACCACAGTCCACGTGTCTACAGGATTACCAACGCCCATCAGTGCGGATTTAGATAGAAACAGCCCGTCGGCGTGGATTTACCCCAGTTAGAAAAGTTTTAACTTTTAAGCCAATTAGTACGAGGGCCCGACGAACTGTATTTTATGAAATGACATGTCATCTAAATGGGTTGTTATTTTTGGCACGTACCTACGAATGAAATTATAAAATAAGGCGATTTATTGAATCAGAATTAGTTTGTCATAGGTAATAATGTTATCCATAGATTAAAATTTCAACAAGTTATACTATCAGAATATTTTTTTTACGAGACGCATTTTTATTGCTGACTATATTTAAAAGCACCTTCCTACTTCCTTTTAGGGTTCCGTACCCAAAGGGTAAAAACGGGACCCTATTACTAAGACTCCACTGTCCATCTGTCTGGCAGTATCTCGTAATTATGAATCGTGATAGCCAGGCAGAAGAAATTTTCACAGATGATGTATTTCTGTTGCCGCTGTAACAATAAACACTAAAAACAGAATTAAATAAGTATTTAAGTGGAGTTCCCATACAACAAACGTGATTTATTTTGCAGTTTTTTGCATAATGCTACGGAACCCTACGTGCGCGAGTCCCACTCGCACTTGGCTGGTTTTTACAATGTACTTCCTGAGATATTTTTAATAAGCTTAAACTCAATGTGTGATTTGTGTCTTTTCATCGAGGAGTTCTGTTCCTTTCGTAACCTTCGGACTACATCATCAGATCAGCTCCATATTACCATAATATTGTATTGTCACCGGAATTACAACAGTACCTACTCCAAATTTCAAATGAATAGGATTATTGGATACTAGGAAGAGGTTGAAATTTACCTAAGTTGCTAGATTTGAATCACACATAATACAAATATGTGTAAAAGTGTGTAAAAACCGACATATTTCTAGCAAACAGATAAGAAGCAATTTGAGAGGAATGACAGGCAAAAACTTTGATAAAAAATAAGCGAACTCAGATCGGTCCATCTGTTAGAAGCTACGATTGCACAGACCGACATACATATCACAGACATTGTACACTTTTGAGTATAAAACCCTCATTTGCGTCGGAGGTTAGGTATAACATGTGTTTAATTAATTACCTGTAGGTTATACGTTATACGTCCACTTCGTTTTTAAAGTAGGTATAAGTTTCTAAAATTATTAAAATATAAGATATTTTTTTACGTCCAAACCTGTCTGGAATGTCTTAGAAAACATCCATTTCCTTTAAAGTATAAGGTCCTTAAAAACATACCTTTTGTTATGAGCGCCCCACTAAAACCAGCTACACACACAAAGCACACCAACAATCTTAGTATCATTATTACTTCACACTCAAAGTAAAGTTATTCTCGAAAAAAAAAACTCGACTCGTACAATTATTTTCGAAAAATGAATAAAAAACAAATGCGACGCGACGACTCATTGACATCTGTAACATGTAGTGATTAAGACTTAATGAACACCGTTTTAATGATGTCTGCGGGTATTTGTCATTTAATTACTTCCCTTTTTGCGGGTGCAAAAGGACAGATTTTTATGAATAACTTACGGCGCTTACGGCCTTTTTAAATAGTAAAATCACGGTAGTTAACGATGATTAGAGCATTTATCGAATTGTTCCAATGTTTGATGAATCTGTGGTTTTACTTTGTTGATTATAATTAGGAATACAGAAAATAATAAAAACCGGTCAAGTGCGAGTTCGTTTTACTCGCGCACCGAGGGTTCCGTACAAAGTTTGATTATCTCGTGTAACTATAAAGGCGAAAGACTTGATCAGAACTATCAGAAGTACAGCGCCATCTATCGGCATTTTTTCTAACTAATTTGTGATGATTGCACGTATGTTGATGTATGTTGGTTTTTCAAGGATAATTGTCTATTATGTGAACCGATTTCAAATGTTGTTCTTTTATTTGAAAAAAGGTGTCTATAATGTACTGTCATAGAAATTTAAAGTGTAACAAACACACGTAAAGTTGGTTAAATGCAAACTCTTCGGTGAACATCTGAAATAAAAGGGGGGTATTTAGACTGAAATTTTGCCCCCTCTTCATATTGGGAATATATAATAGTTAATAAAAAAAATAGATACCTTCAATGTGTCTGGGTTAGTGTAGTTCATAACTATTCCAAATTTCAAATTGATAGGATAAGTGATTCTCGAGATATTTAGCGATGTGACAGACAGACAGACAGACAGACAGACAGACAGACAGACGGACGGACGGACGGACGGACGGACGGACGGACGGACAGAGTCGCACCATAACTCCTTTTGTACCTTTTTGGTACGGAGCCCTAAAAATAAGTGTTTTCTGGGTTGTGTGATTACTCGTATTAGTAATATTTTGAAATATACTAGGCACTACTTATTTTCAAAGGGCTAATTTTATTAACGAATAAATTGGTTAAACGCGCTAGATTAATCTAAAATCAAGCCTTTTCAGAATGTTTGAATTTAAATATGAACATTATTCAATTCGATTTTAATTGAAATTGCTGCCGTTTTTATGTAGCAGCTTTGACTTCGATGATTTATTAAATTTTTTTTTAAAAAAATATTCTTCTTCTAATTATTCTATAAAAAAATTCTATGTCTATGTCTGAAACCTTAAGTTGTTGCGTGGGCAAAGTACGGTCCCATCCGGCAGTAAAGGCCTGTGTACCTACCTACACATAGATGTGTTTAGTACGAATTCATATATTAGATACTTGCATTTAGTAGCAAATGTATGAACTCGCACTCGCAAGCAGCATTTACATGTATATTTACTAATAAAATCGACGAAAACATTTTATCCAGTGGTTATTTTCCGTCCTTAAATGTTTGTACCAAAAAACAAAACTCCCAATAAACAAACATACTGTCTCCAAATTCTTTGTAACACTTCTCCACTGTGTCAAATGAGTTAAAATACTTTAAAATTCCTACTTCATCTTGCTTTGGTACTCAATGGGAAACATATAACCATTATAAAACCCATCTCGTGTACATTCTCCAATTTCCTCTGAAACGGCAAGAAATCATAACTTCAAAAGGTTTGGGAGACACATTATATGATAAGAGCATTCCAATTATTTTTATTTCCAATGTACAGTCAGCATCAATAGTAGCGGATGAAACAACGCGCCAAAAGTATCTGATATTCTGAATAACTTTTCCAAATATAGATACATTTTTAAAATTCGCGCTCAAAAGTATATCTTTTACAGTCTTTGTTATTCTATATTAAAGACATCACTTTTTGTTAATCTGTTACAGATACTTGTGAAAAGTTATTTGATCCGCTACTTTTGATGCTGACTGTACCTAATTCTCTCATATCGGACACATCCCATTTGGAAATAAAATTAAGCCGACAAAAACAAGAAGCACGCAAAAATACGTACCAAAATGGTTTTGCTTTTAGTTTCACTCGTACCATTCTACAGGAAATGTTAAAATGAATGTCGATGTCGGATAATGACATTTTCTGCAGCAAAGCAGTTTTTATCAGCAGGACTATACAGAAACGCTGCTGCAGTCGCAAGTTACAACTTTTGGGTATGCTTGCGTGCGTACGTGCGTGCGCGCGTGCGTGCGTTCGTCCGTGCGTGGATGTGTGTGTGACGGCTTGTGTAGGTAATTATAAAACGTTTTTTTTACAAGAAATAACTATCTGTAAAATATGCCCATATTTCACTAATTGAGTACCATATATTCTTCTTCTTCTACCTAGCGTTAACCCGGCATTTGCTACTTTCCTCCACTTTGCGCGATCCTGTACGTCCTCTTATGTGAGCCCGTTTACGCTCGTATCTGTTTCGAGCATAGCAACGACATCGAGCCATCGCTTTTTTGTTCTGCCGTGGACGACCATTCAAAATGTAACGTTGTTCGATATTTCAAAGTATGAAGCGCTGGTGGCCTAGCGGTAAGAGCGTGTGACTTGCAATCCAGAGGTCGCCGGTTCAAACCCCGGCTCGTACCAATGAGTTTTTCGGAACTTATGTACGAAATATCATTTGATATTTAGCAGTCGCTTTTCGGTGAAGGAAAACATCCTGAGGAAACCGGAATAATCCCAACAAAGCCTAGTTTATCATCTGGGTTGGAAGGTCAGATGGCAGTCGCTTTCGTTAAAACTAGTGCCTACGCCAATTCTTGGGATTAGTTGTCAAGCGGACCTCAGACTCCCATGAGCCGTGGCAAAATGCCGGGACAACGCGAGGAAGAATAAGTTCGATATTTTGAGGAACAAATTATTTTGTATACACTTTTTTCAAGTAGCGAACTTTGAAGCTAAAAACCCGTGCTATATCACTATGTGTATATATTAGAGACAAACTCAGTGGTATGGAACCCTAATGAAAATAAATATATATTACAACTGGAAAAAGTTCAAAAAAAGTTTTTAAGGACCCTTTACAAAAAACAGTTCGGATATTTTCCATTCTTGTATCCGACACATTTTTTATTAGGTCACTTGGGCTATGAGTCACTCGAATTAAGACGGTCTTTGGCGACGGTAAAATTTGTGTTGGGTCTTATACCAATAAAGTGGACAGCATTGAGTTAGTGAGCGAGGTGATTTGCTTATTCGTGCCCGACTCGCGGAGCAGACTCCGAGCACCGCGGCTGCTGGCGCCGGCGGGCGCGCGCACCGGCCTGTATCGTCATCGATACTCACCGTTGCGGCACACGCTCTTCATGCTGAACTCCATGCTTAGCTCGGCTCCGTATTGCGATTTGTTCACTTCAGGGATGGCGAGCTTAATTAATGAATGTAAGAGAATGTTTGAGAGGAGTGAATGTGGTAATTATATATAGTGACTGAGTTTGCAACTTACAGCTAACACCATAGAGTTGTAAGTAGCAAATGTAATTTAAACGAATAAACTAAAATAAAATGTGTAGGTAAGTAGTAGGCACAAAGTTATACAATGTAGACTAGTTTATAGTACGTATTTGTGCTTGTATTCCTAGTAGTTATTTAGTAGCTAAGCCCATGACGCGGTAGTATAGGTAATTAATCATAATCGGGCAATTTTCATTGATACCGCTCATTAGACAGACGTTGCGTGGGACAGACGGATAGGTAGTAAAATGGGTTTTTTCCATTTGGCTTTTATGAAACCTTTTCCTGTTATTTCGTCAGTGTTTCTTTTTCTACGAGTTAAAAGTTAATTTTGAGTTTGTACCTTCATTCTCGATAGGTCCAGTCCATAGATCCAAAATGGATCTAGTGAGAAATGTTTTTCTTGTTAGATCCAAATATTTATGTTGACACTTAAAACTGGATCTATAGGGAAAATTCTTTATATCATTAGATCCATTAAATTATACTATTATCAAAATGGATCTAAAGAGAATTTTTTAATCTCAATAGATCCATATGAGTATACAGCATGGATATCTTTTCTAAAATCGCTTCCGAAAGTCAAAGAAGGTACAGTCACGTCTGAAAACAACTATACGAAAAAAGTGCCGAAGATATGTATATACGACCTTATTGCCTATATATTAAGATAGTGTATACATATTTTTGCCACGTTGTCCGTATCGATATTTTCAGACTTGACCGTACTATCGAATGAACGGATACGAGTATAAGCACCTAATTTACCGCACCGGATTTCCAACTACGGAATCGTCAAAGTGAATCGGAAATCGGTTACAAAACTGGACTGACTAGGTACGAGGAAACGAAATCGAAACAATTTTAATTGACTATCAGTAAACCTTGTGTTCTGGCAATAGGGTATATTTTATGTCAAATAACAGCGTGGACGGTTGTACACACAGAAACTTCCTTAACTGATCATAGATCGACCTTATTATCTTAGCAATAAGGTGTATTCAATGTTAGATAACGGTGTGGACGATGGATCGTACATGAGGGAATTTAATTAGTAGGGTGCATCCGTACGGTTGTGTCGCAGTTAAACCCGAAAACGGTGAATTAGGCATTCAGTAAAAGTACCCCAACAGTAGTCAAAAGTGTTCGTTGAGGTGTAATTATTCTTTGATGACTCGGTTCTCAGGAAAAATTATTTCATAAATGAGAGGAAAAACCCCGGATAAAACCGAACAGGACATTGGTATTCATACTTAATGGGAGGCGAAGTGCGCGATACCTAAGTGTGCCTTTATTATATCGATAACTGCTTATAGGATATTCTAGTAATACTATCCTACTGCTAAAACAGCAAGCTGCAGTAATATTACCAGTATTCTATAAGCACTTGGCATTGGTATTCAGCATGAGATATAAAAACAGTCAACCAACGATATTAAGAAGAAACGATTTTGCAAGACAGTCTTAAATACCTATGGCATTTTATTGTCTTAATAGAATAGAATAATTTTTAATCGTAAGCACAAACAAGACACATTAAATTACATGATATAACAAAAACAAAGGAAGTATAAAGTGCCACGAAATGGCCTCATCTCAGCATGTTGCTGGTGGCTTCCAGCGCTGATCTTCCGATGAGACCATCAAGTGAGAAAAATCACGAAAGGTAACAGACAAGAAGGAAAATTACATAAAATAATATAGAGTGAACAAATTGAAAAATAGATAAAAGATAATGACTAAATTAAGGAAAGATTATTTTTATATCAAGCATCGTAAACATAACACTGTATCGGTCCGGTCCAACCATACCTTGGCTGAACATTACAGCTGCATACGCAACAAGCGCCAACGGTAGCTACACGAACTAAAAGGCAATGACAGACCAGACCAATATCAAGCGTCCATTATATCAATTTACAAGATTTTTATATTATGAAAACAGCATCAGAGGAAGACGAATACTAACATAATAATACTCAAACAAGTATGGCATAACAGGAGTGGTGAACTATTGCTATGCAGAAGGAACAAAAAAATCTTCATTCGTTTGCAGTCCCACTAAATGCCGATCAAAACAGTAGCCTTACCATGTAGACCAGCGGTTGAACAAAAATGGGTTTCGATAATATTAAAGTTTTTTCTTTTTTGATATGTCATTGGGAGTATGTTAAATAATACTTTGGTAAAAAGTTAGAAATTTTAAGGTTGAGCTTTCGGTTATATTTAAATATTTTAATTTTTGCTAATAACTAAGTAAATATAGAATTAAAGTTACAGAAAACTTTAGCATATCGAATAACACTTCAATTTATGTACAATTTTCAGTTTTTAGAAATCTGGAACAGCTGCTTTCTGGTAAACGTAAAAACACGAGTTATTTTGTAAATATAGAATTAGAGTTGCTGATATTGCAAAATTACGATATTATCGATCAACTTAGTATTCTAGTAAAAAGTTAGACATGTAGACAATGTGCTTGTCTAGATATTGATTTCAGGTTAAGCAGTATAGCTAATATTGAATTAAAGTTTGTAGAGTTAATAATAATCGATCATCAACAATGATCTCAGTTACTAAACAAAAATTTAGAAATATAAAATCACGGCGACACTCATTACTGATATGTATGCATTCCTTGCTTATATAAATACGTTACGTTTCAAACGCGCGGCAAGTTTGCGCCCGCCGCGCGCTGTGGCAGGAGGCAGCGAACAACGGTAGTGGGGAGCGGGGTGCCCTTGACTGCGTCTACGGTCCATCAAAAAAATTCCTAAAGCGTGTTTTAAATTAATAGCAATAGAAAATTGTTATTTTGTTGTTACTATAATAGGTATTGCCCGCGGTTTCGTTCACGTAGAATTCGTTATCGCGTTACATGAATATTATTTATTTATTTAAACTTTATTGCACAAACAAAAAAAAAAACACAAATGGCGGACTTAATGCCAAAAGGCATTCTCTACCAGTCAACCATTGGGTCAAATAGAGACAAAAAAAAACACATTCCCATACAGATGACCACCCTTCCTTGTACCATTTTAAAAGCCAGTTGCAGCTTTTCTTTCCCGATTTTTTTCAGATGTTTGGACTTGGTATTTTCCTCGCGATAGTTATTTGTTTTAAGGGGAATGTTGTTTTTAACCGCTAATGCTAATATTGATAACCGATAGTTATATAGAGATACGTTATAAGGTATGTGCACCCTCATGTTATTTATTTCTGATAAGAAATAAATGTAAGACAAAATTCACAGTGATACATTTCAAGTAGGTTGCCTTGTAAGATTGCGTACGGATAGTTTTTTTGTTTGTTATTTCATCGTATGATATATCAAATGAAAGCTTATTTGAAAGTTGCCGTATTAAAAAAGTTGGTCCAGTTAATGGTCGCCTAGATTAACCGATTTTTATATAAAATGTAGGCAACCATGGACTGGACCAACTTGTTAAAAAGGCAACCTAGTACAGTTAGTAATATAGTACCTGGGCGACCGAGCTTTGCTCGGTTATAACTATTTATTGTAATATGGTGGTGATAATGTACATAAACTTAAAAAGTAAAATGTGAACTGACAATTATTATTATTTACAATCGATTTTAACCTTACAGCACTTGTCACAGAGTAACGCCATCTATTGTCGATTTCTCTTATTACATAGGTCATTTTTTTTTTACTAAATTAAACTTGTGTAAAACAATAAAAATTAAAAAATTATATATAAACTTGAACATATAAAAAAAACAAAAGTTAGTCACCGGGCGAGATTCGAACTCGTAACACTCGTTTAGCAGTCCGCGTCTTAACCCGCTGGACCAGACGGACAGTGGCCGGCAACACGAAATTAGTGACCATATTCTGCGTCGAAAGAAAAACGCATGAAAACTCGAAAACACGCGTTTTCCCAAACATACGACTAATCTAGATAGATTGTATACCCCCAAAAACCCCTATATACCAAATTTCAGCGAAATCGTTAGAGCCGTTTCCGAGATCACAGAAATATAATTATATATATATATATACAAGAATTGCTCGTTTAAAGGTATAAGATAAAATAACTTTTCTTTTGATATATCATGTGACGTTTTCGTTTACACACTAAAAGCACAGTGTAAAAAGTAACAGTGGGCCCACGCCTTTGATGTTTGCGTAAATGCCGACACCGCTCAAGGTCTCCGTACCTACCTAGGGTTATCACAGACTTACACAACTGCCCAAAAGAGGATGGAAATGTTTTTAATTTTCATGTTGTATGATGTATGTGTACTAATTTTACAAATGACGTCCATTTTGGAAATAAAGATGGCGGACGTCACTTTTTTGAAAAAGTCGTCATGGGTGTTGTTTTCTGGGTTTTTAGGTGTGTGGATTTCAAAAATGGCATCTATTTTGAAAATAAATATGGCGGACGCTACTTTTTGAAATGGGTGTCGATGTGTGTAGCCGTGATATCAACCACCTTTAATTCTAAAATGATCTCTATTTTTGAAATCTGCACCAACAAGAACCGCCAAAATTGACGTCATTTTTGTAATTGGAACCCCGAGGAACCTCGGAGATGACACCCATATCGATTTTTAAGAAAAATTAATGACCGCCATCTTGGATTTCAAAATAGACGTAATTTTCGTAATCGGAATCCTGAGGAACCTCGGATATGACACCCATATCGACTTTAAAGAAAAAATAATTTCCGCCATCTTGGATTTCAAAATGAACGTCATTTTCGTAATCGGATCCCCGAGAAACCTCGGAGATGACACCCATATCGATTTTTAAGAAAAATTAATGTCCGCCATCTTGGATTTCAAAATGAACGTCATTTTCGTAATCGGAACCCCGAGGAACCTCGGAGATGACACCCATATCGATTTTTAAGAAAAATTAATGTCCGCCATCTTGGATTTCAAAATAGACGTCATTTTCGTAATCGGAATCCCGAGGAACCTCGGATATGACACCCATATCGACTTAAGAAAAAATAATTTCCGCCATCTTGGATTTCAAAATGAACGTCATTTTCGTAATCGGATCCCCGAGGAACCTCGGAGATGACACCCATATCGATTTTTAAGAAAAAATAATGTTCGTCATCTTGGATTGCAAAATGGACGTCATTTTCGTAATCGGAACCTCGAAGAACCTCGGAGATGACACCCATACCGATTTTTAAGAAAAATGAATGTCCGCCATCTTGGGTTCCATAATGAATGTCATTTTCGTAATCGGCACCCTGAGGACTTTCAAAAATAATGAAAACATTAAATACTAGATGATACATATACAAACAGAAGCAAGAAACAATTTCTTGCTTTTTAAAGTCTTAAACTACTCATAATTTCTTAAAATAAGTTATAAAACATGTCCGCCATTTCGATTTTGAAAATTGATATCATAATTATGATATATTTTTGTTTACACTGAGACAAATAATTAGCACATGTCGTATGAAATATTTTAATTGTGTTTTTTTTATTTATTTTTATACTACGTCGGTGGCAAACAAGCATACGGCCTGCCTGATGGTAAGCAGTATCCGTAGCCTATGTACGCCAGCAACTCCAGAGGAGTTGCATGCGCGTTGCCGACCCTAACACCCTCCCACCCCTCGTTGAGCTCTGGCAACCTTACTCACCGGCAGGAACACAACACTATGAGTAGGGTCTAGTGTTATTTGGCTGCGATTTTCTGTAAGGTGGAGGTACTTCCCCAGTTGGGTTCTGCTCTAGATCTGGAATGACATCCGCTGTGCTGTGCCCTACCACACAGAGCCAGATGACATTTACAATGCCCATACCTCTTTTATAATGCCTGTGCTAAAAATGTGATTGCGAACTACCTGCAATAACTATACAGTACCTGGGCGACCGAGCTTTGCTCGGTTATAACTAACTATTTATTGTAATATGGTGGTGTATAGGTGATAATCTTAATTACATTCTTTTACTAAATTAAACTTGTCTAAAACAATAAAAATTAAAAAATTATATATAAAATTGAACATATAAAAAAAACAAAAGTTAGTCACCAGGCGAGATTCGAACCCGTAACACTCGTTTAGCAGTCCGCGTCTTAACCCGCTGGACCAGACGGACAGTGGCCGGCTACACGAAATTAGCGACCATATTCTGCGTCGAAAGAAAAACGCATGAAAACTCGAAAACATGCGTTTTCCCAAACATAAGACTAATCTAGATCGATTGTTTACCCCCAAAAACCCCCATATACCAAATTTCAGCAAAATCGTTAGAGCCGTTTCCGAGATCCCGGAAATATATATATACAAGAATTGCTCGTTTAAAGGTATAAGATAATTAGGCATTAAAACAGTCGTGTGATCTTTTTAAGAAACTCACTTCGTTCGTTTCCTAAGCCCACACTCGTGTATTTTAATGCCTTTTATTATGTAGCAGTAACATAAATTACTAATATATGTTGAAAGTAAGTACAGGCGGCTAACACAATGGTAACAAAAGACAAAAGTTTTGAAAATGTTATTTTCATCATCGTCACTTGGCTGTACATTTGAGGGCCTATCGCGAACCACGTTCGACGTGTTACCTCTCTGTCGCACTTGTAAATTCGTACGTAAGTATGACAGGGAGGCAACACGTCGAACGTGGTTCGCGGTAAGCCCTCTGATGCCACCTCCATTAGTCTTTTGTACGCCGGTATAGCCTTCGACTCAATGTATAATCTACACTTTTTATGGAAACGTAGTTCCTCCTTCCCGTAGAAATATTTAACTTTCCCATCACCAAGAAATATTATTTGCTCGCAGTTATTTACTGCTCAATTCCTCGTTTTTTCTCTGTTACTAAGTCAGTACAGTACAGTACACATATCAAACATTTTTCACTCATTTTGAAGTCATAATAACTTTTATTCTATAATTAAATTCATGTAATGTCCGCATCTAATTTATGTGCACGATAAACAAACAAATGAATGATTTGAAAGAAAAGACAAACAGCGCTTGCGAAGCTGAGCGGGGGGCGCGGGCGGGGCGAGGTATCTATCGCTCACTAGGTCGGCTACGATAGGCTCCCGCGCGCCGAGCCGACATGTTGACGGACCAGCGCGGCGTGGTTATGAATTTCGCGCCTTTTTAAGTTGATTTTACTATTACAATGCAAGCTACACACAGATATTTCTACCTTTCCATAAAATGGCTGCATATATTATTTTATAGTAATAGACTTATCTCTACGGACTTTAATTCAATATTAGATCTTACAGGACAAAAAACGCATATTAATTGTAAAGCACATATCCTATTCTTCTAATTTTTTGCCTTGCCTATTAACTTAAGAATTTAGATATGATATTGTGGATTTTTCAAACTTTAATTCAATATTGACAAAATAATAAGCTAATTTGAGTTTGACAAAGTAGCACGTTGATTTTTTTTCTAAAAATTTGATAGCATAAAGCCTCATGCATATTATAAAAGACGATGCTTAAATTTTGTACTTTAATTCAATATTCAAAATTCATCAATAAAAATACATAAATACCTTATTTATATCTAACGCTCGTTCTAAATTTTCCTCATATATTACAAATATGCTTAAAAATATGTCCCATACCAGATAAACATCACTTTTCACTCTTTAGAATTATCGAAACTTATAGGGCAAAAATCCGGTCCCACTATTGGTCTAATGAGCTTTACACTGGCATATTTGGTACCGTGTGCATAACTTTGTCATCAAAGAGAATTTGAAATAGAGGTGTATATATTGTCAAAGCAAACTTTCTAGCGACGTCAATTTACTGCCATCTTTCGACACATAATTAAAACTTTTAGAACGCCATTTGACTTTGATCCTTATTTTTTCACTGATATGTGTTCAATTTGGTAAATATCAAAAAGTGGCGCCTTCTAATAGATTAAACGCCAAAGGTATAGCAGCATTGTTTCGAGCGATGGCGCCATAACCTGTAGGTAGTGCCCGGTAAGATGGCGCCACTTTCTTTCTTTTTTCTAAAAGTTTTAATTATGTGTCGAAAGATGGCAGTAAATTTACGTCGCTACAAAGTTTTATTTGACAATACACCTCTATTTCAAATTCTCTTTGCTTTCCATGCATCGTACTGGCATGTTAGTGTTAGACATAAGTTAGATAATCCGTTTATTTTTTTGCCAAAATACACACAGGAAATACAAATAATAAAATGACAAAAAAAAGAACAGATACAAAATCAAATGAGAGAAATACACATTTATACAAAATAGAAATAGAAAGAAAAAAAAATTTGAAATAATACTGTTCCATATATATAGGAAATGTTGTGTGCGTCGCAGCAAAACAAAAGGGTTCTGATCTGACTCAGTATTACGCTTCACCCTATGGGAGAAGACCCCACTGATATTCTGCCAGGACCAGATCACGTCAACCAAGATACAGTGTAAAATATGCAATATTCAAAGTTAGTAGGTACTTACCTAAATACCTTGTTTATAAAACTAGTGATATAATTATTATTGAAAGTGCGTACTTACATGGATATGATGTTGAAGAGTTACGCAGAAGAAGCAGAGAAGTTACGCAGATGTTAGCGAATATATAGTCCTCCTCGCCGTATCCGACGACGCCGACGGCGACTCCTTCAACTGCTTTTATTCGTAAACATGGAACGCTCTAATATGACTTGCAAAGCCAAATTTGGTTTTGAAAATGCGATCACATGGTGCGCAATGAGGCTGGTCAGCTGGGTTGTAGCTAAGGGCTCGGTCGTGTCTTACGGAGATGGCGCTTGGCATCCAGGTCTTCCAAGCGCCGCTGCTCGTATTGCTACACTTTTTATGCACAGTTGCGCGCCATTCCGTTCAAATCAGATATTTTTGAAAGACTTACGTAAACTTTTCCATTATTTTTTGCGCCACCTTGTAGAGTACGGATGTTTACCGTCTCCAATTGTCCCTCAACCTCTCAAAGGTTTACTGCAATGCCCTTAAAGGGATAAGTTTGCCTTTGTATCAATGATGAGTGTTTTATTTCCTGTTTTGTTTTAATTTTTGTACAATGAAAAGTTTTACTACTACTTCTACTACTTTTTTAAAGGGACTATTAAAAATATTAGTACTTTAAATATCTATCTATCGGCCAATGCTCAGGCACAAATACCTGACAGAGCTTTTGCCAACATTTGTACCGGACACGACAGCGGCACTGCAGCCCTTTGCGTCCTATGGCGGAAATCATTATCTCATCATCATTCCAAAGGAGTCGCAGGAGACAAAAGCGGTGTCTGGCTTATGCCAGTTTTAGGCCAGGATATCACTGCAGATTTCTATGTACGTACATCTATTATAGTCTGTATTTTTAGGTATTTAAAAAAAGGTAAGAAACAAAATCTACCCTCAAATGGCTCCTTAAGGCAGCTGAGGGTAGATGAAAACATTACATGATCAAATAATGTAGGTTTAAAGTCAGGTCGTTCAGTGACAGATCCAGGCGGTTTTGTATTTGGTTGGTTAACCAATAAATATTAAAACTACCCGAAAATGTACAAATTGTTTGTTTACCTTTTTTTAATACCTAAAGATACAGACTATAGGTACCAAAGATTTCAGATATTTAATGGTTAAATACGATCGTTCTAGTATTTTTAGCGTTTTCTTGGATACTTGCTAAAGGAGCCCGGGGTCTGCGCGGTAACGTACCAGGCTGAGCGTTTCAAGCCCAAGAATTGGCGTTTGATACAATGGGAAGTACGTAACAAGAAATAGATATTTAGCAAGATTAAATGTCAGCCGCCAGTTCAGTTACGCTCTCATTTTGAAATGACTAGCTAGATTGCCCTGAAATTTTACATGTACTTACAATAGGATAAGGGATATCTACGCCAGTAATTTCATTAGTCTATGTAGCTCTAGTGTGTGTAGTTAAGAAAATACAGCGAATTTAAGTTTTTCGTACAAAATTTGTTTTTACTAATTTCGTTTGTTTCATAAACTAGAGTAAACTAATTACAAGCATAGATATACTTCATGTCATGTGTAAAGTTTCATTCCAATCCATTACTTTATAGCTTTATTTGTCGTTCATGAGCGATATTTTTATCTTTGTCTTTACACACGTAGTTTTGAAATGGGAAGGTGAAATTCGGACGAGCTTGTTGTGGAATCTTACCTACTAAAAGTCACTTTTACTTGCACGATTTACTGTCTATTTATTATTATTATTATAACATAATAGTAGGTACCGTAATAAACTATCGGTTTTCCCTATTTATTTCTGGGTTGATATGTAGTCCACTTTTCTCACGACGTTTTGCTTCACTGCGCTTGAAATTACCTTTTATCATGACCCGTTGAACAGATAACTGATAAAATATGAACTGGTATCTCAACCTATATCGGTATAGCTCCGAGTACCGTAACTGGCAATTTCAATTTACTGTTAAAACACTCTGGCCTTGTTCCAACTAACAAATTAAATAAACTATCGATCAGTTTTACAAATAGGCAACTCATTAACTTCTAATAATTGGAATATCAGAGTTTGTAATGTTGAGCACTAGTTAGTAAAATTCTATACCATTTTATTCCGTAGAGAGTACCTAGGAGTCTCTTGCCGGGCCCATATTGGGATACCCACCTACAATTTAGGAGGGATTTACATCTTCTCAGGTTAGAGGTACATAGTTAGAGCCGGCGTAGCTTTATTTGTCGTTCATTAGCGCATTGTAATTGTAATATACCTACTTGGAAAATAAACTATCTTTATCTTTACGCAGGCGTTGTTTTATATACTATAGCCCTGAATTAAAATAGCCCAGTTTATTTTAGATTCCATAAACTCTCAACTCCTAGTAATTTTACTTTATATGTTAAAATCCTCATCCCTTGTTAATCGGCCATAACAACTCTTCAAATTCCCGTTTTTCAATTCATTTCTTTTTTCATCAAATCAAAGTGGTATTTGACTCAATGACGCGTTATATTATTGCACCGATTTAAAAGGCCTTAAGTAGCTTGTCGCAAATGTTCCATAAGATGTACACATATTTCTACTTTGTCCCGTGAACTTAAAGTTCAAATTCGTGTAGACATTTGTGACTTTAAATGTTCATTTTCCGTCATTATAGTCTGTTGGGCTTCGTAAAGGGCTAGGGTGTGTAGTGGTTGCGTGCATGACTTATAAAAGGGTTGGTATGTACAAGTCATGGCTGTAGTGCGTTTTAAATTGACTGAAAGCTTTAATTACAATGTAAAGTCAAGTAGATATGTGTTCATGTTGTTACTACTTGTTACTGGTGTTAAAGTGAAACTTCGATCACAATGAAAAATTATCGTACATGATAGTTATAATTATAATGCGACTTGTCTGCGTGTGATCTCACACTAGGTAGCTGCATTATTATTGTATGTATGTATATTTATTTATAGTACTTGGGCGACCGAGCTTTGCTCGGTTATAACTATATAAATTAAAAAATTAACTTGAACATATAAAAAAAAAAACAAAAGTTAATCACCGGGCGAGATTCGAACCCGTAACACTCGTTTAGCAGTCCGCGTTATAACCCGCTGGACCAGACGGACAGTGGCCGGCATCACGAAATTAGCGACCATATTCTGCGACCAAAGAAAAACGCATGAAAACTCGAAAACACGCGTTTTCCCAAACATAAGACTAATCTACATAGATTGTATACCCCCAAAAACCCCCATATACCAAATTTCAGCGAAATCGTTAGGGCCGTTTCCGAGATCACAGAAATATATATATATATATATATACAAGAATTGCTCGTTTAAAGGTATAAGTACAGTAAGGTAGAATTTGTTTATATGTAGGTATATATACCTAAAGGTTGTCTGGTAGAAATCGCTCTTTAGCGATAAGATCGCCTGTTGTCACCTCTCTCTTCATGTACTATGTATGTCTCTCCGTAAATGATATTTTGAGGTTGTGCAATAAAGAGGATTTGTATTGTATAGTATATTTAAAGTGTATATATATTGTGTAAGTATAGTATCATAGCAGTCTCGACTTAAGTCTATTTCCATATCAATTCTTTACAATCCTGCACCATACTAACTGTTTCGGTTTAGCCCAATGGTTGACTGGTAGAGAATGCCTTAAGGCATTAAGTCCGCCATTTGTACTCTTTTTTTGTAAATTTGTACAATAAAGTTTAAATAAATAAATAATAAGCTAGTTTTTTCTCCAAATATAAATTTGGCGTTAAAAAATATATAAGAACGAGGACGCATACAAGGCCGAGTCAGGGCAATAAGGGCGTTAAAATAGTACATTACGATACAAGTGCGAAAAATAGGAAATTCGAAACGAGTGGCGATAAATTAAAACACGACCGAAGGGAGTGTTTTAAATCGACACGAGTTGCGAATTACCTATTCGCACATGTATAGTACAACGTTTTACAGTACATATGGCCCTTTAAATGTTCGACACAGTAACATAATATGCTACTTCTCGCACTAGTGCTATAAAGTAGCCCCATATGTACTGTAAAGACAGTTATAATAACCACCTCAAGGTAATATACAAACCATCCCATTACTGGTGCCTGTTCCATTATAGGGGTGTTTACTATAATTGAATAATTTGCCCATGAAATAAGGGATTCTGACATGCCTGAATTTAAATACAAAGGTAATATTATGCTTAGGATATCCTAAGCGTATGTATATGAATATGAGGATTTTATTTCCTTAGATTTCAACTAAAACTCATAAAAACACATGTCCTTAATGTTCGATCTAAGGCGCATGGCATACGGAGTAGTGCGCTGTCACGCTCCTATGCGATTTGCAGTCGAAGGTATAAGGCTTAAATAATGGTACAAGGTACAGCTATAATATTCACTCAAAACAGCATATGAACGGCACCAATCATGGAACATTAAAGAGAAAATTTTGAGTATTTGTCATATTTCACCGACATCTGTAAAATTTCTACCGCTTTATTCTTTAGAAATTGAATGTCCAATTCGTGCTTTGTGTTTTCTATGTATTGAATGAAAGCTACTGCAATTGGTTTCAATATTATTAACCAATTAAAACTATTTTTATTTCTCCAGTCATGGGGTATATGGTGCCATTAATTTTCAAACTAACAAATATCAATGAAAAATTAAAGTTAAGCAGCTCTTTGGAAGTTGCATGTAAAAATACGCAAGGAAATATAACGGGACTGATTGACTAGCACGTTATTTTCTCGCTGATTAGCAAAGTAATAGTTCTTGCTTTAATTAGCATGGATTTCCGCAAAGTAACGCCTGATTGTATTAATTAAGGAATTAAAAATTAACAGAGAACCCGTGGTACAGCCCTGCGTCCGATTTTGAATTTCGAACGAGAATTATAAAATGTTTGAACTCTGGTCTAAAAATACACGTTCCTTATAACTTCTGTGGGGTTAGTTTTGCATTTATAATATTATTAGGCATGGATAGGTAAGCTAAGTGTTCTTCGAAGTACAGTCTGTAACATGGAAAACAGAAGATAAGAGAAACTTCTCTATATAATTTCAATTCAATAACTATTGAATTTTTTGAAAAACTTAGCCTCGGTGCGCGGTGCCACACTGCACCGTGTGTCCTCCTTCATAGTGGTTAGTACTATCGCAAATAAAAAAGGACAAGCATACACGCGGCCGACAGCGAGACTGCGTCGGAAGCATTTCTTTTGAACAAGGATTTTTAACACACGACGTCGCCACAGATTACATAAGTAATACTAGGTCAGATACAGTTACTAATCCAGCGGTTTTGTGCGGTTGATTGAATCATATTCGTTGACTTGACAGTAGTGTTGGTAGCAACTCGAGTCTTTTGAGTCTAAATTGAAGAACTCAACTCGTTTTTACGAGACTCAGAGTTTTAAAAACTTCTGAGTCTTTTAAGTCCCGAATCGAGTCCTTTATTGAGTCTTTTTTAAGCGCAACTCAAAAGGACTCGAGTCTCCGGATAAAGACTCAGTCAACAATTTTATAAGTTTTATCTAAACAACAGTAATAAAGTAAATAAGTGTTATTGTATGATTTATGTTATGTACATCCATGAATCTTACATAAAGACAACGCATTTCGAAGTTATTTGTAAAAAAATACAAGTTCTCCGATAAGGACTCAAGTCTCTACAAAAGACTCGAGTCTCTAATAAAGATAAAGATAGTTTATTATTCAAGTAGGCATATTACAATAATAAATAAATAAAATAAATAAATAATTATTATAGGACATTATTACACAAATTGACTAAGTCCCACAGTAAGCTCAATAAGGCTTGTGTTGAGGGTACTTAGACAACGATATTATATAATATATAAATATTTATAAATACTTAAATACATAGAAAACACCCATCACTCAGGAACAAATATCCATGCTCATCACACGAATAAATGCCCTTACCAGGATTTGAACCCGGGACCATCGGCTTCGTAGGCAGAGTCACTACCCACTAGGCCAGACCGGCCGCTTATGAACGTCAAATAAAGCTACACCGGCTCTATCCCTACACCTCTGACCCGAGAAGATTTAAATCCCCCCTCAATTGGAAAAAAGTTGAATAAGTTGTAAAGAACTAGTGTTTCATTTTAATTATGAGAGTTTGAAAAAGTGAGTCGAGTCTTAAAGCAGAGGACTCAAAGGACTCAAGTCCTGATCAACACTACTTGACAGTGACATGTACCTAGCAGTCACATTAATTATTTTCGTGGTGGCACTATACGGGCGTATGTCGAAAATTTTAAGGGCCTGTACTGTACTGGGTACGTACGGTAAGGGTACTGTAAAACGTTGAAACTGATCTGCCAATTAATCTCGTCTAAAAAACTCTAGTCAAAACATAACACACTTTATTCACTTGAATGCTCCGTAGCATTCAAACCGTTCCATTGTCGCGAGTCTAATTTTCTGCACTTTTAGCGAGCTCCACTAGAAAACACCGTTCTGGCAGTCAAAAGATCATTGTTGACGGCTGTGACAAACAGGAGACTTGCAAAGGGGGCAAAAGGGGACAAAAGGGGGCAAAACTAGGAGCATAGGTCACTTGCTCACTAGATAGAGCAATGGCCTACTAGCTTAGTACTGAGTACTAAGTAGTGACCCAATTACCCACAAAGTAGAAGGTCCCGGATTTGAATCCTGGTAAGGGCATTTAATTGTGTGTTTATCACAAACGTTTTTCCTGGGTTATTAATGTTTTCTATGTATGCAAGAAAATATATAAAGTATCCGGATGATACCTACCTATAACAGGAGCAAAGAATTAAACTGTAGGCTGTACTTCTCAAGCTGAACAACATTTGTTCAGCGACTTTTAAAAATAATTTATGTTTTGATTTTTATTACCAGTGATCGGAACTATGGGAGTAAAACTTTAACAAAACTTGTTAAGCGGACTTAAAATAGTGCATACAGCCCTTAAAATATTCATGTCCATAGGGATAGGAATAGTATAGTACTTACAGCCATAAAAATATTTACATTCATAGATATTCGAATATGTTTAAGGCTATAAGCAGCTCTTTTTACGTCCGCTTGATAAGTTTTGTTAAAGTTTTACTCACATAGTTCCAATCACTGTTTATTACACTTTAAAGTTTATTTTAAGATGCAATGTATTGCGAATTTGGTCATGTTTAAAGCGTGGCAAGTAACGTCAATTACAACCATGATGGCGAACATTAAGGACAATATTTATTATGTATGAAAAATAAGAAATCTAAAAAGGACTTCATAATTTTTAAAAGTTATTGAACAAAAGTGTCATCACTTGTGGCGTACAATAGATGTTTTAATGATTTACTCATGTTATAGGAAACACCCGGTTGTCGTCAAATACCCACAACACATGCCTTATTATTATTACTAATAAAAAAAAATAGTTTATTGTTTTTACTGTGGGACTCTGTCAATGTTTTTTTTTATACCACGTTGGGGGCAAACAAGCATACTGCCCGCCCGATGGTAAGCAGTCACCGTAACTTATGGACGCCTGCAACACCAGAGATATTACATGCGCGTTGCCGACTCTTTAAAACTTGTACACTCCTTTTTTGAAGAACCCCATACTGTAGCCCCTCGAAAAAACCTCGGCAGGACGCCGAAGCGTCAATCTGTGTAAAATTTATTAATTTATAATGATGGTGCGTTTTGACTAATGACGACCTTTATTCACGAACACTGCAAGTTTCATCGCATTCAGTAGTCCTCATTTTAGTCGAGTGATTGCGATTGAAATTGGATAATACCGTCATTATTAACGACGCTCCAATACTAATGCGATGCTACAAGAAGTAAGCACCGACCTTCATAAGGTCGGTACCTGTGGAACATTAGAATTTTATTAAGTGGAAATTGCGTACTACCGGAGGTTGTGTCTTCGTCCCCTGTCTATTAAATCAAATGAATCCTAAATACATAATATGACTGAATTAAGTACTATAAAATATATAAGTCCTCTGGAGTTGCAGGCGTACATAGGCTATGGAGACTGCTTACCATCAGGCGGGCCGTATGCTTGTTTGCCACCGAAGTAGTATAAAAAAAATAGTACTTGTATAATGTGACTGCAAATTTTCATTTAACTCCTTCTTATGCGGATTCTACAGGAGGTAGTCTACGACATGGAGTCATAGCCAAAGGGTCTTTTCAGAGGCAACGGTGACATTGTACTCGCTTGCCGAGCAAAGGTGACTTTATCACTAGAACAAACCAGAGTCAGTCACTGTCTAATCAACTAAAATTTACCTTGTCAGGATAACCTAATCGAATAATCGGATAAAGATACAAGCAAATCTCGTCCGTATAGTTAGCGACAAAGTTGGCAGTTTTGCCGGCCGCGGTCACTAATAGTCTGGCTTGCCTATTTTAGTGTGGTAACTGTGTACTATGCCGCAGGGGCCATTTTTAGATTTATTTTAGTTTTATTTTAGATTTAATTTAGTAATATTGTAGTTTTACTGTGTGTTATTGGATGTAATTTAGGGAAAATGATCCAATACAAAAAAAATACAATAAAATTCTCTATAGTAAGTCGTTCATTTACCTACTTACTTACTTACTCCGTTGGCTCAGCGACCCAAAATGAGACTTGGCCTCCGATACAAGACAGCGCCAATTTTCTCGGTCCTGTGCGACCTCTCGCCAATTGTCGACTCGAAGCTCGCACAGATCCGCCTCCATCATGTCGCTCCAACGATACCTAGGGTGTCCGATAGGACGTCCTCCTGCTAGGCGACCCAGGTACGCTCTTTTTACGTTCCGATCTTCGTCCATTCTCTCAAGGTGGCCCAACCAACGGGAGTCTGTGGGCTTTACTTTCTCCCATGATGTTAGGTTCACCCACTAGGTCTTCAATCTCACGGTTCTTAAGGACTGTCCAGCTTCTATCCGGTCTTCGTTTGGAGCCCAGTATTTTACGGAGGATTTTCCAATCGGCAACTAGCCTAAATGACCTAAATGACAAATTTAAGCAAATGGATCCTTTTCACTAAATCCATTTACCACCTTTACAGGCGGGATACATTTTTCAGTACTTGAGATTCAAATAAGAAAAACGGGATATCTATGTACCAGAGTCGTTAACTTTGATCCTGTTACACTGGCGCTCACGCACTCGCCTCCACCACACTCACGCGTAGCGATGCGATGTGAACAAAGCTAGGTGAATGCCGAGTGTTTCAAATTACGTCCCAAGCTTTATGGCATGAAAATACGCGTCTAGCGTGCTAGCTTGGAAAATACTCCTGGACGCAGCAATACTTCAACTTTATTGGCGTACACGAGAGACCTATGCCATTGGGTGACTGGAGGCAATAAATGATGATGATGATGATGAAGATCTATGAATATGATGATGATGATGATGTAATCCTGTTATCCCTCATTAGGGACATAGGGCTCGCAGAAGAATTTTCCATTTGGTGCGAAATTATTGCAGATGACTAAATAAACACCCTGTATATGGCTCTATCTTGTAACATGTAAGTGATCTGTGAATATGGATGTGGTTTACGTAACATTAATCATTTTTCTCTATTAAACTAAGAATGAACTCTTAATTAATATTTTAACAACATAAGCGTACTCCATTAAAGACTGCACTTACAACCCCTCCGGTGTTGCAGGTGTCCATGGGCGATAGTAATTACTTACCATCAGGGGGATTTGTCGTTCAACCCCTCGCTCGCTTGTCTCCAACTACGACTATATGATTAAAAAAAAACAAGAATACACTATCCTCTAAGTTTTAGTTACACAAGTTGCCGCTGGCGCTAGCTGCAACAGGCAAGCGTTGACAGATGATAATACAGTGTGTGGCCCGAAACCGGGGCGAAAAAATTAAATGGAGATTCTTTAGATCATTTCTAGTAACTATTACCAGAATCTAATATTCCAAAGTCCATAATTTTGGAGAAAATAGTCTACAAAATTACAAATTGTAGGTCATGTATTTTTCCGTCGCGATATCGTCGCATGGTCACTTGGTACGAGGTATGTATTGGTACGGGGTGCCATTGACAACACGCGGTAGATTTAAACTTTTTGTGACATGTACATTAAAGAGGTTCACATGTTTGTTTTTCAAGATTACTTTAGAAACTCTTTTTACATCCTATATATTATCCTTTTTTTATTTTATTTTTTTGTTGATAGTCTCCTTTTCAAAGCGGTTTTAAATGAAAAAAAAAATTTTTTTTTGATTAATTGAGTCAAAGTTAGTTGTCACGGGATTTATTTTCGTTTGATTTCATTTTAATTATGGCTGAACTATTCGATTCACGGGAGTTTGTGGATATGATATTATTGTATGGTGAAACTCGCGGTAATGCATTACGAGCCCTAGAGTTATACCGTGAACGATTTCCAAACAGAAGGCATCCGAGGAATGGTCGCGTGATTACAAATGCAATACAACGCTTACGTGATAACCGCCCTCTTGTCCCTGGACAGCATTACGAGGTCAACCAACCTCAAAATGTCAGTCCGCAATTAGAAAGAAGAAATTATTAGATATTTTAGACAGCATCCTACTTCCAGTACAAGAAAAGCTGGTAGAATCTTTGAAGTCAATAACCGCACCATAAATAAAGTAATGAGAAGAAGGAAGCAACATCCTTTTAAGTTTTTAAAGGTCCATGGTCTTTTACCAAGAGATTTACCTATTCGCACTGAGTTTTGTAGATGGTTTCTAAACATGCACCAGGAAGATAACAACTTTTTGCATCATATCATCTGGTCTGATGAGGCCACATTTACTCGTAATGGAATGTGGAATAGGAGAAATATGCACTATTATTCTACAATCGGAAATAATCCACATGTCATGAGAGAATTGGCTCACCAATATCGTTTCTCCCTGAATGTATGGGCCGGAATCCATAATAATACAATAATTGGACCAATTTTTATTGACGGTGCACTTAACGGCAATAAATTCATAGAACTTATTGATGGGCCATTAACGGAATATCGTTTGAATTTACCAGTAGATGTCCGTGATGATACTTGGTTTCAGCTTGACGGCGCACCAGCACATTCTGCCGCACGGGTACGTGAAAAACTGAATGACATTTTTGGAAATAAATGGATGGGCAACTTTGGCCCACGCCGATGGCCCCCTAGGTCACCTGACCTCACACCTCTTGATTTCTTCTTATGGGGAGCTGTTAAGAATGATGTTTATGCAGTAGAGAACGATACAGTAGACATCCTCAGAAACAGAATAACCGAGGCTTTTCATATGTTGCAACACAACGTGGATCTCGGAACCGTTCACAATAATATCATCAGGCGTTACGCTACTTGCGAACAGCGGGGCGGTAGACATATTGAAAGTTTACGTATTTAAGATGCGACATGTTTTCTTCTTCATATCTGTATTTGTTATTTGTACAATAAATAAACTATTATTGACTAGCAAAGTGGCTTATTTTATCTTGAGTGCAAAATAAAAACTTTAGAAACTGATAATAACTATTTAAGTGCTGATAGAAAGATAATAGCTTTCTATTAGCCGACACAACCATGAAATGTCATTGGGACGTTCCGAGCAGCTCCGAATAAGTACGATGCAAAACGAACTCAATCGGTCAAGTTGAGCGTTGTTTGCATTACATTGAATTTACGATTAAGTTTGTTAGAAAAAAACCGAAAGTTAAGTTTTGATTTTAATTAAGTGAGACCATTATAATGTAATTACCGGTGATCTATAGAGCCTCTGTTTTTAAAATTATCCCCGGTTTTGGGCCACACACTGTATATGGTCGCGTTCATTGTAAACCAAATTTCTTATATTTTTTAAAAGCGATGTTTTATTGTGTTTGTATAATTTCTGTAGTAGTAAGTAATTCTTCTTTTTGTTGGATTTTTCTTTGTACCTAATGTTCTAATGTACTGTGTTATCTGTCGTGGCATCACCGAATGGGCCCTACAAGACCAGCGCGTCATAGCTAGCATCACAGATCTACATATACCCTAGATGACGCAAAGGCATCTACTTCGCGTGTCCGAACCCCGAGAAATCATCAGGGTTGGCCGTCGCTATTGACAGTCCACGCGCGTCATCAATCAATCATCAGTATTATGTTCTGTTTTCGTTGCCTATACATGTTCGTACATGTTTGTGACTGTCACGAATTAATGTCTTTTATCTTTATCTATCTTTTAGTATCAAGTTCCATCCTTCTTATATTTACATTTCCTGCAGATATGCAGCCGGTACCAATGTATACGTTACACAGAAACGTTGCAGCAATAATGCTGGTGACTGCACCATTCATGTTTGAAACTGCTTATGCAGGTTACATTAGGATCCTAATCCTTTATGAGACTGCTAGTTTAACAGTCCAGACGCGGTTTATTTATTTAGTATAAATTTTATTTTGACACTTGGAGAGACTTTACACCTCCAAATTTTATTAGTATTAGTACTCTGACATTGGGGACCTTTTACATCTCCAGATTTAATGTGTTTTTAACTATAGAGACTATACATCTCTATTGTATTGTATTAATTATTTATTTTAAGATTATTATTATGTAATGTTTACCCAGGTATTGGCTGTTGTATTTATAAATGTTGTTATGTATTTTTCATGTCACTATATGATGTTACTATAAATGTTGTATTGACTTGTAAAAGAGCCCTTGAGGCCTACTTGCAGAATAAATTTTTGAATTTTGAATTTTGAATTTTGAATCCTCAATCCTAATGTAACCTCCTGCCGAGTAAAAGTAAAAGACCGACTTAAGTTCGTTAAGGCACAATTGGCATCTTATTGATTTAATGTAGGTAATTAATTGAACATTAACTAATGACTTTAAATTTTAATGACATTTACTAATAACTGTACGATTAAAATGAATAGCACCTACAGTCCTACATGATTAATAAGGACAAGGCTCTTTACGTATGGCGTCTGCACGACCGAGTATGTGGTGGATTAGGTTCGCAAGAAGACCCGGTAAGAGCTAAGGGTGTTCCACCTGCGATCGCGCCAATGAGTTGTGCCGTTCTCAAGAATGTTTTCCGTTTACTATGGGAAATATTCTCGAGAACATTCCTCATACAAAGCGGAGAACGTTCTCGAGAATGGCACAACTATATTCGTGGCGCGCGTGCCGCGAACGCTTCTGGAAACCATCGCGAGCGCGGGGTTCTAGCCGAAGTGGAGTGTCGGCGATTCCATGGGAATCTGCTGAATCCTACACTAGAACAACTATCGCAGCAGAAAACTTGTCGTCAAAAGGATTCTTAGTTTTTAGTATTATCATTATTGAATGTATGTTAGTCTGTAAAGTTGTTGGCAGACAGTAAATATTTTTTTACCTGTTTTGATATCAGTAATTTTATTCGCGTAATCAAAAATGAAATCACAAATACCACAAATCTGCGTATGGCTCGCCTTAAGCTGCCATTCTCACTGTACAATAAAACATCAAGACAGTTCAACAATAACGAACGGAACGCGGACTTTTTAATTAACATACTTTTCGCCAACTGAATATGCTTTTAAAATACGGCAGCCATTTTTTGTTTCCATTGTAGACGCAATGTGTTCGCGACGTGTTACAGCTGCATGCACAATTTATTTTAAACGCCTGAAATATGCGCATAAAAGGATCCGATTTGATTTCATTAATTCTGTTTATCGAGTTGTTTTGAATCTGATTAGTTGTATTTGCGAGGCAAATCGGTTGAGTATGGTGTTCCTAAATTGTGAAACCGACCGAATAAAAATAGGATGTTTCTTCAAATGTTTCATTAGCCATTTTTTGCGAAATGAATAACCGCACCTAACCTAATCTAGCCCTGTGTCTTCCAACATACAAAGGACTATGCGTCCAAATTTTCCAAAAACCAATAGAGTTAAGAGTTAGATATTTCTATGGACTTCATTTCGTTCTACGGACACGAAGCGGAATTCCATTGCAGAACTGAAATATTGGTATTTTAGTTAAAAGTCGTCACCCTTATTACCAAGGCAATAGAGTCCACAGTTGGGCGAGCGCGGCGAATAGTTTGCAGCGGTGCGCGAACGTCTACCCTGCAGCAATTAATTTACTTACTTGAACTGTGTTGCCTAGGTAAGAGTCGTCACATTTCGACCAAAATGCCAATATCTCAGTTCTGCGATGGAATACCGCTTGGTGCCCATTGAATGAAATAAAGTACATAGAAATACCTATCTAATGACTTAATTCTCATTTCTGTTTCTCTGTCATTTCTATCATTTCTGTTGGTTTTTGGACCAGGCTCCATACAAAGTTGGTCATGAAGGACCATGGCTAAGGAAATATGTACGTATCTAGCCGGTTAAACAACTTACTTTGTCCGTAGAAAAGCGGGATTTTTTTATTTTTATGGGACGTTAACCCTTTGCGCCTAAATATTTAAAATTTGCCGCTTTTTTTCTACTGTCGGAAATGACATACTATAAATAGTTGTATTTGGGTTAATTGGGTTGAATTCCATTTTTTTGAAAACTTTACGAGACTAATGAAATGCTACCTACTTTGTTTCTTTTAATTTGACCTGTCTCGCCTAGTGGGTAGTGAATCTGCCTATGTAGCCTATGGTCCCGGGTTCAAACCCTGGTAAGAGCATTTATTCCTGTGTTGAGCATGGATATTTATTCCTGAGACATGTGTGTTTTCTATGTATTTAAGTACTTATAAAACTGTATATATTATATATATCGTTATCTAAGTACCCGCAACACAAGCCTCATTGAGATTACTGTGAGACGTAGTCAATTTGTGTAATAATGTCCTATAATATTTATATTATATTTATTTATTTAAATGAAGGTAAACATAATAGACATTCCAGCTAAACAGAGTGAACATCGTAATGTACATTGGGCGGCACGAGAAAGTATATGACATAGAGCAATTTTTATCAAAGGTTAAAAATCAAATTAGAAAACCAAAATTACTCTTCCATAGAAAATATCGACATCCGATCTACCAAAATGTATGTAGCAGCCAATTTTCTTGTCACGATGTCTGTTCCCAAATTAAAATTTGCACAGTGTGACCTATTTATTCACATCGCAAAATATGGCTAAGAATGAAAAAAATAAAACACAGTCTGTATACTCCAAAATCTTCCAACATGATAAACATACAACTATCTCGCTTCTTCTTTTAGGTGTACCCAAGTTTTGTAATGACTCAGTTCTAATATCTAGGAACGCTCTCAGCATTAATTTTTCAAAAGAAAATTAAAAGTAAAAATATTTCCAGCCAACTATGAAATACCTCTGACGTGAAAAAACAAAAAACGTTAATAACCGCACTGGGCCCTGTTAATAAAAGTATCACGGACACTTGGCAATTTAAATTTTTCAATTTCGAACTTGCAAAATGCACCCTTAACTTGTAGGTAAAGAAAATTCGACCGTATTGCTTTACCAGTAGAATTCCAATTCACTTAAACGAAAACAGATAAATTGAATGTGTTTGTGTGTGGTGAATAATTTATATTGTTTTTTGAAGGATTTTATGAATATTGTTTATAATTTTGTGATTCTATCCACCTAGTGTTGGTTAAGACTCAAGTCCTTTATAAGTCCTCTGCTTTAAGACTCGACTCAGTTTTCTGGACTCTAACCATGAGTCCTTATCGAGAACTAAGTCTTTTGTACAGACTTGAGTCCTTTAAAGAGAACCCTCAAATTATGTAAGTACAAAAGTTTTCTAAAATGCATTGTCTTCACATTAAATTCATGAGCTATGCACAATATCATTGAAAATTACATTTACAGTACATATGGTGCTACTTTAGCGCACTAGTGCGAAAATTAGCATATTACGTTACTGTGTCGAACATTTAAAAGGCCATATGTACTGTAAAACGTTGTACGATACATGTGCAAATAGGTAATTCGCAACTCGTGTCGATTTAAAACACTCCCTTCGGTCGTGTTTTAATTTATCGCCACTCGTTTCGAATTTCCTATTTTTCGCACTTGTATCGTAATGTACTATTTTCTTTTGTGTTACTCGTAGATAAAACCTATAATTTTTTTGACGAAGACTTTATTAGAAGACTCGAGTTCTTTTAAGTGGCACTTAAAAAACTCAATAAAGGACTCGACTTGGGACTTAAAATACTCGGAAGTATTTTAAGCGCAGAATCGCGTATGTATGTATGTATATACTTTATTTGCAATGATTAATTTATTTATAATTTTTTTTTGTTCGTAATACTCGTAAAGACTGGAGTTCTTCAAGACTTAAAAACTCGAGTTCTTTTCTTACCAACCCTATGTCCATGTCAATCAAATAGGCGTCTGTTGTCATAAATATCTACAACAATTTACTAAAAACGGTTTGCAAATAAAAGTTGAATTACTACCACTTTTTGTTATGTCAAAAGCGATGGTACGAGCTTTCGTATGTCCGGATTTTTTCCTCTGCAGGTCGCATTTCTCAACCGATTCTCGTGAATTTTTTTGAGCTGGTTCAGTAGTTGGATAGAATTTTTATGCTGTTTAATTTTTTGGAAAAAGTTCAAAATGACGGAAATTGGCATGAAAGACTTAAGCGACAGGAGAGTCAATGGCACTTAAGACCATATTGAATTCGCTGTGACAATGACTCAATGAAATAAGTATTTTTAAGCTTATCAAAAACACTAGTATTTTCTTTTTATAAGAGGGAAGGATAGTTTTGCGATCCTGACGAAATAACGGTACTTTTGCTATGAAATTCCATTTCGGGAGAAAACGTTTTCCACTAACTAAATCTTAATCGTGGACGATGTTGTTGGTCTAATTTTTTTATTATTCTTTGTATTCTATTTTTGTTTCTAAACCTGTGTATTACTGTTTTTTTGTCCCAAATAAAAAGAAATAAAAATTAACATATCACTTTGATTTTGATGTCGATCGCTTTAGCATAATATATTGGTTTATAGGTTTTGCTATTTAGAAAAAGAAAAAAGTTTTTACAAATTTTGAGAAAAAGGAAAACCTACAAGGTCAGTTAGGGGAAGTGCGCCATGCCGTCTAAGTGCGCCTACCTTGAATATATCGAAAACTGCTTATATACTACTAATATTACTAGTGTCATGGGCTCCCATCTCGAAGTAATTATAATTATTTCTAAATCGATATCATAGATGGCGCCAAATGTCACAATCAGCCATTATGAAATTCTTATCCTACAGATTAAGAGGTATTTAAAGTGCCAAAAATTAAAAGTATTATAAATGAAATGTAAACATTAATAACAACTCGAATTCAATGCATTAATTTACAAAATTTGATACCACAATTATATTGCGATTTGCGACTGACTACGTTCTAGTATTCTACAATACTCTTAGAGTCTTAAGTAAACAAGTGTAAAATACTAGTAATATTAGTAGTATACTAGTAATATTAGCAGTATATAAGCAGTTTTCAATATATTCAAGGTAGGCGCACTTAGACGGCATGGCGCACTTCCCCTATCTCACCTTAAACCTAGTTGTTCATTGTGTCAATAACATGCTAAAAAAATTCAGACATTTTCTCTTTATGTCTGAGCGTTCACATGCAATAAATAAATAAAATAAATAAAATAAAAATAATTTATTTCAGGTATATCAGGCACCCATAAGACACATTACGCAATACCTCCCTAAGAATCCCTTTTTCTATCACAGGTATAGTCGAGTTTATAAATATGTATACATTTTTTCACCTTATTGCAATGGATTAAGGTTAAGAAATGTATACATATTAGTAGTAACTTTAGTTCGTATATTTAATTTCTAACGAGGTATTAGGCAATAAACCAGTTTAAAGGCGTTAATGCCAGATTAAACAAACAGGCAGTAAAGTTCCCGGTTTTACGCTGCCCTAAAACAGTTCCGCGTATTGCTCCCCAAATTGGTAATACGTTTACGTTCACGACCTATAAAAATGAACCAACAACATCGTTAATTCAAACGAATTCTTAAATACAGTGGAACCTCGATAACTCGAACCTCTATAAGGCGAAATCCTCGTTAAGGGGGTCCCCAACGCCAATGACCTTCCAAGTCACAAAAAACATTAGAAAACTAAGGGATTCAGCCTTAGTTTTCTAATGTTTTTTGTAGCTTATCATATTAAGAGCAACGGCTGTAAGCAGTATAGTGTCACATATTTACTTCAAAGTTCACTGTCTTCGAGATATTTGGCATCAAAGTTAAACAATTTTAGGCCAAAAAACAGGTTTACTGGCCATAACTTTTGTGTTAATTAGTTTAAAATTAAAATCTCTGACCAGTCTTTAGAGACGCCGAAGACGAATTCAAATGTGTAGATTTCGTACATGTAAAATCCTTAACAGCAATCGAGTAACGAAAAAAGTGTTTTTTTAGACAATGATAAAAAAAAACCAGTATTCATTTCTTTCAAAATCCGGCAGACCAGAATGGCGATAAAAGATTAAAGAACCGATAGCCGTTTGTCTTATAATTCTATCTATAGAGTAAATGTAGGAGTAACGACTCAAAAGTAGTCAAAAATCGATGTAAACCGCGGGGAGCCCCTTAACACGAAATAAAATACTATTCCCTTCTCTTCCAAGCCCAAAACGTCCATAACTTAACCTTTATAACTCGAAAAATTATTAACTTTAGTTATACAGAAAACGACCAACATAATTATTTTATCAATGCAAAAAGCGACAAAATCCACTGAGTTATAATATAAGTCACACACAAAAAAAAAACGCTTTCTACAGAATTACGGTCAATTTTGACCTCTATAACTATAGGGTAAATAGGCGTATTTTTTAATACCCCTCGATGTTATTAAGGTACTACAAACCTCTGTAACTCGAAAAAGACAATATGATGGTACTTTACGCGTTTCTAGACCTCTTTAATCATGCGTTTTACCACTGTAACTCGAAGACTCGAACCTGACGAACACCTATAATAGTCTACCTAAGTTGATGCCATCTATAAGACGAAACCTCGTTAACAAGAAGTTTTTTACGTTTTCCTTGAGATTCGTGCTATCGAGGTTCTACTGTATAACGTAAACGAGGTTTCTTTAAATGCAGGGTTGATTGAAACTTGGTTTGAATAGACTTTTAGCACTGAATAAAATAAGTAATAAGTACGTAGTATTTCACGCAGAACCGACACGCTGTCCGAATGCAATTACCTCACTCTAACGAGGCAGATTATGTACGTATAAAAAATATATTAAATAAATAAATAAATATTATACTCTCAAGCTAAGCTCAATAAGGCTTGTGTTGTGGGTACTTAGACAACGATATATTTAAATATTTATAAATACTTAAATACATAGAAAACACCCATGACTCAGGAACAAATATCCGTGCTCATCACACAAATAAATGCCCTTACCAGGATTTGAATCCGGGACCATCGGCTTCATAGGCAGGCTTCATAGGCCTAGTGGGTAGTGTGAGTTCAAACCTCATCTCTCTAGCGACGTTAAGTCATATCGGATACCTACATATCGGTACGTCTGGCTGAGGCGGACCCTAAACTAGGCTGGGCCTGTATCTTGGGGTGCTGAGTCTGAATTGACAGAATCGATTAGCAACGCGATGACGGAACGTTAAAAATGCCGATGTATTATGACGTGTATGGGTGCTTGTCAATTTCAGTAAATAACATTTTCTTCTACCATTTTGCCAATTAACCCAGCGAAGACCGGTGGTGAATGTGTGATGGGTATTGTGTTTTTATGTATTTAATTTATTATGTACTTCTCTAATTCCTTGACTGGTATTGTAAATAGGTATTTTTTATCAAATCTCTTAATAAATATGGTTTTATAGATTTATGTTTACCTTATCATAATAATGAACCAAAAAAGTCTTGTTTCTACATTTCATTTTAGCGTCGTTTTTCCTAAATCGCCAAGTTCCCGTTACCGTTTTAAAATATTCATTCGTCTGGTTCCAAAAAACTGTAAATTTAATGAAATTCACTCACGGCAGTCGCAGCTGCTAGAAAATGTATTCTTTATGTAGATCTCGTTGCATAACTTATTCAAGAAGTATATTTATTATACAAATAAATGGGTGACAATGCTGCTGTTATACACAGATAAGGTAAGGCATCGCTTCCCCTATGTAAGCATTTATTATTAAACACTTGCAAATGCCATCGGAGGACTACGACAGCACAGATATATATCTCTGTAGTAGACCACACGCTTCCATTCCCGATGGGTGCACGATGTACACATCCTCCAGGTCCGTGGGCCCCCGAACCGTTGGATCTCTTGCGCAAACTTACCTTGCATTTCGTTTTAATAAGCAAGTTTAGTGCATTTAATTTGCAATAACAAGTCAAAAGACTTGAAACATTTATTCACATGAATTTGACGTTTCTGAATTTCGCAATTACTTGTATGTTTTGCAAAACGTTTTTTCGGTATTATTTATTGGTATATAGCATTGTATACATATAAAACTACGACGTTAAAATCTTACCATAACTACACTCCTTCTAAAACCTTGAATAAATTTGATAAAAATAGTATGCAACGCAAATCATTAAACTAATCTCAAAATGGCGATCGAAAGACGACACAGTATCGGTAAAGGTGATTTTGCGGCCGCCATAACTGTCAGTTTCCGTGATAAAATAAGTAACGATGACGAAGTGATTGCGGCAGTAATATGGCGGCAAATGTCACTCATTTTATCAAAGAATTTGACAGATACAGCGGGGTCGTAGTAAAGCAGCTGCAGTTGACATCCAAACGTCAATAAGTCGTCAATCTTGAATAAATGTAACTCAAAGCAAAAAAATTCATATTGAAAGCCACATTACTTCTTTGACACATTTGAGTTCCCTTCATTCGTCGGGCGATCTCTAAGCGGACATGTCTGCGCCGACTACACACCCCTCTAAGTTATGAGCGCTGTACGTGCTTCTAATTTGGTGGCAGAATGGTTGCACCGCGCGGCCAAACTTTCGTGTAGCATGGTGTTCGTTGTCTCACTTGCCAAATTACTTTGCAGTGTAGGCAGTTACAGGGGGCGAATTTTGAATGTACTTAATAACAAGTTATTAATGTGATTTTCTTCTTGTTTTAAAATATGGCTTCTATCAAATCTATGATGATTTTGCCAATGTTAAGTTTCGTTGTAAGTTTTAAATGTGCTCGTAGAGCATGACGTTGTTCGATAGTTGCTTTTAGTAAAGAGATAGCTGGACTTAACTAAAAGCCACGATGGATTGCCAGGTGCTGATTAAAACATGGTTAAATGCGTTTCGAGATTAGTTTTTCATTAGTTGCACACTTCCACGATAGTTCATTGCATAATAAGCTATCAATCTTACACTTTGAACAACATGAATGAGCAAAACACAAAAAAATATTCTCGACACGTCTTCGTCATCATCAAATCTATGATGATTTTGCCAATGTCAAGTTTCGTTGTAAGTTTTAAGTGTGCTCGTAGAGCATGACGTTGTTCGGTAGTTGCTTTTAGTAAAGAGATAGCTGGACTATACTAAAAACTGGTGATCTGAATTTATTGTGGATATGATATGTCAGTGTAAGTGACGTTTCTGGTTGTAGAAATGTCACTTTTGACACTGACCGAATATGATTTGTCCATGTCGGCGGCCGATCGCAAAATCAGGCAGATCGTAATGTTCCTGTGTAATATTTTACCGGTAGTTACATTAAACCAATAGATAGGTACCTATAGGACAGATTCGTTAGGTTGCTTCAGTTTCCCGAAGGGCAAACTGTCTAGATATAGGAACTTCGCGGGAACTTATTATGCAGTAAGGTCATTTGTAAGTATTGTGAGATAATGAATAATTAATTTTGGAACGCGTTTAACCATTCTAGAGCCGATATCCGGCAGTCCACGTGGCTGTCTGTAAAGTTCAGCTATCGCTTTTCAAGAGCTCATAACCATACTGTTTGATTCGTTCTATAATCTTGCGATACGCTGCGTATAGCGTCAATTCTTTTTCCTGCCCTACATATGCTACATTACAGCTGATTGGACCGAGCTCTTTCGAAAGACGTGGTATGGGTGTGGCTACCGCTAGGGTTGGCACAGTCTGAAGCGAGTACCGTCACCTATATTATTATGTTATGCTTAACGTACTAGTTAAGTCAGTCAGTCGACAGCAGTATTGCAGCGGGATATTACTACCTTACTGTTGAAAATGTTAAAATCGATATTACTGCCAGGATATTTGACATTTGCGGCAGTAAAGCAGTCGGCAGCTGCATTACTGCTATTGTCGCGCTGCAATACTGGGGCAGCCTACTGCATTATTGCAGGAAATATCAAATAGGGAGGTACATCGCACATTTACTTCATACAAAATATATTAAATTTGGCTATATAAAAATGTACTTATCAAAAATCCGTTCCGTAGCAGTGCGCAGCAGCCTGCAGTCATTGCTAGTCACCAGAACTGGTGAGGATCGTATGTACTTGTAGCGGCGCGAGAAAATCGCGAAGTGAGCCACGCCGGACTAAAGTAACGTTTTTAGAGCGTCACAGCTCTTGATGTACCAGGCTATGCGATAAGACACCCCACTTTCACCCCATTTGGCTGGAGAGTGCAACTTCAACGCCTACGTAGGGACGCATAATGTTTTATTATACTTAGTCATTTTATAACCGTGGAAAAAAGCAATTTTCCTTATTTACAGAACCGAGAAATTCAAACGGATGGTACAAGGAAAAACATGAATATTAAATTCAGAAATCGGATAAAATCAGTGTGAGAGAGAAATCGGAAATGGCAAGTTTTTCATGCTATCAGATTTATTTTGAGTTTCGTTAAGCATGTTATTAACTTATTATGTTTCAAATGAAAATACTCAAATTGTACTTTAACAGGATAAGGTTATTTTGGCAAATTCAAAGAAACATCACCAAATTCATATGTACTGAACTTTGAACTTTGAAATAAGTTAATTTGTTAGTGTGGAATCTTGGAAGTTAAATTTGACCCACTTCCCGATTTCCGATTGAACTGAAATTTTGCATACATATGTAAATCGGATGACAATGTAATATTATGGTGACATGGAGCTAATCTGATGATGGAGACAGGTGGCCATGGGAACTCTGTGATAAAACAACGCAAACTAATTGTGTTTGGGGTTGTTAGGTCTCGATGAATATTAGTTGCCTGTGGAAAGAAAAGTACAGTCAGCGATAAAAGCTTGTACAAAAAATATTTTTATTTGCCAAAATCTTATTTTCATCTCGAGTAACGTATCTTTAATAGCCAATATGTTACACATACATCCACTGCAGAGCATAGATCTCCTACTTAAATACCTACATTATTTATTTATTTATTTATTTTGTTGATGAAAAGTCGAATCGATTGACATTAGGTTTTATTAATACATTACCACAGCGGATAACTAACAAATTTTCTATTACATACTTTATAAGATATCGTAAAAATATGCCTCGGGTAAATCAAGTTTATTTCAAAGTACCTATAGCCTCTACCCATACCCTACCCTACTCATAGTGTTGTTCTTGCTTCTTGCTGGTAATTAAGGTTGCCAGAGATCAACAAGGGTGCGAAGGAGAATTAGGGTCGGTAACGCGCATATAACTCCTCTAGAGTTACAGGTCTACATAGGCTACGGAGACTGCTAGCTTGCTATTGACGTAATATAAAAAAAAACTTACGGTTGGCAGAATTTACGGAGTACCTCCTAGTAACTACTACTGTTACAATAATTGGTAACCCACAATTTCTACTATGTATGAAATGATGAAGGCAAGAGGCCCGATGGGCTGTCTTTGGTTCCTTGGAGCCTGGGACGGATGTTAATGTGGGGTGTCGATTGCGGTTTACGTCTCATTATTGGTACCACGTTTATACTTTTACTATTGTCACCTAATTTCGGAAGAAAATTATAATCAAACATTTACTTTGTGAGTAGGCCTAAGGACTTTCAGGCTGCGTTTCCACCAGAGATATGTCAAGAACCAATAAAATCGATTCACGCTGAGCGAGGAAAACAAATAAAGTGATTCTATTCGTTCTTAATAAACATACTTTGCTACACATTCTCACACATTTCTGTAGGAAACACAGCCCCATATCTCGAGATATTTAGCAAGCTAAATTAGAATTCAAAATGCGGGTATATTTACCTAAACAGCGTAGGTAACTAAATGACTTACAACGTTAAATTTAGTAAGATATAATAGGGGTTCGAACCAACCATCGGCCGACACCCTCCCAAAGTCATGACCACCCAAAACTTACAATTAGGCGTGCACTCGGAATGGATCCATCCATCTCTGCAAACTTGGAGCGAAAACATTACAGATGCTTACTTAGTATGGATGTAGAGAATCTGGAAGGACTTTCGATTTTAGTCACGTTCGTACTTTTTTGGTAGTTTTCTAATTCTCTTAAGACTTAGGCCGAAACATTTACGTATATTTACTACATACGTAGTATTTAACCTTTTCAACGCCAAAGACCACTAAAACGGTCATCGTCTGTCGTGCCCGCGACGCCAATGACCATTAAAAGGCTATGGCGGACGTTTTCAAAGCGACTTTCCTACTGTCAGTTAAGCTTCATATTCGCTCTTCACCAGTTAACTTTTTGGCGTCCATGGCATTTCTTGACACGTGTGGAAAAGCGTTGAAAAGGTTAAGTGAAGTAAGTCATGTCAATATTTCATTGCAAGCTTGAGAAAAAGCTAAGAAACGGATATTTGGCACGATGAAATTTGATAAGTTAGCTTTAAATTCAACGGTAGGTATATAATACAAATTTCAACAGATTATTAAGGTTTCAGCATTCGCCAAAGTAGACCTTTTTGTTGAAACCCCCCTGTGTGTATTAAACCCAACCCACTAAAGTAGACCCAGCCCATATAGCGTAGACTATGTATCCGTGTGGCAAGTCTGGCAACATTTTGATTGCGGTGGCCGCGGTCTGCTCGCGCCGTAACTTCCCGGATAGCGCGGGATTAACCATTTTCTTAATATAATCACCCGCTGACAGTTTAAGGGAAGGCAAATCTAACAAAAACATTACACATCAACTTTAAAGAGCGTTATTTGATATTTATTGTTCAAAATCATCAGTTAAAAGTCAACTCCACTATTAACACCTAATTACTTTACCACTCTTAAGTCTCTTGTGGATGAAAAGCTACTTCCTCGGCAGTTTTTGAAGAATAAAGAGCCTTTGAAGCTGGTGTGGCGAAAATATTTTTTTTTGTCTATATTAGTTCTGCTAGATCTACTTTATATCCGTGTGGCAAGCCTGGCAACATTTTGATTGCGGTGGCAGCGGTCTGCTCGCGCCGTAACTTCCCGGATAACGCGGGATTAACCGTTTTCTTAATGTAATCACCGGCTACAGCAGTTTAAGAGGCGAATCTAACACGTGGTAACAAAATACATAATGGATATATAAAGATGATTACTATAACTAGCTTATATCTAAAATAGGCCTTTGAGGCATTGTACCAAGGATACTGGCGGCATTTCCTCGTTGTATCGCAATACTGATACGTTGTGCGAGGAAGCCGCCAGCTCTTCTGTCACCAGTTACGTCAACCAGACGTTTCGCGATTTCTCCAAAAAACTTGTGCGCGCTGGGACCCCATGGACCTAGAGTTTCAACGCCAAATGGTTAGTTGAACGAGATTACACAGCTAAAATCAGCTAAGTAAGACATTTTTATTTTGTTCACAAGAGTGGGAAAGTAATTTGATGCAAATTTTGAGATGTTTCCTTATTTTGTCTGATGGGATTGACTTTTAAGTAACTACATTGAGTCGATAAATAATTAATAGCCATTATTTGGAGATCCAACGATGAGTAAGATTTCCAGAGCTCAACAAGTGTGCGGAGTGTTGGTGTTGGCAACGCAAATGTACTACGGAGACTGCTTACCATCAGGCGGACCGTATACTTGTTTGCCACTGACGTAGTGTAAAAAATAAAATAGTTTAAGGTCCGGGAATGGACATAGGGTATTTCAAGTATCATCATCAA
This sequence comes from Cydia pomonella, assembly GCF_033807575.1. Taxonomy (NCBI): domain Eukaryota; kingdom Metazoa; phylum Arthropoda; class Insecta; order Lepidoptera; family Tortricidae; genus Cydia; species Cydia pomonella. The sequence continues at coordinate 20,383,264 of NC_084712.1, read as the reverse complement.
TCCAGCAAACGAAGTTGGTTTGTCACAAATAATTTTATTTTAACGGAATGGTGGCCGCTTTCAGACGAAAGGAGTGCCTGGCGTCCATTGGCTCGTTGGGTGGACGACATTCGGAAGATTGCGGGTCACTTCTGGATGAGATTGGCTCGGGACCGGGATAAGTGGCGTACTAGAAGAGAGGTCTATGCTCAGCAGTGGGCGATAAAAGGCTGATATGATGATGATGATGATGAATTTTATTTTAGCGAACCCAAACTTTTATTGACTAATCACAACTCTTTAACAGCGGGAAATTGGGTATTGGGTAGTATTTAAAGCTGTGGGCGGGGTATAATATTTATCCAGAAGAGATAACAGTGGGTCTGTGTCACTGTCAATTTTCTAGATAAAAAATAGTATATTGTTTTTCATCTCACTTGTGAGGAGAAAACAAAATTTTAAGCGAAAATAATCTTAACTACGGTGACATTTCAAATACCTATTCGTCCGCCATATTGTCATTTTTGACAGGTTAGGCATCGAAGGCACAAAACCACCCGGCATTCAGCCACGATTGAAAATTGTGTAAAAATATTTTAAACGGCTATTAAATTAATCAAATTAAATATACACAAATAAAATAATTTATAAATGTCAGTATTTTAAAAGTAAAACTCATTTATACCTACTTGACAAAAATGTATGCCCAATATCCCAGTGGCGTAATGAAATTAAAAAAAAATCTATTACGCCCGTGGGCATATAGCTCATTCCATCTCAATATGCTGGAATAGATCCACTTTATTATTCTGTCGTTTACCTTGAAAATTACCCAATACAATCAAAATCAAGAACATCTTACCCCCAAATCGTAAGAAACAGCCCACCGCTCATTTATCTCCCTAAAGTGGCCTGGAAGTGTTCAAGGGTGTTCGTCAAGCAAGAAGTGGGATTTATGTCTCGACCCGGCGATAAAACAACGCCCAGCGTGATGCCGTGTTTTGGGTGAGGTTAGTGACAACCTTAGGCCGCCATGTTCTAAATTCTGTAAAAGTTTCGCTTACGTCAGTGTGACTACACTGAATTTGCCAAAAAATTCTAAAAAAATTAACTGACGTGTGATTTCAGTGTCAGTATGGAAGGTAGAGGCAAGGAACAGAAACTCCTTAGGCAGAATTGTTGCAAAAGTGTGCAGCTGTCAGCTATAAATTATAGTTCCAAATCTCTCCAGAGTAGCGTTAGAGTAGCTAAGAACCTAGGCGTTAATGACAGAGTGAAGTGCGCTGTCTATCATTAGTTTTGTTTCTCAAGTATTCTAGGTATTGTAGCGCCACCTATTTATGGTTTTTTGTCGGACACTTTTTGGTATATGAATAGAAGAATAGAAAAACGTTTATTGCAAAACCATCTACAAACAGCACCACATTAGAAAGCAAAACAAAAAGTAAGAAAGAAGATCAAATACACTAAACAGTTATAACATATATATAACATGCAATAGTTACAGTGATGATGTACAGCATCATAGAGGCTACAATTGGACACCACTCAGCATATGCTCTAACATATATATGCTACAGCGCTGGTCTTACGTGGTGCCCAGGGCATGAAGATAGCTTGAACAGTAAAGGCAGTGTCAGACAGTGAGACAGAGATATGGAGATTTTGTTCCTTGCCTCTACCTTCCATAAGTGTCAGTAATGACTAAATATTATGACTTACCTAGTAAACAGCAAGTACAGTCAGCTGCAGAGAAAAGGTACCCCCCTGCATAGAATTTTTTTTATGTACAAACAAACAGTTTTAAGAGGGAAGAGTAGCTTTGCGATCCTAATTAAATAACGGTACTTTTTGTATGAAATTCCATTTCGGGAGAAAACGGTTTCCACTTACTAAAACTTAACAATCACTTTGATTTTGACCTCTATCGCTTCAGCCATAGAGAAATAAGAAGTAATAGAGTGCTCATTCCATACATCAGTTCTGGTACCAAAATGATTATTATATACGCAGTCGACATCTAGGATCGAGTAGCGGAACTTTCAGTACTGCTACTCGACAATAGATATCGCGGCAAACAAAACGTCTAATGCTCAACAATTTTCCGCTAATATTATAACCAGAGTAACCGGAACTCTATTTTCAACTCCTACACTTACTATATATATAATAATCATTTTGGTACCGAAACGTGCCGAAACTGATGTATGGAGTGAGCACTCTATTAGGTACTTCTTGGCCCTTATTCGACATGCTAAAAGTGACGTTTCGTGTTGATTTCCATTTGATGTGAGAAATATTGTGACTTGTCGAATTGCTATTATCACCACCTGTCAGTGAACAATATCCACACTAGAGGCGGGGCGTTGTACCGGAATAGTTTTTGGAACAGGTTATTTGTAATAGACTACTTTTAGCTTGTCGAGCATTTAAAAGTACGGACTTTGATTTCTGAAATAAAACAAATATGAAACTTTTATCACCTCGTACCTCCATTCTTACCGTTACTTTAGGTAAAATAAAATTTTGTTAACAGATGGTCGTCTGGGTGTCTGTTGTATCTAAAAATAATCTAATAATATATAACAAAAATATGACAATAGATTCATAGCCTTCACTCAAAACGTCACCATATTTCCGACCCTTACCGAAATAATAAGTCGATATTTGTATAAATAATCCTTATTTGTAAGACGCCTAAGCACGGCAAATACGTAAACTGCCTATTGGGGGTCATACTCGTAAAACTGGTATTTTAGACGTACTTTTGGTACGAGTAACAGAGACGTACTTTTGGTACGCAGTCCCAGCTCTAGTCAGGATTCTAGTTGTCAAATATAAGCGTGTCGAATACGTATTAGTTAACTGTCAAATGAAATTAGATCAACGGTAGACTTTTTTGTCGATGGGTATGGCTGCCATGTTTGGATTTATGACATTTAAAAGGGGATCCTAAGGCAGAGAGTAGTTTTACCTGTACGATTTTGATTCTTCTACTGGACGCAAGATGGAGTTAGCTGCCAAATTCCGATCAGGCTGACGCAACTAGGAAGAAAAAAGTTTTGTATGGAATTTGTTTCGCAAATCATTGCCAACGAAGAAAAAGAAAACGTCAGTGCTATTTATTCTGTCAAGTTTACATCAAGTCTACTGTCAGCCTAATTGCTTTGTTTGTTTTGAAGGCTTCAATGTTTTGTTCGGGTATTTCGTGTAATTTCTTTATTATTTAGTGCAAAAATCGAAAATAGTCAACCGTGATCAGAGTAAAGAGCGAGTTTGTTACAATGCCAGCGAGAAAACGGTTTACTAAGTGTGAAATATGTGGCAAGCGAGCCACTCGAGAAAATCACGAAAAAAGGGATTTTATGGCGAAATTTCCCTTGGATGAAGACTGGTAAGTATTGCTTTAGATACTTTTGACCTTATTTTGGGTCAACAGGCTATAAACACATCGAAAATTAGATATTTTACATTATTTTTCGTTGTGAACTAGGGATGTACTATAACTATCGATAAATGTAGTTTTATTTGTATATCAGTGTAAATAATTAAATTAAAAATGTGAAATTTCCTTAGAACTAGCATGCAATATGACCATAATTAATTCGTCGAAGATTAATAATGCATAAATTATCTATTACTTATGCATTAATGGTCATTAGTTAACATATTTTTTTTATCTAGTGATTATTTAATATATTAACCTAAAATGTAAGAAAATTAATCTCTGTTTTTATGATAAATAAAGAAATATTATAGGACATTATTACACAAACTGACTTAGTACTAAAGTATGAATGGCATGTGTTGTGGGTACTTAGACAACGATATATATATATACATATACCCACAACACATGCCATTCATACTTTAGTACTAAGTCAGTTTGTGCAATAATGTATATATATATGTACATAGACCTAATTTATAAGTATTTATAAATACATAGAAAATACCCATGTCTCAGGAACAAATATTCATGCTCATCACACTAATAAATGCCCGTTCCAGGATTTGAACCTGGGACCATCGGCTTCATAGGCAGGGTCGCTGCCAACAAGGCCAGACCCGTTCTCATGATTAACAGACATATAATACGTAAAAAGTTAAAGCATTGATAAAGGGTTGTTGATAACTGGATGCCGAAAAACATGATTTATAGATGCATATTAGCGCGAAATAATCAGTTGATCATCTCATTAGCAAACACATGGAATATAAACTGTAGATAAAGTCATGTTTTTCCAAGGCTGTATGTTTTCAGATGCAGGCAGTGGGCCAAATTCGTTGGGAACGAAGACCTGATACATCTTCCCATAGAAAAGTTACATTTATTCAAACATGTATGTGCACATCATTATGAAAATCAAGCATTTAATAAAATAAAAAAACACGACTTGCTATATTAAAATAATTCGGGTCCACATTAAGCCCGACCAGATAGTAGTCCAATTAAGAACTATCCACTATATAACATACAACTTAAATGTGGACTCGATGCTAACCTGATTTCGAGTACAAAATTTGTAGACAGGAGCCTATGTTTCAACCCTCCCCATTTTATCGATATCGATAAGAATCATAAGCGTGTAGCGTACTACACTATTTAAATCGCTTATGTTGGTACTATGGTTCTTTGACAATTCTTTGTCGTACATTTTGGTAATGATTTGCGAAACAAACTGATTCCACTCGCTAGTATGGAAGTCCCGTCTCTTAAAACGTATTGATTATATGCTCTTTGACAATGACATGCAGTTGCGTCGATGTAGATCTATCATAAAACGTACATGTGACGCATGTGACAATTGTCCAGGATGAAAGAACTATCTTGACAATTAACATAAAGCAATACAATACCACAAAATGTCAACAAGAAAACAGATTTATTATAAAAATACAAATTATATACAAAGCTTCATTTTAAAACCAATGGTCGTGGGTTCTAACCCCGGCTCTTAACAATGTGCATCTTGTAACATGTACCGATTGCTTTTCAGTAAAGTAAAATATATTATCATGAGGAAGATGGAGTAGCCCCAATAAGGTATATTTTCCCCTCTGGGTTAGAAGGTCAGATAGTAGTGAGACAGGGAGATATAGTGAAGAATGCGGAAAAACAAGCATTTATTGTGTTGTTAGGCTAGTTCTTTTTTTCAAAATTTGAAAACGAACGCAACAGCATGCTCAAAGCCCCCTGTGAGTCAGAATCTGTTAAATTCAGGCTTAAGACGAAACAGGAGCTGAGCCCGTACACAAATTTGAGATTTTTAGGTAAAAGGTAAAAAATATCGCCGTCGCGCTGACGAGTGTGGCACCCCGTACCTAGCTAGAGACTATCCCTGGTGTGTGTACCAACAAACCAAATTTTAGACAAATATGATACGTCTTCTTCTTCTTTGTCGTTGTACTCTTTGCAGAGCGTCGTGGTCAACTGCTGATATCAGGCGCAGATGTTGCTTGCCGTACGATTTCTCGCCATTTTTCGCGGTTGGGGGCCATTCTGGCAAATGCGTTCAGGGGACCCTTCATGGCAGATTTGATTTGGTCAGTCCATCGCATAGGTGGCCTTTTGCGCGGTCTTTTTCCGTTTGCTCTACCCTGCACCACTAGACGCTCTATGGAGTCGTTGTTCCTCCTCGAGACGTGACCGAAAAAACTGAGTATGCGGGTCTTTACGAGAGTCGAAAGGCGCTGCTTGATACGGAGTTCTTTAAGGATGGAGACATTAGTCCGAAACTCGGTCCAGGATATCCCCAGCATTTTCCTCCAGCACCATATTTCTAGGGCGTCTATCATCTTTTCCTCTGTCTTTCGGATAGTCCAGGTCTCCGCAGCGTATAAGAATATAGGAAAAACGAGGGCCCGTACAAGCCGAACCTTCGTGGTGTTTGTGACGTTTCGGTGATACGTAGCCTATACGTAAAAACTAGCCAAGACAAATCCTTTATAATTTCAGGATTTTCTACACAGCACAGAACATGGCACCCATATAGATCTCAATTCCGTTGTCGGCGAGTCAACAACGACACATATTCTTAATATTGAACTTAATTGGCTCTCATTTCACATTTATGTTTTAAATTAATTATAGGCATAGACATACCATATCCTATTGTAAGTACAAAGTTTCAGAGCAATCTAGCAAGTCATTTTAAAATGAGAGCGTAACTACATTTGTATGGAGAACCGAATTTGCTGCGGACGCACAATGTAGCATAATCGGATTAGGACCAACCTCGAAATCTCTGTAACAGTCATGAAATTTATTATGTATATAAATTAAAGGCCCCTTTTTCATGCCCAAACCATTTAACATTTGGGGACCTCGAGGAATCCGAGCCATCTTGGAAAATGTGTACCATCAACACAACAGTCAACATTAAAACTTATTAAATTCTACACAAAAAAGTCCTCGATATCTTTGCAGAACAATACATCTTGTTATAGAGAATACTTGCTGAATCTAAGTTTAACGCTTATACACTTCCAGGGGACATTCTCTTAAAAGGAAACTCGGAGGAATATGAATTCTATTTTTAACTATACATTTGTACGTGGTCTACCCCAATATTAACATTTTACTCTACTGTGACTAAACCAGAAAGAAGGGTTATGGGTGTAAGTACTGATGATTCAGTACACCCAGTAGCTAGGTATTAGGATACTGGACGGATTTTTTCAAATGACGTATCGTTAGATTTCTCTTGCCATTCACAACTTACTTTTACTTGTTCTATTAAAGAAAAATCAATACAGCCGCCTTGAGAGGACTCCGAATATTAAATCATATTTTTTCTTCTAGCGCCTAAACTATTGAGCGGAGTACAGTAAAACAGACATCAGTAGATCCACAGTTAGTATACAAGTGCTATGCAATACAAAGTTACTAAAATTAACGGAAGAAAAAAGTTTAGGGCTAAATAATACGTCATTTAAAAAATCCGTCCAGTATCCTAAGGTACAGGGTGTCCTGAATCCTCAGTACTTATACCCATAACCCTACTTTCTGGTTAAGTTGCAGTCAAGTAAAATATTGATATTGGGGTAGATTATGTACAAATGTATACTTCCAAGTTTCCTATTAAGAGAATATCCCATGAAAGGGTATAAGGGCTAAATCTGGGTTTAGCAAGTATTTTTTAAAGCAAGATCATTTTTTTTCGCAAAGATGTCTAAAACTATTTTATGTAGAATTTTATAAGCTTGAATGTTGCCTTACACGATTATTGAATAAAGAACGTAGATTTAGAGTAAAACGCGAATTTCTCCTGGATGGTCCACATTTTCCAAGATGGCTGCGGTTCCTCGAGGTCCCCAAATGTCAAATGGTGTGGGCATGAAAAAGGGGGCTTTAAGGGGCGTATATACATATCAAATTTCATGACTGTTCAGACATTTCGAGTTTGGTCCTAATCCGACTGTGCTAATGCCACTATGTACGTAAACTGTAACTGTACTGCGGACTCAACCTTCACGTTATAATTTTTTAAGTATTAACGTTGACATAGTAACGAAAATAATAAACACGTCAATTGAAGTAAACAATATTATTATATGCAAGAAAATTTTGCAAAATAGGTACATTAATGATTAATATGTAAAACACCATTAATTATTGAATTAAAATTATGATTTTGTGTTAAAAAATATGAGACCAATTATACAGCCCGATTACACGGGCTACATATTAAAAATGATTATCATGGAAACAGTAAATATACACAGGTGAACAAAGTTATAGTAAAATAGGTGTATAATTTCAGAGCTTGCCTGGCCCACCTGTACCATCTACCATGACCACGGCCGTCTCCTACTATTATTTTTTTCTAATACCTATGGCCTTACTAGCGAATAGTATTCCATGTTCTTGATCCAGAATTTAAACCCTTAACTACATATTTGTGGCACTTGGGGTTGAATTTGAAACTCTAGGGCACTAGCGTGGCTCTATGAGAGCGCCTTATATAGGCTTCTGGTGACCAGAGGATCAGCATTGTTAACCAGCGCGGAAATGCACCCAGCCTTCTGGGCACCCTACCGAGCGACCAGAATATAGGGCAAATATTTTATGTATACGTTTTTGACTTAAGTGTTTTTATCATGTTTTATATTTAAACTTACAGATGTCGAACTACCAGCAAAGTTTTTGAAGAGGTGTAGTTTTTATATTTCCTGGTACCAAACTGATACAGGAAATTGGAACATCAGTAAATAATCTACACTGAAGACAATGAAATATAGTCACATAATACTTTAATGTTTTATTTTATTAAAGAAATCGGTAAAAAAATGTGTTAACTGAAAAAGATATATTTTATTTTATTTGTAGTTGAATAACAAAATATGTATTTAATCTCCTTTTAACATAGGAATTCTCTTTGTGTAGGTACATATAAATAATAGGTACTTAGGTCTTGGTAAGTAATATAGACAGTACAGTAGGTCTTATCTTAATAATTTGAGATCTCATACATGCGTTCCGATATATCTGATGGCGACTGTACATACAATGGGGTAGCGTATACGAGTACAAAGAGCATTAAAATAGTTGTTGATAGACCAAGTGAGCGAGCTACTATGGTACCTATCTTTATATCAATTTTATGCATTATGTAATAGCGCAATACAGAATTTTTTTTGACAAATGTAGTATTATTTTTATAGTAATAAAGGTTATTCATGAACCATCTCGTAATTTAAAAAAAAACGGACTTTATCTCTAAATCATATGCCTTATATTTACAGATGTGTTAGGTTACAACTTGGTTCGTGAACGTGGTTTAGAAGCAACTTGAGACTGGGTGCGGAGTAAATTGCATCAATTTTTTTTACAATTTTGAGCGTTTATAGGAGAATATGTGGAGCGAGCATTATTCGACGTGTAGGTGTGGGTTCAACAAAAAGATCGCATGTCAATAGTTCTTTATTGTCGTTAAAATTCAATTAATAATCGCCTTTATCGACCATCAACTGTGTGGTCACTTTTTAATTGATTGACGTTGTCAGGTACAGTTTCACTACTCGCCGCCGCATTGTTCATAGCGCATTACTTATCCTATCGAATACAAGATGTCGCTGATTCCTGTAAACTTATGTTTAAAAAAAAAGACGCTTTACTCTATGCCATATATTGTAGGAAAGGAAGGGTATTCCCTGTCGTACGTCAAAAAATCCAAGATGGTGCCCAAGCCCATAGACAAAAAAGTCTAGCAATAAAATCAACACTTGTCAAAATTTGACATTAGCAATCCACAGTCAGGTGACAATCAAATCAAACCGAACCACTTCGAGTTCAGAGCCATTTCAAACTATATAGTAGTAATAAACAAAGTTGATTTTTTGTTTGATAATTTTTTCTATGAATGAGTTTTGATTGTTCCAAATGATAATATCCACAGTTGATAGAATCAACACTTGATACAATCAACATGCGATAGAATCAAGTGTTGATTTGATGTGGACGCGAAATTTGACAGTTGTGCATCTCGAATAAGGCCCCTTATTTCTCTAGGTATGCTTCAGCATAAGATATTCTAGGTTTCGCTTTACACAAAAAAAAAAAATTTTGCAAATTTCGAAAAAAGAAAAACCTATAAGTAAAACTAGTTTTTTATTGCCTCAATAACATACTAACAATGATGAAGAATAGAATATATTTAAACGTGGGAAAACATTTTTTTTTTATAGCACGTAAAGCATCTTGTCGCGAAAATGGAACAACCAAATACTGTATATAATCACATAGATAATGTAAGGATTATGGTTCTCAGAAATCTAATCATGTCAGTAACGGAATCCTCCTTACCGTGCCCTCGATTGGATAATGAATTAGCATAGTGGCTCGAGTGTACAACGGTATAAGTTTCATACCTTTATGTTGTATGGAACTTGTACCCTTTGTCATTAGAGTCACGGTGCGAATATGTAACTACTCGTATTTCAGATTACTTGTAATTCGAATTAGTTTATTGTGTCTCGTGATTAGCGATGGATATAACATAGACGAAAACTCTCAGAACATTTTTTAATTCGATAAACGGTCCATATGACTGACACTTATCTAACACATATAACTTAAAATTTACTGTTTTGCGTTCTTTTATTTTTCCGGCTTTTTTATACCAGGACGGTGGCAAACAAGCATACGGCCCGCCTGATGGTAAGCAGTCACCGCAGCCTATGGACGCCTGGAATTACAGAGGTGTGACATGCGGGTTGCCGACTCTTTAAAAACCTGTACACTCCCTTTTTGAAGAACTCCATGCTGTAGACCCTCTGGAAAACCGCGGTAGGGAGCTCATTCCACAGCCAGAGCGTCCGTGAGAACGGAAATTCCTCTTGAACCACACAGTACGAGAAACAGTATTGGGGATAGAACCTTGTGGACGCCAGCGTTAATGTCCATGCTATCGCAGTTTCCGTCCACTCCGGCTCGTAAGCTAGCGATCCATTTGCATAGTCCCTCCGGCAATCCATAAGATGGTAACTTCGACAGTAGACTCCGATGCCAGACCCGATCGAACGCCTTCGCTATATGCTTTTTTTATGTGACATTTTTGGCAATTTTGTGTTATTTCTAGTCAGGATCGCGAGCCCTTTTTAACCTTATTGGAGAAATAAGTGTCCTAAATATTTCCATACATTTTTCAAACTTTCCTTTTTGTTACCGCCATACGAAGTATATGGGGAAATAGTAATAAAAAGAAAAAAACTCTGGGACATTTTTTCCCGTTACAAAAAATTCAAAATTATGAGCTTACTAAAGTTCATAAAACTGTACTTAAAATATGAAAATGTTTTCTAAAAGTAAACTTCCTGGCTTTCTGGTTATGACCTTTTTGTATTGAATTACGGGGTTATCACGTATCAGGTCCCGGAAATAGCTCAGACTTCTTCAAATAAATAACGTCCTTTGAAGATTTGGAATTGCAGACTTATATGTACCTATTTTTAAAATAGTACATTACGATACAAGTGCGAAAAATAGGAAATTCGAAACGAGTGGCGATAAATTAAAACACGACCGAAGGGAGTGTTTTAAATCGACACGAGTTGCGAATTACCTATTCGCACATGTATCGTACAACGTTTTACAGTACATATGGCCCTTTAAATGTTCGACACAGTAACGTAATATGCTACTTCTCGCACTAGTGCTATAAAGTAGCCCCATATGTACTGTAAAGACTATTTTTAGCCTATTTTAAAATGGCAATCTGTATATACAAATTATTTTTGAATTGAGTTATGTTTGTATGTTTTACGTGTTTTAAAATTTTCCATTGGAATTTGAAAATTGAAGCTGCGCTCGAAATTACTTGAAAAAAAAATATATAGTCAAAATCATTGAATAATACAAAAAAAATAACTTTTACCGATTTTGTTGTTACAAACCGACTTGTTCTTAATAAATAAATATTATAAGGACATTCTTACACAGATTGACTAAGTCCCACGGTAAGCTCAAGAAGGCTTGTGTTGTGGGTACGCAGACAACGATATATATACAAATACTTAAATACATAGAAAACTTCCATGACTCAGGAAGAAATATCTGTGCTCATCACACAAATAAATGTCCTTACCGAGATTCGAATCCAGGACTTTATAGACATTATACAAGGTCACTACCCACTAGGTCAGACCGGTCGTCAAAACACCACTCGTTGGTCGAATACATTATTGTAACTATTAGTAGTTGTGATTAGCCACAATGCTTGTTTACACCCGGTACAAAAAGTAAGTAAACAACGTATTCTACAAGTCATTACCTCTATTCATAGCCTTCGCTTTTACTACATATTAGTATTACTACTAGTACTATATAATGTCGCAGCGACCTAAAATGAGTCTTGGCCTCCGACACGAGCACATCCCAGTCGTCTTGATACTGTACCATCTTCCACCAGTTATCAGCTTGGAAATCATGCAACTCCGCTTGAACAGTATCGCCAAAGTGATACCTACATATTAGTACTAGAGATGAGAGAGGTATGAGACTACATATTAGTATTGTGCATGGTGGTAGGTGGCAGTAGTAACCAGGGATCGGAAACCGGTATTTTTGTATGGGAACGAAAACGGTATTTTTTCGTTCTTTGTTAATTACTTCATTTCTAATTAGGCAATCTAATAATACGAAGTCGTTATCTGAAACCACAACTGAGTCCTACATTTATAGTATAAAATAAACTGAAATATATGGTTATTTCGATGTTTTTGCAAAAAACCGGTTCCGATCCCTGGTAGTAACCTTATGGATTATGTTTCAATTAGAGCCATAATCCATAAGGGAATCGATAAGGATAAGAGAATCGGAATCTAGAATTGTTTGCCTTGCCTATGGTTCCTAATAACAATGTATCCAATAATGTGCCTGTCTTTAGAATGTGTCGTTTATACAATAACTTAAATATTGATTTAGATATTTTGAACGTTTCTTTACCTAAGTTCAAAAATGTTTTGCTGTCCCAAAATTGTAAGTAAATACTTATTATCTCAACGTACTAACAATTTATTTTATTTTGCTATATTCTTTTATTACCTTTAATAACGGAAGATTTTAAAGTGAAAATTAGTACTTAGCTTAATAATTGTTCCGTGGTTGTGTTGTGTACAATTGTAATCGTGGTGTGGGTTGTGTATAAGATACTTACCTATGTACGGAATATTTCAAAATGTTATTTGCCTGCATTGTGTTATTGTGCCTATCAAAATAAAATAAATAAGAATTAAATAGGTACCGCTACACACAATTTAGGAATGTATCACACTCCCGCGGCGGGCGTTATTTAAGATGCGCACCGACAAAGTTGTAAATGCGGCGTGTGAAATCAGAAAGTTGGCCCTCCATCTGTTTCCATCTAGTTTTATGTTGACGACGCGCCGCATATAAATTATCTATCGCTTTGTGTCAACGAAAAGTGTTATTATTCGCTTTAATTAGTCTAGCATATGTATTAATCCTTTTTTATTCATATATTTGTATATATTTAGTGTACTGAGTCGTAAGGTATAATTAAACATACTATACTTTATTCTAAAGTTACGGTTTTTCGTTTATTTCTAACTGCAGCCAACTTGACGCTTTTATATTTTGCCTTATGGTTGGCTGGTAGAGAATGCCTAGTGCCATTAAGTCCGCCTGTTGTACTCTTTTTACGTGCAACAAACTTAGTTACTTACTCTGTTGGCTCAGCGACCCAAAATGAGACTTGGCCTCCGACTCAAGACAGCGCCACTTTTCTCGGTCCTGTGCGACTTCTCGCCAATTGTTGACTCGAAGTTGCGCAGATCCGCTTCCACCATGACGCTCCAGCGATACCTCGGGCGTCCGATAGGACGTCAACCTGCTAGGCGACCCAGGTACGCTCATTTTACTTTCCGATCTTCGTCCATTCTCTGAAGGTTGAGATAATGTGCAATAAAGTTTAAAATAAATAAATTAGTATAAGAGAAAGTATATTCTAGAGGTAAATGGTGCCATCACAATTTGCAAATAAATACATACATACAAGTCATTTATGATGTCTAATTCACAAAAGTATTGATGAAGTGCTCGTGGTCACGAAAGCTACGTTTTATAATCATTACTGATGGCGCCATCGCATCCAAATTAGCAAGGTATCACACCCTCACGGCGTGACTTCATGACATGTATGGAATCAGAAAGTTGGCCTTCCATCTGTTTCCATCTAGTTTGCTTCTAACTTCAGCCGCGGGCATTGTTGGAATATATTCACGCTACGCCATAGTTGCTCTAATAACTCCAGTATTAGCAGTTTCTGAGTGTTGAAATATGCAGCCGTCAGAATTGTAGAATAAGCTTTCATTATTCAGGTGTTCGGTAAAATTGCTTGATCAGTGGTATAGCTCGTTCAGTTTATATTAGCAAAAGTGCGGTGGATAAAGGCGTATATTATTAAAGCCGGATCCCTTTGTTTGACATAATTATTAAAAGTCATAATGTAATGATTGTCACATTATCATTAGTCATAATTCTGTAACCGTTAACTTTTCAGGATCTTCGTAAGGTTATCCTATAGATTTTAGATCGTAAGGTTATCCTAGAGGTTAGGTTAGGTTTGTTTTATGGTAATGTTAATATGGTAATGGTTTAAAACTTTTTGGGAAACAATAGATACTCTATTAACGCTTATGCCATTTAAATTTGGGTATTTTCCTCTTAGAACATTATTAAATATAGCGAAGGCTACAATATGAACTAGTACATTTTACATATAAAACGTGCGCAAATGTTTTTGGGAAAACACATACACTGTTAATTGACAATTTGTAAAATGAACGAGGATTTGTAAGACAGAGAGGGTGCAAAGAAGTTTATTGATGGTCAGTTAAAATGGGTGATGTTAGTACTACGTGTTAATATTAAATCTTAGCAAGAATAGGTAATTAGGTATATCTATATTTTCTTTTAATTTTGTCAAGTAGGTAGTTTATATCCTTTTAACATTTCGTAGAACGTAGAACAACTGCTATCACACGAAATGAGTTTTTGGAAAAAATTTCATTTTTGGTACAAGCTTTTATCGCTGACTGTACTTTTCTTTCCACAGGCAACTAATACTCATCGAGCAAATTCTGAAAACCCCAAACACAATTAGGTTGCGTTGTTTTATCACAGAGTATTTCTATGTCCACCTCTTGTCTCCATCATCAGCTCAGCTCGATGGTACCATAATATTGCATTGTCACCCGACTTACATATGTATGCAAATTTTCAGCTCAATCGGAAACCGGAAAGTGGATCAAATTTAACTTGTAAGATTTGATTACAAACAGACAACGGTCAGGTGAAAGTAAATAAAAGCTTGTAGTAAAATACGGGCTAAGTCTGAAAAAGAATATCATTGCGTTCCGCTAGGATAACCAGCTCGATTAAATTTCCCGGACAAAATGCTTATTGTGTTAAATATTTCCGAGACTATTCAAAAATGCAGAGATCATTTACAACCCGGGGAATGCAGAGTAACGAGTAGGTTGAGTTGCAGGAAGGGCGTGCGGAGGTTGGCTTTTGGATTTAATAGGACCTTTCCAACGGCGGACTTCCTCTGTCCCTCGGGAGAACGCTTCTCGACTGCACGAAATACGCTCCGTTAGTGTTGGTGAGGCTCGAGTCTTAACACTCTATTTAAATCGACTTAATTTTATGAATCTGCGATTAAAGGTATTCTAGTCTTTTAAATCGTCTTCCCAATTCGCCTTTCTTCTTTTTTTCCCTTCTTATTTCGTCTTGTCAATATATTTTTTGAAAACTGTACGATAAAATTTAATGAAAGTAGGTGTTTTTGGCCCGCTACTCGTTTTTACTCCTTATATTATTAATTCTTCATTTCAGTTTTTTTTTTCCATATAAATTGGATAAATTTGTATGTATTTAATTTTATAGGCTCTCTTCTTAGCCGTCTCTCGAACTTTAAAGACGCAAGTCCCAATCCTACGCCCATAGTGTTTACAGCCCGGAATTTAAAACGACAATTACTATTCTAAGATACATATTTTATTGCAATAAAGTCTCCTCTAGATAGCACTTGAGTCACTTAAGAAAAATTAAGTTTCCAAAAATATAAAAGAAATGGGAACTTATTTAGAGTCTTGCAAATATAATTCAATTTTAAAGTTCCTAAAGACTCGGGTCCCATCACTATTCCCGCCATGTTTACAGTCCGGAATTTAAAACGACAATTAATATTCCAAGATACGCAAACGCTTTGAGAAGCAATCAGCTGGGTGATTGGGATTTAGAAATTCAAAGTGGGACGTGATTTTTCGAACAGGAAAATTGCAATTAGAAATATTAAAATGTTTTTATAGCACTTTAACCACAGACTTTAACTGACTTCCGAGCTTTTTCGCACTAACGGTTGAGTGAACATGGATAAAATGAAGAGTCCAAGGAAAACATGATTAAGACACACAGAGAGAAAATTGAGTTTTTGCATTTAAAGCCCTAGACATGAATGTCATATTTTTTAATTAAAAAAATAGGTCTAATAGCAAAAGGTAGTTCGTAAATTGTAAGCTGAAGTCTATTTAAGCTGGGTCATTTGATAGTGTGGTCTGAATAATAAAATAAACAAGTTCTATGTCCTAACCTACCTCTGCGGCGGTATCATGGTCGCATTGTTATCACTTGTCATGTCATGCGTCACTGTCGCACTTACATACTCGTTAGAACGTGACAGGCATGATGACGGATGATAAAAAAATCGACCATCTTAGCCTTACAGGATAAAGGCAAATATTCAGATAGTGATAATTGCAACAGCTATGACACGACTCGGACAGTGTCACAAAAATCTGTTTGAAAAAATGAGTGACACTCGTTGCCACATTACTAACGCGATTAGAACGTTCAGTCCCGCACTCATTTTAAAGATATAGATGAAAGATTCGTGACGATCCAAAACATGTACGGATAACACAAGCAAGAAAAGAAGAAATTATAAAGTGTGCATCATCACGAAATTGACCCAACTTAGCATAATGCTATGCTATTTTATGAGAGGTATGGGCATTGTGAATTTCATCTCGCTTTGTGTGGTAGGGCACAGCCACTGGATGTCATTCCAGATCTAGAGCAGAGCCCAACTGGGGAAGTACCTCCACCTTACAGAAAACAGCAGCCAAATAACACTAGACCCTACTCATAGTGTTGTGTTCCTGTCGGTGAGTAAGGTTGCCAGAGCTCAACGAGGGGGGCGGGGTTACGGTCGGCAACGCGCATGTAACTCCTCTGGAGTTGTCCATCAGGCGGGCCGTATGCTTGTTTGCCACCGACGTGGTATATAAAAAATATATATATATGCTAGCTATAAAGCCAACGCTGGTGTTCCGTAGGGCCCATTCGGTGATGCCACGACAGATTGATAATAGGAAATTGATAATAGCAGCTCGGATATGGATGAAGCAGCAGTAATGGCGCTGCAGTTGCCATCCGAATGTCACCTTTAGGTCCCACTTTTCATCGTGTTCAGATCGTATGTTACGGGATTACGGCGTAGAACGCATAATTGGCTACTTGACAGTTTTTGGTAAATAATGTCAATCGATCTAGATTTTCCTGAGGATCAATGTCTATATAGGATTCATGGCATTTAAGCGACATAAAGGTCAGAAATCAGAGAAGTTTGACGCTCGCACTCGACGGTTTGAAACACCTCTAACAAAATGATATTGTATTGGGACGTCACATTACATTAGTCTGTCCTAAATGTATGGAAGATCAAGAAAATTACGTTTATGTGTATAGTTGTTTTACAATTTATATTTAATATAAGGAATCGAATGGGACCATTTGTTTTTTTCTTCCTGAAAGGTAAAAAAACATTTTTTTGACTTTGGATCCCTGTATTTTTTTTAACTTCACTTTTTTATAATGGATGGCTCATTTTCAATCCATTTAGCTAAAGTTTTAATATTCAACATGTGTCAAGTACCCAATTCCCGTGAGCCGGGCTGATGTATAATTTTACTTCAGCTAAAACCCAGCTCCCGTGCGAGAATGTTACCTAGCTATATTTAGTGCATACTCCTGCGCGATTTGGACATCGTTAGCGGCTATTCATCTAATGTAGACTATTTGAATTGCAGTGTCATCACATTTTAGCTTCAGGCCAAAGCTTCAACATCTCCAGCATCTGACGATGCCTCGTATAGGGGCGAAACACGTGTCGAGTTTTGTACTTATATTTATTTGCGTTTTTGGCGATGCGATGGGAGGGTGTTACTCGTAACAGTCGTAACTATGATTGCATGAAAAATTACGCAAGATAGTTACGGGTTATAACTGGCCCGTGACTATCTTGGGTCAGATCAATTTATCAAGAAAATTGACAGATACAGCGGCTGCAACTACGACGCCGCAACAGTAATGCAGCTGCAATTGATATCCGAAAGTCACCTTTAAAAACTGGCTATGTGAAATTTTCGTGAAAACGTGATAATATTACAGTTTTTAAAAATTAAATCCCCTGAACCTGTATGTGACTTTACACGGATAAAGGTACCTTATGGTGGTAAGCGCTTACGCAATTTGAGTGCGGTGCTACGCGCTGTAAGCGCTAAACTTTATCATCATCTTCCTCGCGTGGTCCCGGCATTTTGCCACGGCTCATGGGCCTGGGGTCCGCTTGGCAACTAATCCCAAGAATTGGCATATGATTATTATCCACTATAACGGGATTGAATCGCGTAGAATTGTGTTTTATATTTACCTCTGACGTTTCAGAAAATCTGGTGAAAGTTGAAATCAGTGAATTGGCGTATACAGTAGTTTTTTTACGAAAGCGACTGCCATCTGACTTTCTAACCCAGAGGGTAAACTAGGCCTTATTGGAATTAGTCCAGTTTCCTCACGATGTTTTCCTTCACCGAAAAGCGACTGGTAAATATCAAATGATATTTCGTACATAAGTTCCGAAAATCTCATTGATTCAAGCCAGGGTTTGAAGCGCCAAATCTCATATGGTACCTTTAACCGTTGAACTTCACATACCTAATAGAGCCGCCACACGGAAAAAGCAAAATACAAAATGGTGACACGAAATATGTATTTCTACAGCTCAACCAACTTTTATTAAATACAATATACTCGACCACGTTTCCCGTGTTTATAATCAAAGGCACGTTAACGAGGTTCTGAGTATCGTAGAGTTCGCCAGGAATTTCGCTGATGTTATGTTACATCCAGCTTATACAAATTCAGATTGAACGAAAATAATTCTACATAACTTCGTTTTAGCTTTGAAGTCAAAAGGGGGCTATTATTGTAGACTATATAGGGACCGTGCGCGTTGGAGGGTCTGCCATCTTGTGGCCTGAAACGGAACCATAAACATGCACATGTACACGTCACGTGTTTTCTTGTGCATAGTATTAGGCTCTGCCATCTTGTGGGCTACATCGGAACAAAAAACATCACATTTACGCCTCGCGCCAAAAATCTGACGGCTCCTGTGCTGCCTCCTACAGTTCATGCACGCTCCCTATAGGGTGATAGATAGATAGATAGAATACTCTTTATTGGCACACCTCAGTAAGAGATACAGCCTAAAAAAAAAACAATTGATTATTTTATAATTATTATATTTTTATTTTTAGTTTGATGTGATTTTGTTACGTCTCACCATAAATACTCTGACGGATGTTTATTTAGTCACCTGCAATAATTTACGGGGTGAATATACAGTGTGTCCCTAGGACAAAGCCGAAATGTACATATGCATTAGGGTATTTAGAACCAGTGTACAAAGTATCATAACAACCGGTGTAGCGGTTTCGAAGAAATTAACAAATTACCATTTTTTACTTTGGAGCCTGTATGTCTTAGTAGCTCCTAAGGTAATATCCTCAAAGAATAGTATGGAAACTTTTTTGACCTTTTTGATTATCTTTTTTATTTATGACACTAATAAGCTTCTGACTTTTGAAAAAATGCCATCATTATCAAATATTTCGAACAAATTGTCAAAAACACTGCCAAAGATTAACACAGTGTGTTTATTTTTGTTGTATATTATTGCAAATAACTTTTGTTCGAAAATTTTTTTTTTTTTACTTTTGTTCTAATTAAAAAAATATTAACGTCAGAGCATTCCTGAGACCCTACGTGGGATTTCAGGGCAACATTTACTATGGGCCCAGCCCCGAAATCGCAAAAAAAATTGGCTGTTTCATACATTTTGGCTGTCTGACCTTGACATTTTCTGGAGAGTAATTTTTTCGGGATTTGGGGTTGGCCTCATAGTAAACGTTGCTCAGTATGACCTATATATTCAGCCCGTAAATTATTGCAGGTGACTAAATAGAGACCATGTATTGGATGTAGTGGTATGTAGCTTTTACCATGGAGTTGTCTCCATGAGGGTGAGGTTGTCCTCTTAATCGCGAAAATACACTATTCCATAGAAAACATTGACATATGTTGGTTTGTTTGGCCCACACTCACTGGCTTCACTCTTCTGAGATAACAAAGTCAGTCTGTATGTACCTATATTTGTGTAAATGGCTTCTCTCCCTCAATGCCCTTTCCAGGATTCGAACCCAGGACCATCGGCTTCATAGGCACTACCCACTAGGCCAGACCGGTGTCGTCATTTATTATTATTTTAAAACAAAAATATTTTGAAGATATCCTAACCTGAATAGTTAAGGGTCTTGGTATAATTGACGTCACTAAACAATTGCCTTTCATCTCCCGGAAACCTTTTTTGTGTTTAATTTCTTTGTTTATTATCCTGAACTTAGTGGAGTTTAAAAGGGATTAGACACAGCTCTGTTGTGCCGGGCTTTGCTACGCCTCCGTTTTGAATGGAGCTTTCATAAAAGCTAACTCAATGCTTTGAAAAAATTGTTGAATTGAGAAAAGCTGGCGAGGTTATGAAGGTTTTTATTTTTAATTTTTAATTGTGTCTGCTAGTGAAATAGCTGATGGTATTTCAATTACGGGACATGTTAATTAGTTTAATTATATAAATGCGCTTGTAGAATATAATTATTATGATTATGCTAATATATCATTTTCGGAATAACATGCAAGATAATTATTAAATTGACAAAAAAATAAGATTAAAATTTATTTATTTCAAGACATTTAACTCATATCTATACAATATTTACACAACACATAACAAATATAAGATTAATGATTAAAAGTAACAAATAAATATCAAGATTTACCGACATACGAGTATTATAATAAATATAGGCGATAAAGAATAACTTATTAATTGAAAAGTTTTTTTTTCAATACAATTTAAAAAAAAAAACTATTGATGCGCATCTATCTATCTATGTATATTTCTATCTATGTATATTTGTATCAATGTGTATTCAAAAAGTGTATTTCATTAATGTCAGTGATTGTATACTTGTTTTGTGTTTGTCATTCATTCACCGTTACTTCTGTTATACTCATTTCCTCAAAGGTTAACTGGAAGAGATCCCATACAGGGATAAGTTCGCCTTTGTTGTATTTAATTTACTCTGTAACTGTGTTTTTCGTGTTTTTATTTCTATGTACAATAAAGTATATACATACATACATACATACATATATACTAATAATTAGTTATCATTTTAAATAGTTAACTATTCCAGTTAACATCATTTAACTTATAATTTTACATTAAAACTTAAATAAAGTTTTTATAATTATTTTCCCCTCCTTGTTAAATACCTATTTTGTTCGTCTGATCATATGGCCATTAGATGAACCAAACAAATTACGAAATATACAACAATCATGACAAGACTAAACTAAATGAATAGAGATGTCCTTAAAGATGATAGTGAACGACCGAATCTCCTTACATACGTAGTCCTCCTTGGATACTGACAACCGCCCCGATTCGAAGAATGAGATACGATAACGATAAGTATTGGTTTAGATACGAGTAAATTCTCATTTAGATATCGTTTGTATGTCGTATAATTGACAGAAGCAGCTCGATTCGGGCAACCAATGTCACTTTGACGTAAGAAACATCGTAGATATGGTAGGTAGAGGCAAGGAACAAAATCTCCATATACCAAAAAGTGTCCGACAAAAAACCATAAATAGGTGGCGCTACAATACCTAGAATACTTGAGAAAAAAATCTAGTCATAGACAGCGCACTTCACTTCGTCAATAACGCCTAGGTTCTTAGCTACTCTAGCGCTACTCTGGAGAGATTTCGAACTATTATTTATAACTGACAGCTGGACACTTGCAACAATTCTGCTTAAGGAGTTTCTGTTCCTTGCCTCTACCTTCCATAATCGTAGATCTTATTGGGATCACAGCGGAATCAAAATAAACGTCAATTTTGACATGTCATTTAGCTATCGATCTTTTAAAGATCTGTCCAAGATCTTAAACGTGTCTTAATCATTCTTCAAAATCGGGCTGATCATGTAAAATATTTTTACGCAAACGAAAACGATTCATGACGAAAAGTGATCATCTAATTTCATTCGCTTTCCTCTTGTATTGAACATACGTTCGTTAGCAAAATGCACCTGTATAAACTTAAAGCAGACTGCAGGCGTGGCAATCGCGCTAATTAGATTTCTTGGCTTCTTCGGGACGGGACTATGAGCGTTACTGGAGAATATTTAGAACTGATGCTGATACGTAATGCCGACGAAAAAAAAAACCCGACAAGAACAAGTCGGACTCGCCCACCGAGGGTTGCGTACAAACTTAACTTATCTAGATTTTCACAAATGACGCGAGTATTGTGCCGAGAGCAAATCAATTGTACTGCGCCCCCTCTAGTTATCAAACAAGATTTCTACCTATAGATAATTCCCCAATTTAAAACAACGTACACACATGTGTTTAGGTAAGTGCTCGCGGAGCTCGGCCTTAAACCTTCACATTTTGGCACTTGTAATGTTGTTCTGTGCTTAAGCACTATCCTCCCGCAGCTTTGCCTTCGGCCTCGCGTGTAGGTGTCTCTCCCGGACGCTTTAGGGCTTACACTTGCTAAGTGTTAAATATATGGAAACTCTAACTTTCAGATTTTTTGACATCAATTGTCAAATAAGTATATGTATTGTTCTATGGATGCCAGATACCGTAAGTCGTTCATATGGCCAATAAGTGACTAGGTGTGGTGTTTACAGATAATCCCGAATGAAAAAAAAAAACATTATACTTACCTAACTATGAAGTCATATAATAGCTTTTGCATTTAAATTTATAAAGCTTAACAGCTTTATAGCGACTTTAAACATACATACATTGGAAAACTAACATTTTACATGTATGTATGTTATAAATAAAAGAAAAGTAAACTTTGAGAACTTAGTGTCTTTCCAAAAATTATGGGGACAGCAGCAGCTGTTATATTCAATGGTCCCTTATAAAGAGTTATCTTGTTCAGTATGACCATCTTCATCACTTTTTGTCATTCGCTAACCTGTCCCGCCCTCTATCAGAACCCCTTTGCGTTAAGTCTCATTTTGTATGGGATTTAGAAACAGCGCGCCAAGCGGGACGTTTTGGGAACTCAAAATCCCATACAAAATGGGACTTAACGCAAACGCGTACGTCACATCTCGCTATCGAATAAATTTACACTAGGGGTACTTAATATGTACCTATTACGCAAAACTACAGTTCCAAAACATTAGACCTCGACTTTAATATCTATGAAAGACATCAGTTCCCATTACCACCTAAGTGCCTAATCCTAGCGGTATACGATGCGTCAGAGGCACAAAGCTATTAGCGCCCGACATGAATTTATGGCACTACTATATCTCGTCATAATTTGGTTGAAATACACGTTCTAGTTGAATGGGTAGAAAATGAGTAACAACTTCATTATAATCATTAAATCCACAGTGTATAAGATTGCCTCACAAATATCCAAAACGTGACCAAAGTCGCAATGATGTCAAAGTAAAAAAAAGTTAAATAAAAAGAAAGAAAGAGAAAGTATCATTGGAAGTATTGAATTCAGAAATAATTTGTGTGAATGTGTATATTATTTCCTTTTGCTACAGTATTTGGGATTAAGTGTGATTGTAAATATTTAATGAATTATTTATTGTTATGTAAATAATGATGAAATTGATAATTCAATGTATAAATACCGAATTTTTTGACATTTAGATTTTATTCTAGAAAGTTTCTAGACTAGTATTTTTATACAATTTTGTTGTTTGACGATCCTTTCGAGAAATTCTTATTATTAAGTTTGCCATATCTATAATAATTCAATATTTTTTTGAGAACAATAATAACTACATCAATAAATTGCTCTGATATTTAGATTAAGATGATATTTGTATAGGTAATTTGACGATTTAAAAGTGCTTGTTGCTAGGCCTATTTGAATAAATAATATATTGATTTTGAGTTTGACTTTGTATATTCGAAAAAAATAGTTATGTATTATAATCACGCACCGTATCTGAATACAGTTTCTTGTGTTTTCG
This sequence comes from Cydia pomonella, assembly GCF_033807575.1. Taxonomy (NCBI): domain Eukaryota; kingdom Metazoa; phylum Arthropoda; class Insecta; order Lepidoptera; family Tortricidae; genus Cydia; species Cydia pomonella. Next base: position 20,359,331 of record NC_084712.1, on the reverse strand, counting down.
GTCCTCTAAATTTACATTTTGGTACATTCAAGCGGCCGCTAGCGGCCTCTATGAAGTTCAAAAGTAGTGACATTATATTCGTTTGTAGTCTGCCTATTTCACACACATGAAATGTTCATATACCTACGTGATACCTTCTCTTTTGCACACTTAAATTTTCTTTAGAAAATCGTTAAGCTAAAGCGACAAATCAATCAGACTCAATCTGTGACTTTACGAGTATATTATTTTAATCTTGTATTTAGGCCCTCGACTATAATGATAAGTGTACTGCCCGTGTCGGAGTCGTCACGTGGCTGTCGCAGCCAATCTTCCTTAATTAGATAACGAATTAACGTCTTGTTAGACTGTTTGCCTCATCAAGACGCTTTACTGTTTGCCGTATCACGACGCGTGAAGTCAACAGACTTGCTGTTTTAGTTGCTGTGTTGAAATTACTAGAGTAAATTAATTCTAGGTGTTTCTTGAAACGGATTTGGGCAATAGCGAATATTACGCGAAACTCTGCGTAGGGGGCGTCACTACCACAATCCATCACAATCTGAGGGTCTACCGCGAAACAAGAAAATCGAAATTTCGTTATCTAACCTCTCTATCTTTCTTCTATATTCGAACGACGAAGAGGCAGATAACTAAATTTCGATTTTCGCGTTTCCCGGTAGGCCCTTTCTAAACAAACCGCCTATTTAATTATCTGTGAAAACTTGTCAAAAAACAGTTTAAGGCACAGTATGTATAAGTTACTCTATGGTTTGCAAACGGTGCTAGTGCTGCACTCTGGCGGCAGAACATTGCAGTAATACAGCAAGTTAGGTGGGTTCGAACTCGAACTAGATGATGTGTACATATTTCTATAGGAAACCCGTACAGAATTTTCTTAATTATTACATAATTTACTTAATAATAATATCTTTTGTGTGTTAATTTTTGTGACATGCCAATTTTCCTTTAAGTATTAACTTTGAGAATTAATTACTTAGGTACCTTTAATTAATTATCTAGTCTACAATGTATGTAATGAATAGATAATAAGAATTCCAAACATTTAATAAAATTTGAAATGATTTCATTCATCATTAAAAAAGTAATTTTATTTGTGAGTTTTTTTGAGTGGGGGCTATAGCCCGAGCCCTCTCGCACATGAGAGGAGGCCTGTGCCCAGCAGTGGGACGTATATAGGCTGAATTATTATTATAATTTTTATTATTTTTTTTGTAAAAAAAAGCCTAGTTTCATCTAAAACGATTTAGAATTAAATTGCAAAATATAATCATATCTCTACGCTCAACGTTGCCAAGATTCAACGGAGTAATGAAATTTCGAAGCATCCTTTTGTGAGAAAATGAAGAGTGCCGTTATATAACAGTTTAAACTAGCTAATTGCGAAAAATCCGGCGCACGGACACTTGAAACTTCGTAACGAGTTTCGCCAACGTCATTAAAACTGTGTTTGTGTCTTCAAGTTTTAGAACTCCGACGATATCTAGTTTACACACCGTCTTTTTATTCCGTTAATACCGAGGTATGGGTAAGTACGTTTATATTTAGTAGCGAATGTACTAAACACTAATCAATATGTAAACAGGCCCTAAGGCAAGTGTATACGCTCGTGAGGGCCTTATAAGATAAAATTATTGATTATCTCCGAAATCGACTTAATTAGAATACCGGTGTCTTTGAGCAAGTTACTTAATTTAAGCTCTAGAATTCACTCTTGAAATTAACGAAAAAAATACACGGTGTATATCTTATACATAGGTATGTATTAACCCCCCTCAGACCCCTTAAGACATACAGCTATATAGGTATTAAGCTTTCAGAATTGATATATAGCTCAAAAACTTACGTCTAGCTATGTGGCTACTACCAGTTCGGCACTGTCATAAACGCGATTGAGAACGTAACTTAGGTACTTTCAATGCATCTCGCTCGTACTCGCATATAAGTGCGAGCGAGATGTATAGAAAGTAAATTACTTTCCCGATAGTGTATATGTCAGTTTTAACCCTGTCAGTGACTCATGGTACGGGTACTTATGTTATATCAAAATACACACTGTATGATACGCCTTGTACACCGTCTTTAATTTACTTATTAATTATACTTCGTATCCAAATCCAAGACAACAAATATAATTTACTAGCAGCAGTACACGTTATCGTGCAGTCCAAGTCACACATTTTAGAGATTATAGTATTTAAAAAACAAGTTCGCGCTGTCCCTCTCACTCGCTACGCTGCGTTCCTGCTTCGACATCGCTCCTCCAGTACTCATTACATGTTTTTGTGTTAGTCCGAGTCACACGTATTTTCGCCAAAATAGTGTTCCTCTAAATATGTGTACCTAATTGTGTTTCGATTAATGTTTATTGTGCGCTGAATAAGAAGTATAGAATCAAAACATTATTTGAACTGCCGACCGCCGTACCCTCGAACGAAAAATTGATGTTTATTCAGCTCGGCAAGTCTAGTCTCGTTTGCCATACTTACATGGCAGTTAAACTTTCAATTTGAAATTGTAGGTATATTCGTTTAGCGTAATAAACTTATTACCTAAGAAATCAAGTAAGTAATTTTTACGTTCATACGAAATCACTTACTACAACTACCTTCTTTTTTGAATAAATAAATTACGGAAAAAATAAGTATGGGGCTACAAATAGATTACAATTTGAACTTTAAATAATTGTAATACGTACTATTATAGTATTATTTACTAATATAATATTATTTAGATTTCATTTTATGATTGCATAAAATGCAATGTTCACTCACAATTTTTTTTACGAGATGCTTTCGCGTACAGATTTAAATATACAAACCATATCTGAATAAAGTTAATATATACTAGGTAATCGTTTCACGAAAGCGGCTTTTACCATGTCCGATCTACCCTACCATATAATAAAACAGATAACAATGGTAATCCTTGCCGATTGGTAATAAGTGCCTATGAATGATAACAAAACGCGTCTTTATGCAAATGTACATACACAGTACCAACAAGTTTAATGAGCGTCTTATGAGGATACCTATAGGTATAAATATACAGGAGTAATGTCAATCAATACACAATCTATAAGACATTGGAAGACTATTTAGTCTGACTGACAGTTTAAAGTGTTTAATGCCATTAATCGACGTATATAAAAGGGACGTGCTATGCGTGCTCCGATACCGTGCGCCCCATGCCCCATATGAAGGCCATAGTGAATCTATCGTATGGATCATGACGGATTAGGTAGTAGGCTTTAATCGGACATCGCGGTATCGTCGAGTCTTGGGTCCAATCGATGTGGTCGCCTCCTAAATTTGATCATCAGTTAGTTACCCGCTTTGTTATTATTAGACAGCTTTGATTAACATAATATAATATAATTTTAAAATGAAATATATTATGGAAAGATATACTTGATTTGTGTAATATTGTGGACTCCGTCTAATAATAATTCTCCTTTCCGTGAGTACTTAGGTGAAGCTTAGGTTTACTGTGCAACAAGATATTCATCAAACAGAAAATCGGTATTAACTGTGTTGATTAAAGTTTTAATGTAATTTTATAATGCACATTAATTAATAGTTCAAAATTAAAACACATATTAAATAAATATTTTCTTATAAATGAGATGTCGACATGGTACTATATTTGCCCCACTTTAATAGTGAAGAGGCTATCATTACTCCACAACCATTGTGTCGAGGGCTCCGCTTTCACAGCGTCGAAGCTATATTTGCCCCACTTTAATAGTGATGAGGCTATCATTACTCCACAATCATTGTGTCGAGGGCTCCGCTTTAACAGCGTTGAAGCTATATTTGCCCCACTTTAATAGTGATGAGGCTATCATTACTCCACAATCATTGTGTCGAGGGCTCCGCTTTAACAGCGTCGAAGCTATATTTGCCCCACTTTAATAGTGATGAGGCTATCATTACTCCACAATCACTGTGTCGAGGGCTCCGCTTTAACAGCGTTGAAGCTATATTTGCCCCACTTTAATAGTGAAGAGGCTATCATTTCTCCACAATCATTGTGTCGAGGGCTCCGCTTTAACAGCGTTGAAGCTATATTTGCCCCACTTTAATAGTGATGAGGCTATCATTACTCCACAACCATTGTGTCGAGGGCTCCGCTTTAACAGCGTCGAAGCTATATTTGCCCCACTTTAATAGTGATGAGGCTATCATTACTCCACAATCACTGTGTCGAGGGCTCCGCTTTAACAGCGTTGAAGCTATATTTGCCCCACTTTAATAGTGATGAGGCTATCATTACTCCACAACCATTGTGTCGAGTGCTCCGCTTTCACAGCGTCGAAGCCATATTTGCCCCACTTTAATAGTGAAGAGGCTATCATTACTCCACAGTCATTGTGTCGAGGGCTCCGCTTTCACAGCGTTGAAGCCATATTTGCCCCACTTTAATAGTGAAGAGGCTATCATTACTCCACAATATTGTGTCGAGGGCTCCGCTTTCACAGCGTCGAGGCTATATGTACCCCACTTTAATAGTGAGGAGGCTATCATTACTCCACAATCATTGTGTCGAGGGCTCTGCTGTCGTAGTGTTGAGGCTAAGTTTGCCCCACGTCATAGTGAGGATGCTATCATTACTCCACAATAATTGTGTCAAGGGGTCCGCTGTCGCAGCTGTCGCAGTGACGAAGATATATGCCGCACTTTAAGTTATATGTACTCTACAATTCCACAATAATCGTATCGAGGCCTCCATTTCCGCAGCGTCGAGGCTATATGTGCTTCATTTTAAGTGTCGAGGTTATAATGCTTCGGTCATTTGGTTCTTCGGTTGCTTTGCTCCTTTTGGTCGCTTCGCTCTTCGGTCGCTTCGCACTTCGGTCGCTACGCTCTTCGGTCACTTCGCTCTTCGGTCTACAGTCGGTCATTATACATATCTCAAAATGATATCGTCAAAGATATATAACGTTGCTCTACTATAACAGTGTTGATGCCAATGTAATGATTGAAGACTTTAATAGTATTGGAAGTAGCTTTACGCATGTAAATATAAGGGACTAAAGAGCAAAAATATTTAAGGTTGAGTTAAAGTTTACAGGACTTGTAAAAATAATGAAATATAAAGGAGGTTCTTGTTACGCTGAGGTAATTTAATAGGTGTTAATGCGGCCTAAAATACCTTAAACAAAATGTACGCAATGTCATTGCCCTCACAGACAAAGAAATGCTGTATGTAAACAACATATAGGAAAAAATATATCTGTAAACCCTTTAACCCAAATTTATGATTCGTACTCATATCACGCTGTTATATACTCCTAATAACTTCAAACGTCAGCTTTGATATGCTGTTAAGAATATACCATATCAACGAGCCTAATGTAATAAATCCGGTACAATTTACTTACGGATTCTCAGCTCCAAACTTCAGGGGAACATCGCCGCATCAAACAAGAGCTGAACCGCCGTTGATGCACTATCCCGCGACGCGAAATAAGTGCTGTAAATTGTGCAACCATGCAACTAGAGTTATGCTGCCACGTGTTGCAGTCGCTTGCGCTAAGTAGCTAGATTAATAATCGCAATAAAGGGTTGAAATCGTTTAACAATAACATTATTATTGTCTGAAATGTAAATGCTCGGGTTGTCATATTGTCTTGCTGTAAAAGAAAGCTTAAATAGTTTTCATTTTTCGTCGCAATGCACACTGTACAGTTTTATTGTAGGTAACGTTAAAAAATATTACTCCTTAAAATGAAGTACAAGTTACAAGTCATGCCAGATATTTTGTTCACAAATATATCATAACTCAACACATAATCTACCTAAGTTCCTTGCCACTTGTTAGCGTAGTAGCCATCATCGTTCAGATACGCATAAGCAGATGAGATTAGCTATTTAGTTATAAATAATATCATATTACTATTTCTTGATCTGTGGTAATAACTAAAATTAGTCCATCTATATTTTCAAAGTGATAAGTTTCAAATACTTAATACCTACAGGATACTCTACTAGTAATTGTCCAGACTTAGTTTTAAAGTACTTACATATAGCCTTGACATTTATGGTAGCTTTACAATGAAGAAAATTCTCCTTTATCTACCTCACTCAAAGGCTATTTACCGAGGAAAGTATTGATTGCTGTATTCAACATTAACTTTAAAGTGTCGTAACATAAAATTAGATTATATTTTAGGGTCAGTAACGCGCATGTAATATACCTCTGCAGTAGCGGGCATTCATAGGCTACGGTGATTGTTTACCATCAGGCGGGCCGTATGCTTGTTTGTCTCCGTTGTAATTACATCCAGAGAATGGTTGGTAAATTCTAAATTATACAAAATGGTTTGTTTATATGGTTACAGACAGAAAATGCCCATCTAAAACTTATTTAGAGCCAACTAAAGCTTGAAAACACATTTACACTTAATGGCGTCCTGGCTTGTAAATGACATAAAAATAGTTGTACCTTGTGAATATTAAGATATATACAACTTTATCAATATACTACAGTGAAATCAAAGAAAGTTTTATACTTTTTTAATATTAACGAAATGAAATACTATTAATTATAATATTTTATTATGCTATACATACATTTTACATTTATACTATGTAGATACATAAATAATTATTTAATAGTACATTACGATACAAGTGCGAAAAATAGGAGATTCGAAACGAGTGGCGATAAATTAAAACACGACCGAAGGGAGTGTTTTAAATCGACACGAGTTGCGAATTGCCTATTCGCACATGTATCGTACAACGTTTTACAGTACATATGGCCCTTTAAATGTTCGACACAGTAACGTAATATGCTACTTCTCGCACTAGTGCTATAAAGTAGCCCCATATGTACTGTAAATTGGATATAAATTAATAACTTCTAGGTGGTACGTTGTTCTCTTTAGTCAAAATCAATAATATCAGTATGTTCGTAACATACTGATTTGATATCGATATTTTATTTTATTTTCGCATTCAGGATTTGAATTTAAATACAAAGCTCTGAACATCTGCTAGTAAATTATATTTGTTGTCTTGGATTTGGATACGAAGTATAATTAATAATCAAACGAACTTACCTGTGAAGTTTGATTACAATTATACGAGTATCCAAATCCAAGACAACAAAGACCCGCCCCCCATCCCCAAAAATGAAAATAAAATAGTCTCTGTTAATAACACAAAAATAACTCTGAAATAATGAGTACTGGAGGAGCGATGTCGAAGCAGGAACGCAGCGTAGCGAGTGAGAGGGACAGCGCGAACTTGTTTTTTAAATACTATAATCTCTAAAATGTGTGACTTGGACGGCACGATAACGTGTACTGCTGCTAGTAAATTATATTTGTTGTCTTGGATTTGGATACTCGTATAATTGTAATCAAACTTCACAGGTAAGTTCGTTTGATTATTAAATATAGGTAGTAAAGCCCATATTAATTTCATTTGGATATATACAGATGATTACTATATCTAGGTTATATCTAAAGTATCCCTTGAGGCATTGTACCAAGGATGCTGGCTGGATTTCCTCGTTGTATCGCAATACCGATACGTTGTGCGAGGAAGCCGCCAGCTCTTCGGTCACCAGTTAAATCTGGATTTGTCCATTTTTAGGGCCTATTTTAGATATAACCTAGTTATAGTAATCATCTGTATATATCCAAATGAAATTAATATGGGCTTTACTACCTATATTTAATAAGTAAATTAAAGACGGTGTACAAGGCGTATCATACAGTGTGTATTTTGATATAACATAAGTACTCGTACCATGAGTCACTGACAGGGTTAAAACTGACATATACACTATCTGTATATATTGTTATTGTAAATAAAAAAAATAAAAAAATCATTTTATAATAGAATACGTACTTCTATTCAAATTGTTACTTACATTGTTAGAAAGTCATCCCTTAGAGCATAAAATAAACGAAACCCGGCAATGGCTGCTCTAAAACCAGACCAATGTACTACTTCAATGTCAACATCACATCGAAAAGGCGTGTTTAACCCGTACAATACACAAACAAACACACACGCACACACACAAGCACCCCTTCGCTGTTTATTGCGCATCCCAAATCAGATGGGAAATGGCATTCGATTTCCCTATTTGTGTTTTTTTTGTGCAAACAGTGAGCTCCCTTTTTTCTCAATTTGTTACTCTTGTGAGAATTGTTTCCTATTAACGTGAATACGTTACAGGTAGAGCTGCTCAAGTCTAAGAAATTGAAATTTAAGACTTCTCATAAAATGCTTTTTGAGATTTTTTTATTATACATTTTGAAAGGTTTTTGTGGCAATATTATTATCTCTTTATTTATCTTTCATCTTAGGTGGCGACGTTTTTTACAATATGGATCGGATATTAAAGTAAAATATAAAAACACATACAAAAAAATACAAAACACATATAAACACATTGAAAGACCTAACCTAGAATGCTGCCAGCAGCGTGGTCAGGGCCGCAAAGATAGGAACCGCGGGACTATCCGCGCCGTGTTCGAGACCACCGCCTTCTGCACCTGACCCTTGATCCTACCTAGCGAAAGTCTCTCAAATATTATTATTATTATTAATGAAAATGACAGTTTTCCAATGCTTTTTTTTATCAAAACAACGTAACTTTAAAAACGTACAGTTTATCTATAGCGGCCTTTCGGGTCCTCACTTCCTCAGTTATCAATTTTTGTCACGATCAGACCATTCTTTTCCAAAAAAATAGATAGAAAAATATGTCAAGTGAGTCAAAAATTGCTCCTTAGAGTTAGTGGTACCTTCAGCAGTTAAATTATGTGTTCTAAAAGTCAACAAGCCATTCATTCGGCGTGAACATTGACTCGTAAAGCTTGAAATGTCACAGGGCAGGGGTAGGCAACCAGCGGCTCATGACCATGGAGTTATAGTTACGTATCTTCATGTCACCAAAGTCACTTCAAGTTCTTGATTTCTGATTGTTGTGGTTGACACTGCTTCTCTAAAGTTTGCCACCCCTGTTGGGTATGCTTATGAAGAGTTCGAGTTAAATTGGCTGTGATACGTCTACACTGTGACGTGGGGTCACGGTTGTAAATACGACGATGATAGCGCTTTCTTCTTTGTATTGTCCTTATCAGAGACAATTTCAATAAAACGACTGTTAATTCACTTGGCGATGGCGAAGCGTCCAAACCATAATGTTATTTTGTACAGATCTGAATTTCGCTTAGCTTCGTTAAGTCTCTTATATTTTGTATCTCTTTTTACCTGAGTACTTTTTCTAGCTTATAAGCGATCTACACTATTAATTACTTACTTACTTGGCTGGCTCGATGACCCAAAATGAGTCTTGGCCTCCAACTCAAGACCACGCCACTTTTCTCGGTCCAGAGTGAACTCACGCCAGTGTAGCCGCCGTGCAGGTCAGGATCTCGACGACTTAAATAAAACTTCGATTTATAATGAAGTGAAGTATAATCTTCCCAAAGGTACTGGTTTACAAGGGTTCTTGCCAAAACGGTTCAATGTAGAAAGTGGGTGTTGATAGTATGGAGGATGATGAAGAGTGATTTTCAATATTTGATTTGATCAGTACAAAAGGTTTAGATTTAAATGCTTCCAATTGGCCGCGATACAGATTATGTGGAGCGCTCCTATTGGTGCTTTTAAAAAGCCTCCAAATACTAGCCGAGCCCGACGGCTGCGTTTAGCTACTGCATTGATTTTTATATAATAATAAGTTGCATTCGCAACAGCCAGCTTTCACTGACGCCGAGCTCACGGAGGTCTGCCTCAACTCTATCCGCCCAACGATATTTAGGATGATCAACAGGACGGCGTCCAGTTGGTCGACCTAAGTAAGCCCTCTTGACGGCCCGATAGTCACCCATCCTTTCGAGATGGCCAAGCCAGCGGAGACGATGTGCTTTGGTCTCACCTATTATATTCGGCTCGGCTATTAGTTCTTCTATTTCGGCATTTTTGCGAGTCCTCCAACGGCCATCATCTCTTTTGACAGGTCCCAGAATCTTCCTTAACACCTTACGTTCTGTGACTAGAAGGCTGTGTGTGGCTGAAGGCATGTATTATTATTGAAAAACACTTTTGAGGGTAAACCAGCATTACAACCAAACGTTTATGTTTACCTGATTAGATTGACAGTTTAACTGTGTGGTCTGGACGCAAAATAGAATTTCAAGGCTTGCCAATCCCACTATGAAATTGAGAGCATGTGCCAGCATCCCACTATCAAATTAGCAATTTCAGTGCCCATTTGGACGCCTGAGGTTACCTTGAAAATCAGGGTCATTGCATGACTTTCTTTGACACATGAAAAGCATCTTTTTAGGATAGAAAAAGTGCTCACATATTAAATATTTTTTTTTAGTTTTAAGATTGTGATGTGTTCTTTCAAATACATGGTTATTCATGAGTCGTGAGCAGAATCAACCCTACGCACTCAGTAAATGTTAACAGATCGTTCACCATCGGATTTAACTAAAACAATTTTAAGTTTTAGTTTTTTTTTGCAACCATGGTCACTCTACAACATTAAATTTTAATTATAGAAAGTGAAACATCTTAGACCGTTACGGCAGCACTTTGATTATGAAGAAAAAAGTGACATATTTGAGTGAGTTACAATTTTCCAAAATTGGGTAAACAGACTCTAATGGCTTTTAACTTGACACTTGTCATGGATAAAGCGAAAATATCGGTATTTGAGGGAAATTTTGTAGTTATAGGATATCCATGCTAGTCGTAAATAAATCAAAACTGTTCGCCAGAATAAAAATTAACGTTAATCTCAGGAAATGCGCAGGGTTGATCCCGGTCACGGCTCCTGAATCAACCTGTACAGTTTTTCTTCTTTGTACAGTCGTTATTATTATATGGTCTCTGCCTCTATCTATTTTTACGAGTGGGGACAAGAAAGTCGGAATCAACTCTCTGGAAGTCACTACCCCTTTGTTTGATTTCCTGCTATTTTATATTTATTATATTTACTTATTTATTATTAAGTAACTAACTTGTTTTATAATGAGACGACACAGATATGATAGATCTGTGGAAGACAAGTATACTTAGTATTTTGAAGTTTTAGACATGTCAAGCAACCTTCTTTTGTTTTTAAACGTCAAATTGTGACACAACGTCTTGGCATTTAACCATCAAATAGCAAATAGTAATAGATTTGTAATTTGTATTTAGCTGTGTAAACCTACGAATAAAACAAATTGACTTAATTTTTTTTATTCCAAGTTTGAGAAAAGCACTATACAAATATCGGCGAGAAACGGAGTTGCTGGCCGCGTATCCCTATCGTCTATATAGTCTTTATCTACTTGGCCCGCAACCCTTCGTTTCCCGGTCTCTATAGTAATGTACTATTGTTTAAAGTTTTGCTCGTCAGATGGCTCAGCTATATCATTAGCTATTTTCTTCGAAACTTACACTGCTTTACCATTTAGGGTAACGATATAGAACTTTCAAACAATCAAAATTAGACATTTTTTGAACCCCAACTTTGGCCTTTTGAGGTTTTGGTGGGGAGGTTAAACTATTTCGTGTGACGTGAAGTATTTTTCATGTAATTTGACCTTGGTTGAAACATGTAAAAAATCAATACAAAAATTACAAACGTTAGCTGCTTCTTAAATAGGACTTTAACAGGTTTGAATCGACCACACCACACTAGACTTAAATCGACCGGGATATAAACCGTGATTACCTTTTATATAGTTTTTGAGCTCCCGATATTTTGACCCAGTTACATACATCGGTAACAAACTAATATAAAAAGTCCTTGAAGGATGATTTGACGGATGACTTCTAAATTCATGTTGAGAATATTAAAGTTCTTTCTTTCTTAATATAAAAAGTAATCCCTTATATCCCGGTCGATTTGAGTCTAAATATGACTTTGTTACTTTACTCCTTTGCAGAGTGAGCTTGGATATTTCATCTTTCTTCACTCTTTTCACTTCTGGCTATAAACCTTAAGAACGAATTTAAATAAAAAGTGCCCCATTCTTCCGTTCGAGTGGCGACATAAATCATAGTCTTGCACACCTGCCTCAGTGAAAAATATTAAACCGTTGAGCTTGGATATCAACAAGTCCTGAACCGATTGTGTTGTAACAATTTGATATGGTATGAATACCAAATCAAATTGTTAAAAGAAAATCTTTGTTAGAGCTATCTCTTATGTCATCAGTACGGCTACCATTAGTTTGACACTGACATATTCGTTAGCAAGTACGTAGGTAACTTACTTTCTGTGCATCTCGCTTGTACTCGCATATTAGAGCGAATATGTCAGTTTGACATTGCTCAACCGCTACAGGTATCTCACATCAATTCGCTCCGTGCATTACTGAGGCGGCGCGGCGGCGTGAGTGATATACTTATTGCTTATTTGACAGTTGGCAGCTGCCAAATAGTATGAATATGTCGCCTCACGAAAGTTCATATTTTAAAGATAAGACATTTATTCGTGACAGTCACAAACATGTACGAACATGTACAGGCAACAAAAACAGAGGAACAGAAAATTAAGTGCGCATCACGAAATGGACCCAACTCAGCATAATGCCAGCTATGAAGCCAGTGCTGGTCTTCCGTAGGACCCATTCAGTGATGTTACGACACATAACACATGCACTACATTATAACATTAAAAAGAAAAAATCCATGAATAAGAATTACTACTATACAGAGATTACACAAATAAGACCATGGACCTAGAATACTAAGGACGTAGTTTCGCTGAAACACAAATAAGATTCCATCAACCACCAATTTTCTAGTATTTAATTTACGCGTGACACACTCACACTGACAATTGTTATCTCTATGGCCTCATCCACCAATCTGCCGTCAGTCGAATTGAAACGTCAGTGCATTAATTGTTCGAAGAAAAAAATTAAATACGCCGGCATGCGTGGTCGATGTTGCAAAAATTATACCGATCGAAAGAAAAAAAGGGGCAGGATAAATTTTACAATACAATACAATACAATACAAGTACTCTTTATTGCACACCTCAATACAGAAACAGTACAAATAATACAACACATTTAAAGAAGAGGATTTCATACTTATGTTAATCAATTAACACATTATCTTTCGTAAAATACGATATTAATCCATGAAGTTGTACCTAAAGTGGAGGGCGCTTTCACTTTTTTTGCCATACTAAATTGAACCTTATCCCCGAGCTAGAAAGGTGTTCGTGCCAAACTAGAGAAAAAGTACTCAATCAGCCTAGGTATACATTCGTGACACGCACACATTGAACCCTTCCGCCATTGCAGTGTCACAGCTGGTTGTCAGTTGCGCGGCCTCTGTCAACTTTTTCCTCTATGATGAAGACAACAAACACAAAAAAATTATCGCTCTTAAATATAAGAAAACTGATTTACAATGAAAGCGACCATATCATCTGTCACCGTTTGCCTATCTATGGTTTGTCTGTTGCAACACTCTGTGTTACCGTGTCGTGCGTTGACATACCTTGTACTTCCCTCATCAACTTCCACAAATCCACATTGCCAATAACAGCGTACGAGATGCCCCACGAGACGCTTCCTAGTTGCATTTCATTTGCATGGTGGCAGTCACTGACTCAAGATCGTATCAAAATATGATGACAACTATATCTAATTATCAAACTGTCGAAACAGAATCGGCTTCCTAATGCTTCGCAGGGCTTCGTTTAGAAAGAAAGAAGAAATGCGAGGATCTAATGAGGAGGAAGCATAGAAAATGAAATAGGTGTAGGTATGATATGACGTTTGGTGTGTAATTAAATAGTAACACCAATTGTGACAACTTTACACATCTTTACGTGAGCTGTTTGTAAATTATAATATTTCATGCAGTCAAATCTTATAACAAGAGTAAGAGATCGAGTGACCCATTTTCGAAATTTTGTACCTATACAAATAGATCTTATTTTTAAAACAAGCGCTGTGTATTTCGTTTGAACTAAAGGGGATAAGCCACGGCTGCTTCTCCATACAAACGTAATCCTCATTTTCCTCTGGATATTGATATATATTAACTATAGTTCTGCCCCGTTATTTTACCTTTTTCGATTTTTTTATTTGTGTACTGGTGTGAACAGTATTCTCAAAAAAAATTAAATGCTCCTAACGTTTATAACATTTATATATTCGCAAAAAAAAAATAGGGGCATAGCACAAACAGCATTCTGAACATGATTGCTGATCAAGTTTGTTGTTCCATAATGATAAATATAATTACTTAAGTCTAAATACATTTATTTAAGAAATATTTGTTTATTGTAAACATTATACATAATGGATATATAGATTATATACAGATGATTACTATAACTAGTTTATATCTAAAATAGGCCCATTGCCATAGGGCATTGTACCAAGGATGTTGGCGGTATTTCCTCGTAGTATCGCAATACTGATACGTTGTGCGAGGAAGCCGCCAGCTCTTCGGTCACCAGTTACGTCAACCAGACTGAAGTTTCATGATTTCTCCAAAAAAGTTGTGCGCGCTCGGACCCCATGGACCTAGAGTTTCAACGCCATATGGTACGCGTCTTGAGAAATTGAGACTTGAGGGGTACACTGTACCCCTAGTGTAAATTTATTCGATTTTGAGTTTTCAAAACGTCCCGCTTGGCGCGCTGTTTCTAAATCCCATACAAAATGAGACTTAACGCAAACGCGTACGTCACGTCACGCTATCGAATCCCTCAAGTCTCAATTTCTCAAGACGCGTACGTCACGTTAGGGGTTCTGAAATCAGTTTCGCAAGGGTGGGGGAGAGGTGATGCGGCTTACATACGGTACTCACATAATATTTCGACGACCGGTCTGGCCTAGTGGGTAGTGACCCTGCCTATGAAGCCGATGGTCCCGGGTTCAAATCCTGGTAAGGGCATTTATTCGTGTGATGAACATGGATATTTGTTCCTGAGTCATGGGTGTTTTCTTTGTATTTAAGTATTTATAAATATTTATATATTATATATATCGTTGTCTAAGTACCCTCAACACAAGCCTTATTGAGCTTACTGTGGGACTTAGTCAATTTGTGTAATAATGTCCTATAAAAAAAAAAAAAAATGAAATAATGCTTCATATCTGGTTTGTAACTGCGGGTCGATTTTTAGTTTAAAATATGAACTTGAATATTTAGAAATATCAGACGAGTAGGTAATTAAGTTACTGAAGTCAATACTTACACTAACTTATACTTCCACCTACTAGCAGAATGTATCATGTACGCGGCACTGCGATATAATACATTCGGTAGAGACTCACTAATAGAAAACGAACTAAAGGACGTCGAACTTAAAGATGTCCTTCTGTTCTGCAGGAAAACAAGAAGATTTGAGGAGATTGGTATGGGAATGCCGCCGGGACAGTAACCTGCAGCTCCAACTTCAGGGAATTGAGCTGAATGAACGCAACACGCGATCGACAGCCCGCCTGCTTCCGGCCGGGCGTCCCTACACTACATCTACATCTAACTTATACTTGAAGTCTGCCTCCAAATATGGTTATAAAACGTAGTCACTCTGTTGTCAACTTGCAAGGGATGTGGGGGAATTGTAACCCCAGGGGCAAATTCTATAAGGGAACAGAAAGGAAATTAGCTGTTCATGGGGGCCATAATGAGAGGAAATTTGAAGGTTTATTGAATTTGAAAAATCAGTTTTTACCTAATGCAAACAATCAGCAATTTTGGAGCGTATACATATTTCAATCCTTATTGTGATAGAGTTAGATCAAGATAACTCTGCAGCGATATTGATAGAGTAGAGGTAGAGAGAGAGGTGCACGGGTCATTTTAAACGTCAAACATCTATTAAATTATAATGTTTACTTGACTCTTGCACCATCTGGGCTATTAAAATCACTGCCAACTTATCTTGATTTGAATTTAGCAAATATTGTGCAAGTGTTACTTTAAATTTCAAAATTCTATGAAGTTATAACACTTTCACAGTTTGTGCTATCAAAATCGCTGTAGAGTTATCTTGGTCTAACTTAGCTGAAATTGTTTATATCTGAAATAAATAAATAAATAGTAGCTAACATTATTCTTACATAAAAACTAGATTTTTTTTGTCAATTTGCGCTATTTGATACGCGCGAAATGCACTGCAACAATAGTGCCAGTCATTGTCAAATCAGGTTAGTAATTTTAAAGTTCCAATAGGCCTCTAGGCACCGCGATGGCGACAAATCCCTTCATGATGTCGTCACCCGTCTAGACACGGTATTATAAGCCCTTTAACGCACTTATAAGACGTTCCGTTAAGACCCTAGTGGGAAAAGAGCACGCGCGTTTTCTCGTCCAGTGTTTTGTGAAAAACACGATGGACCACAATGGTGTTTTGTTGGGTTTAACAAAGAAAACTACATTATACACTGTGGGGTGGTAAACTCCGACAGATCAACCATGCATTCCTGATGTTATAAGGAGCAAAACATTAAATATGAGTTTCGGTCAAATTCAGCAAAAAATAATTAATTTTTAAACCGAAAAACATTTTTTTGCGTTTTCTGCAAACGACACGTTAGTTCTTTTTACATCTTGGGGACATTTTTTTTACAACGAATTAGTAAAGTTTTTTTTTAATTTAATTACAGCTACAAATTGCGAGTTTTCATTAAAACTAATGTCTGTCAGTAGGTATGTCTTAACTAAGTTACGTAGAGGGAGCGTCGCAGACAAAAAGGCGTTTTTCACAAAGTTATTACGGAAACAAATTTTCAAAAGAATTGTCATTATCTCTAAAACGAGACTGATTTCAGCAAACTTTGAATGACATTTTTGTATCTAAATGCGATCAAGGATACACATTTAAATTCTGTCAGGTTTTACTAGCCCACGGTGTATACTTACTTGTCTACGTCATATGTAGTTGTTTGAAATGTAATGACATGTAAGAGCCTATCAAAAACTTGGCAAAATCGTCAATATATAAGAAATGTATTTTTTTTTTCAATAATAACTAGGGTATGCTTCCGGTACTGAGTTTGTATGGGGAAAACCGGGAATTCCGGGTTCCGGTATTTAGTTGTAAAGAAAACCAGTACCGGGAGCACTCCTTGAGAACAACAAAAGTTCCTATAAAACGGTCTAATCGTTTATACTGATATCCGAAGAACATTAACTGAACATGAATCTATCTCATTGCATCTCCACATCTCTTGAAAAGTATCACTGCTTCCAAAACATTAAACTTCCGTACATGCCCACTGTATTTTGACCTCTCTAAGCTCATAGACAACTGTTTTAATTGCCACTAGGAAGGGATCAAGATAATTTGGCGCTATTAAAGGCAGACACAATGTCTAAGATGCAGGTACTTGGCATTGTCTCGGAATGGTGTCTCGTGCCTGCCTTGGCATAATAAAGTTGCTTGGCTGAATTTCAGGAAGTATACATCATGATTAAAGGGTAATCAGTTGAGAGAGCGTTTTAAAAAGGTGTTGAATGCAAAGCGAAGCACCTGCTGGTGAAATTGAAATGCACGTAGTAAGTAGTTTTACCACAGGCCTAGAATGACGCTAATACCTCATAGTAGTTTATGTGACTGCTACATAATGAAAGGCATTAAAATACGAGTGTGCGTTTATGAAACGAATGAAATGAGTTTCATAATAGAATCATACGAGTATTTTAATGCCTAATTATATACACTGTGTACGTACAGCTTTATCTACATCAATATCATAAGCTGCAACAAAACTAAACGTCACAACTTATTAAAAGAAAACTAAACGTCAAATGACGCTAATGCAAACTTCTTCGCGCATTTCACGCATCCGTTGTTTTTTTTAATATTCAGAGTCAAACTAGAGTCAGGGCCGATTGCCATATCGTTCGATATCAAGTAACATGCGAGATTTGGCAAAATTGTTTGCAATTAACAATTAATTTCGAAAAAAAAACGTCATCTCGACTGATATAAGAATAGAGGCCAAATCAAATAAAAGTTTCTAAGAGATGTTCTAAATTTAAATGTAATTAAGCTTTCGTTTATCGTTACATTAAAGTGAATATTACGATGCGCCTACATACACGATACACGTTTGTTAACATAGGCCGTTAGCTTATCGTATCTGAATACATTGTAGGGAGGTTATGATATGGATATAGATAAAGATAACTATTGAAGTAGGTACCCATGCAAAAGATCCACCACGTATAAGACTCATTTCATGAGAGCGAAAGAGGCAAACTACAAATGAAAATAAAAAACGTGACAACTTTTGAACTTTACAGCAGTTTAAGCAGTACAGATTAAGTGTGATTGTAAATAATGAATTATTTATTGTTATGTTAATAATTATGAAATTGATAATTAAATGTATATATATACCGTATTTTTTGACATTTAGATTTTATTCTAGAAAGTTTCTAGACTAGTATTTTAATACAATTTTGGTGTTTGACGATCCTTTTGTGAAATTCTTATTATTAAGTTTAGCATATCTATAATAATTCAATGTTTTTTTTAGAACAATAATAACTGCATCAATAAATTGCTCTGATATTTAGATTAAGATGATATTTGTAAAATTTGACGATTTGAAAGTGCTTGTTGCTAGGCCTATTCGAATAAAGAATATATTAACTTGACTTGACAGCCACTACGTACCAAAACGTAAGGTTAGGGGACTGCAAAAAACGAAAAGCGATAAGCAAAATGCGAAAAGTAGTAATTGAAAAATGAAACCATTCCATCAGTATTTTCTTATGACGTTGTCACGTTTTTCTTTTCGCCTCGAATGCCATAATGTCGACTGCCAGCGTATTTCAGATCGGCTTGACTCCTTGGCGCTGCGTAGAGATGTGGCCTTTGCATTTTCTATCGCATGTATAACGGGGAGTGCTCCGAGGGATTGTTCGGATGAATCCCTGCCGCTTCTTTTCGCCATCGCCCTACGCGACAACATTTCCATCCTCACCACTTAGATGGTTGGCAGTTCTCAACTGCGTGTTTCTCCAGAAACCTTCTGCCTCGCACAGCTAAACAGTTGCCTACGTTATTTCCGGACCGATACGACCTTCAAACCTCCAAGAAAAGAGCGTACTCCCATCTTAGGCCGGCAACGCACTTACAACCACTCTGGTGTTGCAGGTGTCCATGTGTGTCTCAACGAGGGGGGTGGGGTTAGGGTCGGCAACGCGCATGTAACTCCTCTGGAGTTGCAGGTGTACATAGGCTACGGAGACTGCTTACCATCAGGCAGGCCGTATGCTTGTTTGCCACCGACGTAGTATAAAAAAAAAAACTCTGGTGTTGCAGGTGTCCATGTACGGCGGTAATCGCTTACCATCAGGTGATCCATCTGCTCGTTTGCCTCCTGTATCATAAAAAATGCGTAATGAAGCTACATATCATACAAGTTTTACGTTATCATGAGTAGTCAAACGACAGCGTTGAATCTAGTGCCGATAAAATTAACTTGTTCGTCTAAGTTGTTTGTCCCCGTCTGTCTTCGGTATAAATCTGCTTTATTGAAGCATTGCTCGTAAAAGTCTTATAGGCACTTTGACGTCTTTTATACAGAAAAACAAGATGTGTTTGTAGTGAATACTGATAATAATATCAATTGGGGTAACTGTGGCAGGCCTTCATATTGAGGCCTTATACACATTAATTAATGTTCATTGCGAGCTTGCGTTTAATGGCAAATGCATGAACTTGCAAAACACTTCTCAATGTGTAAACAGGCCCAATATGGATCTAATCTATACTTATCCTGATGGCACACTTACGTGTACTGGCCTTATTTAATTTACAATTAAATTAATAATTTTTAACCATACCAATTGTGTTGATTTGTATTTTATTTGGTTTGATTTTGTTGGTAATTCATAGTTAGTATTTTCCTTGCGTTGGTGTGGTAAAACAATTTTGTTTCGCTCGGAGGCAGTTTGATTAATCCTGGTGCCTTAAAACCCTCGCTGCGCTCAAGATTCGACTTCTCGAACCACTCGCTTCGCTGGTGGGTCAATTTTGGAATGTTTCGCTTGCTCGGGTATCAATATTAGTACGAGCGGTTAAACAATAACTGTGCCCCCTTGTAAAACAAATAACTGTACATATAGCCTTTGTTTTATGAATAAAATTGACATATTGATTTGGCAATTTGGTCATAACATTGCCGTCAGTTTACGCGAGTAGTACTAATTCAGTAGAACAATTCGAATTAAAGTACCCAAGTAGGTAATTTTGTTAATAAAAACTTGTTTCATATTAAAGATTAAAAACTACATTCAGCCTATCCGTTTCTTAACTCGAACTCATTTCCTAGTTCCCAAGCCTTTCATGTCGCCTGCACCCAACAATACATGTACAGTTAAGTATTAACTTTTCAAAGGGCTATTGTGTTTCTTCATCTTATTGTATTTTTAGATTTGTAATCTTGGTTCCATATTATAAACGATATGTCGGCGGCCGATCGCAAAATCAGGCCGATCGTGAAGTTCCTGTGTAAAGTTTTGACGGTACCAGATGTCCCAAGGGGAAACTGTCTAGAAGTAGGAGCCCTGCTCAGGGCTCCGTCGGGGAACGAGACAATGATTATCACGTTTCACGATATTCCTAGAAATTTTATGGTTTGCCTGATTTTACGATCGGCCGCCGACATAAACAATAATATTTCTAAGAAGGTTAAATACACTCAGAATAGATACCCAAATAATAAAGAAAACAAATCTTTATTTACAATAACAATATACATAACGGACATTATATACAGATGATTACTATAACTAGCTTAAGTATATCTAAAATAGGTTCTTGACATATAATTAGTTAATTCATAATACTTAGGGTTTTGGCCGTCTTGCGACCTATATTTTGGTTTGGTTATTCGTCTGCTCTCCTCCATACGTCACATGTCTCAACCGATGCTAGTGATATTTGGTGAGTCAGCATCGATAATTTATTTTTTGTCGATTCTGTTCTTATATTTTAGTATTTGCTTGTTAATAACCGATAATCGTGATATTTGGTGAGTCAGCTTCGATAATCTATTTTTTGTCGATTCTGTTCTTATATTTTAGTATTTATATTTGCTTGTTAATAACCGATGCTCGTGATATTTGGTGAGTCAGCTTCGATAATCTATTTTTTGTCGATTCTGTTGTTAATGTTCTTATATTTTAGTATTTGCTTGTTAATAACCGATGCTCGTGACATTTGGTGAGTCAGCATCGATAATTTATTTTTTGGCGATTCTGTTCTTATATTTTAGTATTTGCTTGTTAATAACCGATGCTCGTGATATTTGGTGAGTCAGCTTCGATAATCTATTTTTTGTCGATTCTGTTCTTATATTTTAGTATTTATATTTGCTTGTAAATAACCGATGCTCGTGATATTTGGTGAGTCAGCTTCGATAATCTATTTTTTGTCGATTCTGTTGTTAATGTTCTTATATTTTAGTATTTGCTTGTTAATAACCGATGCTCGTGACATTTGGTGAGTCAGCATCGATAATTTATTTTTTGTCGATTCTGTTCTTATATTTTAGTATTTGCTTGTTAATAACCGATGCTCGTGATATTTGGTGAGTCAGCTTCGATAATCTATTTTTTGTCGATTCTGTTCTTATATTTTAGTATTTGCTTGTTAATAACCGATGCTCGTGACATTTGGAGAGTCAGCTTCGATAATTAATTTTTTGTCGATTCTGTTCTTATATTTTAGTATTTGCTTGTTAATAGTATGTATGTGTCTTTATGTATTTAAGTAGTTTATAATTAATTTATGTGTATTAGGACTCTAATTCTTTCAATAACAATTTCTTTTAGTTTTAAACGCATGGTCTACAATCTTTTCTGCTTTGCCCTAAGGTTGACTGGTAGAGCCTCATGGCATTAAGTTCGTCTTTTGTACATTAAGTTTTTCTTTTGTGCAATAAAGTTTTAAATAAATAAATAAATAACTGAGAGAGAGCCTAGCGAGAGTGAAGTGTCCGTCTTAACTTTGCAAAAATGCTTTGGTTATTCGTCTGCTCTCCTCCATACGTCGCATGTCTCACCCGACGCTCGTGATATTTGGTGAGTCAGCTTCGATAATTTATTTTTTGTCGATTCTTTTCTTATATTTTAGTATTTGCTTCTTAATAACTGAGAGAGAGCCTAGCGCGAGTGAAGTGTATGTCTTAAATTGGCAAAAATGCTTTGGTTATTCGTCTACTCTCCTTCATACGTCGCATGTCTCAACCGATGCGCGTGATATGTAGTGAGTCAGCTCCGATAATTTATTTTTTGTCGATTCTGTTCTTAGAAAAAAAATCAGTAGCTGTCGATTTTAGCAGTAGAGCTCGCATAGCCACTAGTTGTATTATAGTATATATTTTTTAAATAGCTTCATATGGTAATAGATGTCATCTCAATACAATTATGCGAGATTTTTGCGTTTTATGGTTATACATTTCATGCAGATAACATATTTTACCGTACCCAAGCCGTTTTCAAAAGTCATTACCTCACTTATTTCCTTCTTGAAAATGTTAGTGTAACTGACAATAGAGTCTATCATCTAGCTTACATTGAGCTAATTCCCTAGCTCCCCAGCCGCTCAGCTCGCCTGCACTCGACAACACACTATTACTGTTCAAAAGATATTGTGTTGGCTTAATGCATTTTTAGATTTGTACTTTAAGGGTGGGTTATCTTGGTTCGTTGTTGGTTGGTGAAATTACGAGTATTTTTTTTTTCACCATACCAGCTGGTAAAGGTTGATTGCTCGAAAACGGATGAGAAAGTTGCATTTTATCCACATGTGTGGCAAAGTAATGTGATGTAAATTTCGAGTCATTTCTTTATGTGAGCTGGTAGAATTGACTTTTAAATGATGATTTTGAAAGATAAATATTTATTATCGTACATTTGGATTTGAGTTGAATTGTTTTAATACTTTACAGCAAGGGTCACCAGTTAGTTTCTTCAGGGGTCCAGATTTTAACATAAAAATAGTCATTTTAGCGTGGTCCGTTTCTACTCGCTGACTTTGTTAAATAATTTATAAATAATATAGCTCGGCGGTCCGGATTCGGACCACGGTCCGCCATTTGGTGACCCTTGTTTTACAATTAGAATTTTCTTCGCGTTAGTGTGGAGAAAAAAATAGTGTTTCACTCGGTGGCAAAGTTTGTTTAACCCTCCTACCTTGAATGGCTCTCGCTCGTGGTTATATTGTGGAATCATTCGCTTTCTCGGGTATCAATATTAGCATAAGCGGTTAAACAACAACTTTGCCCCTTTGAAAACAAAAACAATAGTTATTGCACAATATCCTAAAACCAATTTTGTCACAGCTACATGTATACTTACATTCACAAGTCCCATGTTTTGTAAGTAGTAATATTTTGGTACTATTATGCAAACATGTCTTTCAGTATTCGAACCCATGACCTCTAGTCTGAAGCCACACGCCCTACAACTAGTGGGTCCATAAATACAACTTTAAAACCCCGTTTAAAATGGATGGCCACGCATTGGTCGCATTAGTTTCGGGCCAAAGGGGGCCGTTACAAATGTGGGGTCCGGCCGTAGGATAACACCAGCCGGGACTTTAATGTGAATTATTTACATTACATTTGGCTTAGTTATTTGGTAATTTAGCTTATTTATTGACTGGATTCAACATTTATTGCCTTAAATTATTTGATTTCTTTCCTCTTTGTACCTTTTCAATCAATGAATCACTTTATTTGCAATATACATTCTTAAATGCATACACATAATACATTGAATGAGAAAAAGAATGAGTGAAAGAAGGTCAACAAAGATAGTGTATAATGGAGAAGTAGAAGAGGGAGCTGGAAGGGGTAGAGCTCGGCGGACTTTCTCTGGTCAAATCGGAGAAATCTTGAAGAAAGGCCAGGTCAAGAGCACCCTAAACCGACGAGCGTGTATGAGAAATGTCATGAAAGTGAAGGAAGCGAAAGAGGTATGTCAGGATCGTAGCAAGTGGAAATACGTGGTCTCTGCCTACCCCTCCGGGAAATAAGCGTGATTATTATGTATGTATGTATCTATAATACTGCCCTACATATTTATTATTATATAATCATATTTCTTCCAAATACTTTTGCATTGTTTTAATACACATGCAAATAAAGAATACCTATCTATATTCCATTTTACGTAAGCTCAAAAAACTAATTAACACACTGCAACTCCAACTGATGACTCGTATCGTATATTGTTTGAACAGGAACAATTCATATAAATCAGTAGATAATTGCTATTAAATTACCCGGAATTGGTATTGCTTTGTGATGCGGTTATTAAACAAGTATAATGTTTTGGGTTTATTAAAACATTGTTTGCATTGCCATTACCTAGTTAAATGCAAAATTCAAAAATTCAGTCTGTAGGCAGGCCTCGAGGGCTCCTTCACAAGTCAATACAAAATTTGGAATGACATCATGTAGTGACATTAAAAATACATAGTAACATTATAAATACAACGTCGTATACCTGGGTAAATATTACATCATAAAAAAGTTAAATCAAGATGTAAAAGGACCTCAATGTACGCGAGTCCCACACTCGGGTCACCCCCCGCACCCGGGTGGTATGCGAAATGCATTTTCCCCTCTAACAAAAAAAAGGACCTCAATGTAAGAGTAGAGTACTATACTAACAAGTTGGACATGCAAAGGCTCTCCAAGCGTCACACCAAGGGCTCTCCTGCGAAAAGAGCACTGGCCGCTTCTCTAGACACGCCGCGTTCAACGACATTCTCCACCGGTCTCTTGCCAGCGTCAATGTCCAAGCCTACTGGAGCCTCCGGGTATTCTAAGAGACGATGGTAAGAGACCAGATGGAATGTCACTAATTCCGTGGAAGATGGGGGGTGCTGGTGTGGGATGGGACGCCACATGACTGTGTAGACATTAGGGTACCCCGTCTCATTTTCACGGCACAACTGCTAGGGTCTGCGCGGCGGCGCAGAGGCGGTTGAAAAAAACAAAAAATATAGGGTCTTGCCCCCGAATATAATTTTGTATCTTTTGGGGTCGAGATTCTTGGCCCGTGAGGTCCGCACGCGAGTACTCTATTTAATAAATTCCCAATAAAAAATATCAGAAGCCACCGGTGATAGTAAAACTAGCAGCTTCCTCGCACAAATAATAACATCTTTATTTAGAATAATAGTATACCTACATAATGTATTTTACTTATGTATTTAAGTATGTTTTATCTATATATCGTCGCCAAGTACCCATAAATAGTACAACCTTTGATTAGGTTGGGCTATGTTGATCTGTGTAAGTTTGTCGCCAAATTATATGGACCTATAATTATATATTTTTAAGAAAATACCATTATGTTTGTATGTATTTATGTACGGACTAATACTAATACAACATTACAAGGTTTTTCATTATATTTATGTGTATTATGGTATTTAAGGTGCTTGGTTTAAATTATTTATGTACGTTTTTAAGTCTGTAAGCGAACACCGGGGAGCTAATGAAATAAATAAAGTTATTCTCACTTTAATTACATCTGTCATACAAACAAAAGAAACTATGAAAGTATCTCGTAAAGTGTTCCAATTGCCTCACGTATTGTTCTTGTGTGTGTATTCCCATCCACAGCGCGAACATGGGCGAATTGGGTACGTACCTTTATGGTTTTAGGAAGAATTCGTCCACAATCCTATTTCGTCACCTTTTTAAATCGTCCACGATGCCATGACGTCAGCATACCATTCCTAAACCTTTACCTTACTAACTCGTTCATATTGTTATACCGTAAATTTCTTATATTTTCCATATTCCTATATATTCTACAGTGCATCCAAATATCTTCTATGGGATAGTGCTAAGGCAGCGGGCCGAAACTGGGGGCCTACCGGGAAAATCGAAATTCGCAAATTGCGGGGATCTTTCTCTTTTACTCTCACTAAAATGTAATTAGAGTGACCGAGAAAAATGCCCGCAATTGACGAACTTCGATTTTCGCGGTAGGCCTCCAGATCCTTTTGCACATTCTCGGCTCCGTTCAGCTCAGCATTGCTCCGAGCAATTGTTAGGGTTGGCACAACTTGACGTTCCTTTACATGTACAACTACAGATAAGATAATGACTTGAATTTTGACTACCCTTAATAGGCGAAAGGGAGAGTTCCATGCATTACAAAGGGACAACACAAATCGTCCCTGAATCACTGTCAAACTTCGGTTTTGTAGGAAGTTCCTTTTCTGTACTATTACTATTTATTTTATTTCTAATACTTACAATGTAAGTTTACAGTATAATATATCTAAACTAACTTATTAAAACACATAAAATACAAAAAAGAATATAACTAAAGTAAAGAAACATATCTAAATACGTATATTTACAAATAAAAAATGGGGGCTAGCTCGTCGCCTGATGGTAGGGTGCCCAGAAGGCTGGTGGCATTACCGCGCTGTATGGCGATGCCAATTCGCTGGGCAAGGAAAGAGCCAGCCCTCTGGTCACCCGTAGCATCAATGAGACGCTTCGCCAGCTCTCTGAATATACAATGGGCTCCGGGTTCCCAGGGTCGGAGGGTCTCCACCCCAAACGGCTCAAACATGCAACCGGAATCAATTATTACTTAAATACTTATTCTGTGGCTAAGGCGATATAGGAATGGTAACAAGTAACCACTGTAGGAATGTGGACGAATAAGGTGACCACATAGGAATGTCGACAAAGAGAACAGTGGAGTGGTAATGAGGACAACTTAAAAAGGTGACGAACTAAAACTGTCCACAAAATTGCCTTGAGCCCATTTGTGTGGTTTTTTCCAGTTGGCACTGTACTTTGAACTTAGAAACCAGACCAATGGGTGTTCTGAATAATCAAAATAGATAAAATTTAAAATTCCTCGTGCTCGATGATCGAACTGAGTGGAATTTGAGAATTCCTCATAATTCGATGATCGGACGAAGTGAAATACAAAATTCCATAGTCCGAGTGGTTGGACAATGAGGAATTTAAATTCCTTGTCCACTGACGTGTTGGACATAGCTGTCGGACCACGCGGTAGGAGAAAAAAAAACCACTTCGATTAACTGTCGTTTTGTCTGTAATATAATCACAGTATAAATTTCGTTAACAGGCACCTAATAATTGACATGCTCCGTGATAGGCAAGCGTTCGGAATGACACCCAAACTCTAATTGGTACTACTCCATTGTTTCCTTAGTCTCCCCGCATTGTACAGTTACGTCTGAAACATCGACACAATCGAAGTGCCAAAAATATATACACACGACCTTATGGCCCATATATTACGGGTGGTGTATACATATTTGTGGCACTTTGTCCGTATCGATATTTTCAGACGTTACCGTACAACATACAACCCTCAACTCTTTGTCCATGAAGAGCTTATAGAGTGCCTATCGACCCCACATCATAAACTACTGCCACTTTTTGTATGATATCATCGAGCCTGTTTTTGTAAGGAACCAATTAACCTTTCTAACTAAATAGATAATAAATTAATAGTTTAAAAAACACTAGAAAAACACGTTTTTATAAATGCACGTAAAAATGCTCAGGATATATTTGAGATAACTGAAAAACTTCCAAGTCAATATATAGGTAATAGGTTTGTTATAACCTTGAAACCTGATCGTGTTCAAAGTCCATTACGTGACCTTTCTCACAAGTGCAAACACGACTATGATACGATATTCCATCATGGAATGCCAGTGCCTATCTTCCGGCTTCATCATCAGACCTTGAAACCTAATCGTGGTCAAAGTTCATTACAAGACTTTTCTAACAAATCCAAACACAGGCTATGATACGATGTTCCATCATGAAGTTCCATATCTTCCGGCTGCATCATCAGATCAGTTCGACAGTACCATATTATTGTATTGTCATCAGAACTACATACAGCTGCCAATTTTCATGACGCTACGATCCTTGGAAGATGGTTAAATTAGTTACCTTAGATTCCATTACATAGTTACATACAGGTCGACCTAATAAAAGCGTGTTAAAGAATCGCCCAAGAGCATGTCAGGACATTCTCAGTGTGGGTTTCGTAGTTACGATTCTGTCAGAACAGGCAAAACGGGGGCCATTAATTAGTAAGTATTATGTACCTACATTATAAGCATAAGGAGACCTTCGCAGCGCTTTGTACGTCTTTTTAATACGACGAGCAGATTTTTTGCAATAACTCAAAAACGATAGTAGTAGAACCAACTTTAATAGCTGTCAATAGAGTTAAATATTGTAATGTATATGACTGTGTATGCGGTAAAAAGTTAAGGCAGGGGTTCCCAATCTTTTTCACCATGCGGCGCAGTTACAAGTTTAGTATTTTGTAAATTTAAAATCATGGTCGAAAAAGAGTGACACGATGCTATATTATTTACCGATGCGAGCGCTCAAATAGGTACCCGCGAATATTTGTGGTTTCGGCTAATGATAGAACTCACGGCGCCCCTCTTTACTTTCTACGGCGCACCAGGGCGCCGCGGCGCACACTTTGGGAACCCCTGAGTTCAGGGTAACGTGAGTCATCAGGTTAGAACGATCCGGATCCACGTCGAGGCTTTCGACACTTGGTTTTGATCGGTGATCCCGACGTGATGATTTCTATAGATAACTGAAGTTTCGGTCGGTTCATCCCGAGCCCAAAACAAAACAAGAAATGTTACTTTGCTAATCCGCGAAAAAATAACGTGCTAGTAAATCAGGGCTAACCCGTTATACTTACTTGGGTATTTTTACATGCAATTAATGTTCCCACCCTCCCACCGCAAAATTAAATACGCAAATAAATATAACAACCCACCACCAAAAGTACAAAACTCGACACGTGTTTCACCTCTCTACGAGGCATCCTCAGGAGATGCTGGAAATGTTGACGGTCTAACGTCCGACAACTGACACTTGTCTTTACTTGTCGGGTTAGCACTGATTTACTAGCACGTTATTTTTTCGCGGATAAGCAAAGTAACATTTCTTGTTTTGATTAGCATGGATTTCCGCAAAGCAACGCCTGATTCTATTAATCATCCCGAACCCGGCATTTTAGCGTGAGTCATACATTATTGAAATTATTTAATACGTGCTTCACATCATATTCCACGCTGAAAACATTTAAAGATTTGAAAAAACCCAGAACGTCAACATTGTTAAGATAAATTGTTTTCTGCCCACTAAACTATCTTATGCAAAAATTTCTGCGTGTGTACACAATCCTAGTAGATTTCCAGCCAAGTCTGGCTGAACTGTAAACAATGTCCTTCAATCTTCACCACAAAGGATTTTTCATTCGGGCGAGTAATTCCAGAGATTACCCTACTAAAAAGCAACTTCGTGCAGTAAGTACTTCTTTTGTTTGCAGCTGGTAAAAACCATTGCCATTTTCAGAAAGGACGTGATTTGACGACAAAAGGACAATCGACAGCACAGAAAAAATTATAGTACTATCGTACTAAGGAAACTTCTTACAACACCGAAGTTTGACAGCGATTCAGGTACGAATCTTGCTGTCCCTTTTTAATGTATGGCACTATCCCTTTCGGCTATTTAGGGTTGTCAAAATTCAAGTGATTGTCTTATTTGTGGTTGAGTACGCAAAGGAACTTCAAGTTCTGCCAACCCCAAAAATTGCTCGTAGCAATGCTGAACCGTTCGTGGTAGACGGGCAGACTATACATTAGGTTGACGAGTATATTTACTTGGGCCAGTTAGTCTCTTTCAGCTACAGGCAGGACAAAGAGGTCGAACGCCGGGTTGACAATGCCTGGAAGAGCTTACTGGTCCATGAAATAGCTAATGAAGGGAAACATTCCACTGCCAACTCGTCACCATTAGTATACTGCCTGTTTCAACCTACGGTGCTCAAACTTGGTCACTTACAGAGAATCAGAAGCCCAAACTGAGGGTCTGCCAACGCGCTATGGAGCGCAGTATGTTAGGTGTTAAAAGGACCGACCGCGTCCGGAACTACGCTGCGCTCCTAAACCCGCATTGCTGGCCACGTCTATCGCATGCATCCGGATAGGTGGGTTAACATAGCCCCCAAGTGGATACCAGAGAAGCGTAGGCGGAGCAGGCCCAGGAGAAGATGGCGAGACGACTTTGACACCTTCCTTTACAACTAGTCGGTTGCGACTAAATTTGCGAATTTAAAGTTCACATGAATGTTAAAGATAAAGTACATATACGTATAGTACATATACTAAAGTACATATACTTTTGACGAGCGGTCTAGCCTAGTGGATAGTGACCCTGCCTGCGACGCCGATGGTCCCGGGTTCAAATCCTGGTAAGGGCATTTATTCGTGTGCCGAGCATGGATATTTGTTCCTGAGTCATGGGTCTTTTCCTATGTATTTAAGTATTTATAAATGTTTACATATTATATCGTTGTCTGAGTACCCTCAACACAAGCCTTATTGAGCTTACTGTGGGACTTAGTCAATTTGTGTAATAACGTCCTATAATATTTATTTATATAATGCAGTATTTATAACGAAAATGGTGAATCATGGAAAATTACCAATAGTGCACTAACTCAGGGCCGGATTTAGGGGAGGGCAACCGGGGCTACTGCCCCGGGCCTCCACAAAAGAGGGGCCCCCACAATAGAGAATTCGGAAAATTTACCATTTTATTTGGAAAAAATTGGGGCCAGGGGGCCTCCACTCCTTTATTGCCCGAGGCCTCCAGACCGTTAAATCCGGCATTGCACTAACTCATTAATATTTATAAAATATGTCAACACCAAAAAAAAACCTTGAATATGTCAAAATAAAAACCTGCACAAGAAAATAAATCCTCATTTCTATGTTAAAAACATGTGCAATTAACAAGTCATAACTCCCACAGCTTGCATAAAAACGCAAAAACGGGATGAGAGGCCAGAGCGTTTCCCATTTTAAATAATCCGCGTCTAACTTAACTCCTGTTTACAAAGTAAATCCGCCTCCGCCAACACTTTCAGAGAAAAATGTCTTTAGTTAATGGTTAAGCTTACATATATTTTGCATTATACGCATGCCTTCTTAAAATAACGCGGGCTGACACTTCTCCCCTAGAGGCTGCTCGAGTAGTTTATTGACATTTACTTTCCGAGGGCAAACACGGGGACAGAGGCTGTCTGTCTCTGCGTTGACTTCGCAAAATGCGTCTGTTTCGCCCACGGCAGCACTATAAATACTAGTTTGTATAAATTCGCCCTGTCTTACAAGAGACAAGATGTTTGACAGTGAATTACACTTAACGCGTCGCGTTACTTTTCGTTAAGTATTCATCATAGATAATTTTAATTGTTATACAGTTGTTAAGAATCTTCAGATAGGAGTACACAGAATAAAATTAAATAAGGTTGAACATGGAAGATGTGCTCAAAATTATTTTAACAACAAACCTTCCGACTACGGTTCATA
This sequence comes from Cydia pomonella, assembly GCF_033807575.1. Taxonomy (NCBI): domain Eukaryota; kingdom Metazoa; phylum Arthropoda; class Insecta; order Lepidoptera; family Tortricidae; genus Cydia; species Cydia pomonella. The sequence goes on along the minus strand of NC_084712.1, from coordinate 20,327,930 downwards.
GCTTACATCGATAACAAAAGAATATTTTTAGACAAGCAAATTGTAAAAAAATCTTTTAATGCAGTTTTGTTTCTTTTTCAATATAAACGAATGTTTCTTTAAAGTAAAATGAGCTAGCTTACGGTTTTGAGACACTTTCCCTCCTTCTTCCTCGTGTTGTCCCGGCATTTTGCCACGGCTCATGGGAGCCTGGGGTCCGCTTGACAACTAATCCCAAGATTTGGAGTAGGCACTAGTTTTTAGGAAAGCGACTGCAATCTGACCTTCAGACCCAGAGGGTAAACTAGGCCTTGTTGGGATTAGGCCGGTTTCCTCGCGATGTTTTCCCACACCGAAAAGCGACTGATATATATTAAATGATACAGATTTTCAAATGTACATAAGTTCCGAAAAACTCATTGGTACGAGCCGGGGTTTGAACCCGCGACCTCCGGATTGCAAGTCGGACGCTCTTACCGCTACCAGCGCTTCTTGTGTGACATCTGCTTCTATGAACTTTATTATTATTTAAAAATCAATATTACCAGATTACGGGGCACCGAGACTAATGCAATATGTATCAACATTCTTCTACTTCAGACGAATAAAGCCATAACTACGAAGAAGTCAGATGCATTTCTGCTTTTCTACATTTTGCTGCTTTTATCGAGGATCAGACCCTTTCAGACAGCTTTGAGGCTACTTATATGATAGCAACATGTCCCTAAAAGTTTCATACTGTTGAATTTTTCAGCTCGAGTCTTTTAAGCATATACCGAAGGGGTCTTGAAACTTTATAGTGTTTATACCCACAGGATGGGCCCGAATAATACGACCTTTTGATATAGCATTGAGATAAATTAGGTCAAAAATAACTTGTTAGTGAAATATGTTTGTTATACGAGAAGTAAATATATATATATGCATATTATCTGAATACCTCGGTAATACATGTTATATCTAAAATTAAAAAATGAAAATATTACAAATACATAATAATTAATAATTTATCCTAATAAAAACCAATCCACATAAAAATAATCCATTCATTAATTTTAATGAACATCAAATACAAGTCACTTCAAATACAAGTTTATTTATATCCCTAATGGACGTTTCCCACCGACCGGCCGGAGTGAGGCCACGCCGGAGTGCGTTTTCAATATGCCTACAAATCATGTATGGCAGAAGTGATGGAGTAAATCAAATTAAGTAATCATTAAATAGTTTTACTGTTTTTGTAGCATAAACGTCTATTCTATTCCTGTGCACTCATGTGCCTGCCTGCTGTCGTTAAGGGATGCGGGTCACAGCACACCGCCTGTGCCAATCTAAAATTTGGCTTCGGCAGAATCAGTTGGCGCGCACAAGTGGGGCAATAACCGGATACACATAAAGTTGCGCCGTCAATTTTACTCTACTGGCATAATGGTGGAGTGTATTTTGTTCTAATACTGGCTACATCTGCTTGGATATCATTGCACTACTTGCAAAAATATTGATAAATCTTTGTGAGTGGATACAGTTCGGAAAGTTGAATTTAGTGCGGTGAGCAAAAGGCGAGTATAAAACTTAAGGCGCGTGGCACACTGCATCCGATTCGCACGTCACTTCGATGTTTTTTTTAAGCATACGGCTCGCCTGATAGTAAGCAGTCTAGCCTATGGACGCCTGCAAATCCAGAGGAGTTACATGCGCGTTGCCGACCCTAACTCTCCGCACCCACGTTGAGCTCTGGCAACCTTGGATCTATGCGCGTATTATAGAGACATCCCGCTTGCACGTTGGAGCGACGTGCGAATCGGATGCAGTGTGCCATGCGCCTAAGAGTCCCACGATACTAGCCATCACCATAAAATAGAAAATTACATAATTTTTAATGACATTCTGAAATAACTAGTTTTCGTTACTGGAATTGTTATAGAAGGAAATTAGAGCGAGTAGCTGTTTTACATTTAAAAAAAACTTCTACTCGCTCTATTTTCGTGGTGTAATATTTTTAGCAACGAAAACTGGTACCTAGTAATAGTTTTCGTACCATACATACGTTTTCGTACGTATATATATACAAGGTGCCGACAAATTAGTTAGGTACCAATATTTTATCAGATGGTACTTTACATTAAAACAATTAACTTTAATATAATTTAAGAAAACTTTTCACATGTTTTTTTTGTTTTCATTTACCGAACAAAAAATATCATCATGTGCATTAAACTGACAAGATGTTTAACACTTCCTGTCATGTCAACAATTGTTGGTCTTAAATGTCATAATCAACGTGTCATTTGATTTATCAACGTGGTCTTATTTAATTATCTCATTGGTTATTCATTGGTCATTGGTTATTGGTTCTTATTGGTTGTTTTAAATAGCAAATTTGTTTTCCGAAATACTTCACCTGTTAAAATATTGGTAACTTATTTGTTCGCAACTTACATGTATGTTACGTTAATATGCATGCTAAGTTTTCTATATTTTAACTCTTAAGCTCAGGGGGTAGGCCGCGATAACCGCAATTCGCAAAAAGCGAGGATTTTTCTCTTTTACTCTCCCTAAGACAGAAGAGTAAGAGAGAAGAGTGACTGGGAAAAATGCCCGCAATTGACGAACTTCGATTTACGCGGTTATTGCCCTGATTTCCTAGGGTAGCGGTGCCGTCATATAGCGGCCGTTGTCATACAAAATACTTACCATCCATATTTAGCCGTATTATTTTGTCTTTAAATAGATAATCCAGTAACTTTGTCGACTTTTGTAATGGGGTTCGTTTGCGTCATATCCGGTAGTTCTGATTTTTTGCAGACTTGTTTAAAAAAAACCGCGAGAGTTTTAGTTTTTTTTTATATATTTGGGCGATTATAACCCTAAAGGACTAGTTTTTGATATTACCTTCTCGGAGTGTTGTTAAAGTAAACTAAATTTGCTACAATAGGAGACTAGAATTGTTTCTGTATACCTAATAGACCTGCAACTACAGGATTTGATGCAAAAGCTAATAATGTTTAAAGTGACTGGAGAGTTTTAATGACATTATGTGATGTGACAAACGTGTATGACAGACTGCCATATATGTTCCAGTTTAACTGACGTGTCTATTAAATGTTTGGCAGGTACATTTATGACCTATTTGTATCTATTTACCTACGTTTATTCTCAAATGTATATGCAAGCCAGATACATACATTGCAACACAATGTATTGTAACATCCCTATACTGTAACAATGTAAATAAATAATATCTGATTTGTGATGTTATCACCTCAGTAAAAATCCCACCAAACATTGGATACTTCCATGTGTGATCTTTCACAGCCTCGCGCGCCGCTCCCAGGAGAGCAGTTCATCATTCCTGGATAACACATGTTAATCTAAGCCCGCAACGTATACGCGATTTAAATATTAAACTAGTTGGAAATATACTGCACTCACGAAACTATTTGATCGCGTGTGTATCTGTAGTGCGATTTTGCTAAGGCATTCGATAAACTTTTGAAAGTAGGTGGCAATAAAAACAAATCTTTATTAAAGACAGCATAAGGCCCATAAATGACCAAAAAAAAGGCAAGGACTGCTAAATGATAACCTTTTTTATGGTTCCGTACCCAAAGGATAAAACGGGACCCATTTACTAAGACTCCGCTGTCCGTTCATCTGTCTGTCTGTCCGTCTGTCACCAGGCTGTATCTCATGAACCGTGATAGCTAGACAGTTGAAATTTCCAAAATAAATAGATGTATTTCTGTTGCCGCTATCACAACAAAAACTAAAAAGTAGGGAACCCTCGGTGTGCGAGTCCGACTTGCACTTGTCTTTTTTTTGTTTTGCTGAAGTCATAAAATTCATGCAATTACAGATGAATGTAGGTTGTGATGGTATTGGGGTTGATTAAGTATACCATACTATAAACGTTTCCAGAATAATTTAAATTAAATTTATCGCTGTCTCGTCGTTTTTAGTTTCGGCCTCAATGACTTAACTTTAGCCTCCTAAGACCCTGAGTACAAATTTTTGTACATATTCCAAAATCTATTTTAAAGTTTTATTATGTAACTAAGGGTTCCAAATTCAAAAAACAAATTATTGGTTCTGGGTCTTAAGGTTAAATCGAATAATATTTATGACGCAATTTATGTTACCGTCTCCCCGTGCTGCTTACATCCTAAAGTATAAATCGTGTCATTAACGAAGACGCTTGCCTTGACTCGTAATATTACGTCATTAAAGGTTAGATTTGATAAATCTGCTCGTCATCGTGGATGGACATGGATAATCTTAAGAACGCAACGCGGAAATGTTCCTAAAATTGCGAAATCTCCACATAATATATTCCGGGAAATTAAAGATTGCTTTACATGAAATTACTGTTCCTTTATAGTATTTTTGAAACTCAATGGCTTTAAAACTGACAGGTGTCATCTCAGTACAATTTTGCACGATTTGACGTTTTTAGGTTATAAATTATATGGAGATGACACATTTCATTTGGGCAGGCGCCCATCGAGTTTGAGAAATACTTTAGTGTAGCGCATTTTAAAATATTCAATCTCATGCCTTGAATAACTTCAATTTCATATTTCATTAAATTTAATGCTTTGTTAAATTGTCTATTATACAGTTATAAAGTAATACGCTGTAATATTTGTATACGATTTTCTCCAATTTCAGATTCACTAATATTGTGGATTATGGAGTGTGGAATTAAGAGGAGTGACATCTCTTATGGTAGAACTGTTGCAAAAGTGTCCAGCTGTCAGCTATAAATAATAGTTCCAAATCTCTCCAGAGTAGCGCTAGAGTAGCTAAGAACCTAGGCTCTATTGACGGAGTGAAGTGCGCTGTCTATGATTTGATTTTTTTGTTCAAGTATTCTAGGTATTGTAGCGCCACCTATTTAAGGTTTTTTGATGACACTTTTTGGTACTTGGAGATTTATTTCCTTACCTCCACCTTCCGTAATTGTGGATAAGACTAACTATTACCATCAATGTCCGTGTACCATCGTCATTGTCAACAAATTAACAGATCATTTGTGACCCTTATCACAAACGAATAAGGTGTATCAGCAGTAAGTTATTGGCTGTTTCCGTTCCAAACGTAAACGAATGTGTCAATGTCGTTGTTTACCGACAGTGACAAATCGCCACGCAACTTATTTCGGTTTGACCTCACGTCATGTGGCCTTTTTTCCAAGTCTCCGATGAATTTCCATACACGGTAAAAAGCTTAAATAAATCTTTTGTTGTATGTAGTTATATATAAACTTGCAGAAAATAGGAATAGGAGCTACTTGATGTGGCACTTAGCGTGATCGGACTTAAAGTTGACTCTGCACCAACTTTGCAGCGGTCAATAGACGTCATATTTTTATGGGGATTTGGAATTTTAGATAGATGAAAAGTCGGTGGAGAAATAACGCGCTGATTGTCACAAACACACGTATTATGGAATGTCCCACATAGTGTTTACTCGTACAAACCGGATACGAAATGTATGAATTTACCCGGATCTGGATCTTAAAACTTTCTCATACATTTCAGATCCCTCGTGCAAACCCTATTCCCACATTAATGCCAGCGGCAATCGTTTGAACTAATTTTACTTCATAAGATTTAACGTAGAAAAGCCCACAAAATGAGTGTTCCACCAATCATGCACCTAGCGAATATGGAATGTCTATCACGTAGAAAAGCCCACAAAATGAGTGTTCCACCAATCATGCACCTAGCGAATATGGAATGTCTATCCGAACACTTCACCCACAAAAAAAGGTCGACCCGCCCTGCCTGCGAGGGTGACGACCGGTCTGGCCTAGTGGGTAGTGGTAGTGACCCTGCCTATGAAGCCGATGGTCCCGGGTTCGAATGCCTTAAGGACATTTATTTGTGTGATGAGCACAGATATTTGTTCTTGAATCATGGGTGTTTTCTATGTATTTAATTATTTGTATATTATATATATCCTTGTCCGAGTACCCACAATACAAGGCTTCTTGGTTTAACGTGGGACTTAGTCAATTTGTGCAAGAATGTCCCTATAATATTTATTATTTTATATTAGAAAAAATAATTCTTATACCTTTAAACGAGCAATTCTTGTATATATATATATATATATATATATATATATATATTTCTGTGATCTCGGAAACGGCTCTAACGATTTCGCTGAAATTTGGTATATGGGGGTTTTTGGGGGTATACAATCTATCTAGATTAGTCTTATGTTTGGGAAAACGCGTGTTTTCGAGTTTTCATGCGTTTTTCTTTCGACGCAGAATATGGTCGCTAATTTCGTGTTGCCAGCCACTGTCCGTCTGGTCCAGCGGGTTAAGACGCGGACTGCTAAACGAGTGTTACGGGTTCGAATCACGCCCGGTGACTAACTTTTGTTTTTTTTTTATATGTTCAAGTTTATATATAATTTTTTAATTTTTATTGTTTTAGACAAGTTTAATTTAGTAAAAAAATGTAGTTAAGATTATCACCTATACACCACCATATTACAATAAATAGTTATAACCGAGCAAAGCTCGGTCGCCCAGGTACTATGTATAAATAAAAGAAGGGCTTTACGTAAGTTTTTACTTATTCAGTCAACGATAAGTAAACTTAATCTGTATTTGCATTTATATAGTTTTTTTCATCCTGCTACGCTGTTTTACATTTTAGACGGAAGAAATTAAAACAGGATAGAGTTCCTAGTTATGATAATGATATAGCATATTTTCACTGCTTGGAATTATTTATCTGTGCCTTTTATTTTGTGATGTCAGAAAAGGATTTTGTGGTTTCATTGCCACAACTTACATACGAAATCTACGAAAAGGATGTTAATTACCTAGTTAATTAGCAATCGCGGATATATGTGTTTTCTATTAACAGAATATTTCAAAGTTATATATACGATATATTACAGTTAGAATAGGGTTAATTCAGGGCCTAAAGATGCAAGATGCGTACCCGCGCTAGGGTCAGACATCTGGTGCAAAAGAATGTTTTTTTTTTTTCAGAGTGAAATTTAGAAGAAGATCGATTGGTCTAACGTCATATTATGACTCTATTTTATGAAGTTGTCGAATTTTTACATTTGGAAACTTAATTTTCATTTACAATAGGTGTGCAAGTACAGCTTCTTTCATAACCTAACCCGGGGTTAACCGGTTAAACCTGGAGTTACCATGGTTACCAGTACAATTTGACAATGGGTTAGTGGTTTAACCGGTTAACCTCGGGTTAGTGAGATGGCGCATAGTGTCTAATAGATTTAGTTTAGATTAAGTGATTATTTGTGACGTCCTACGGGTAAAGAAACCTTATGGTGGTTGGCGCTTACAACGCGTAGCAGCGTATTCGTATAGAAGCGACGTGAATAACAACGTAAGCGCCAGCCGCCATAAGGTACGTCCCGTGGAACGTCACATTTTTCCTATTGAAATATTACGAGTATTTCAATTCACGCACCAAGTCCTCAGACATTCTACGAAAACAATTGAAGGGTTCCGTAATATTTTCGTTTAACAAAAATAATGACAGAAAACTATAACGGCCGTTTCATGTAGGTTTTTAGTAAAGTTATTCCTATCGCTGTTTGCCGTTGAGTGACAGTTACATTTTATATATCTATAGATCTAGGGAAATTTTTGTGTTTATGAATTAGAATTGCTTTTTAGTTCCTGCAGATAATAGTTTAACACTAGATTTGTTTTTGTATTTGTACAAGTACCTACGTGGGGACTTATGTATTTAATTTAAAGTAAGTTGTTTCTTAAGAGTCCGCAGTAAGCTCGGTACTCCATACAAACGTAGTTACGCTCTTATTTTAAAACGACTAGCTAGATTGCCCTGAAAATTTTTATATTAAAATAGGATAAGGTATATCTAAGCCTGTAATTAGTTCATGTAGCTTCATATACCATAGTTAAAAAATGCAACGAATTTAAATTTTTCATACAAGACTTGTTTTTGCTCTATTTCTTTTTTATATATATAACATGAAGCTATGTATATTAATTACAAAAATTAATTTACCTCGTATCATTGTATGTGCAAAGTTTCATTATAATCCAACGTGTAGTTTTAAAATGAGAATGAAACTCCGTTTGAATGGAAGGTGAAATTTGACCGGGCTTGCTGCGGAATTTTAAGACCTATGTCATTACGTGCCACACATTGATTTTTTCCTCTTCAGGCCTGGCCTTGGAAAAAGGTAGGTATACAATTTGCAGAGCAACCAAAACCCCTCTTGTCTTGTTAGTGTGCCTTATGTATTACTATTCGTTATTACTTATAACTGGATCACGTGATGACCAAAGCTCGGAACCGGTTTATAGTATACCGGTTTATTTCGGTTTCCCTCCGAACTTTTATAAGAACGCGAACGTTTTAAGAACTTTGTCGCAACCTAAAAAAACCGGCTTATTCGACGAGCGACGAAACAGCCGGCCGGCCTGGTGGTGAGCTACGTAAACATAGACTAGATACGCTGCTTTTTATCGCTCTAAACCGGTTAATTTCACAAGAACTGTTAGCATAAAAACCGGTTTAAAAATAACGGTTTTTCGAGCGAAGCCGAAATTAAAAAGGTTTTGCGCCAAGTACATAACGGTTTGGAAATTTAACCGGTTTTCAAGCCTTGGCCAACTCAGTCGTCAGCGAGATCGTAAAAAAATTGTGTGGATAAATTGTACAGAGCCTCTAGCGGTCATTTAAGAAACTAATTTTCAAACTCGTACGATGGTACGAGCAACATCATTAAAGTAATATGAATTTACTATACTAACTCGTGGTATTGCTACTGAGTACTCAGGTGGGGTAAAAGTAAGACACGGGTAAAAATAAGACTAAGTTTTTAACACTCAAAAACTTATTCTAGTTCATCCCTATTCCATTTATAACGAAGCCTTGTTTATAGACTTTTTAAATTGAATAGGAATTAAATAGAATACGTTTTTGAGTGTTAAAACCTTAATCTTATTTTTACCCGTGTCTTACTTTTACCCCACCTGAGTACCCGGTAGCAATACCACGAGTTAGTACAGTAAATTCATATTACTCTGTTAGTCTTATTTTTACCCGTGTCTTATATTCACATCACCTGGCCTGGCCTTATCTGCCTAACAATGTAATAGATGAATCACAATGGAGGATTTCAGAGTCAAAGGTTTGGTTATTCAGCATATTGGGTAGGTAAATACAGTCAAGATATTAAATATCGATACGGACAAATTGACAAACATATGTATACACGACCTTATTGCCTATATATTAAGGTAGTGTGTACATATTTTTGTCACTTTGTCTGTATCAATATTTAATACCTTGACTGTACCATATTTTGTGGTCAGCTCGAAATTTTAGTTCATAATGTCTAATTTTTACCCAAAACAAATATATTAATACAAATTCGCGTGTTACAGATCACAAAAGTGGTCCTCTCAGCAAATGCTCGGTAACAGCACAGATTAGATATATATAAGATATGGCCACCCCATACATTAAAATGCGACCGCCTAAAAGCGCGTCGATACTAGATGGCGTCACTGAAAATGCGCTGTTGCCTAATATGGAGACTAGATGGCGTTAAGTGTCACATCCAGGTCATAAAACTTTTTAGGAAATATCATCAATACCATATAATATTATTACTCCTAGCGACATCTATACATCTTCATTGAAAGTTATTTAGACATGTCGTTGTCAACGATTACGAATAATCAACAGGTGTCACTTTATTGAGTAAATTGAATAGATTTATTTTCTTGCGATAACTTATTAAGAAAATATTTAAAATAATTTATAAATGAGTTTGTTGTGTCAAACTATTAGTCAAGTGAAGCTAAATATGATCCATGATTCCAGCGGGGTTCGAACCGGCATCTCCAGAAACTGTGTTTCCCTATACCACGAATATCGAAATAAGGAAATTGTCTATCTGGGCATCTGCCACTGGAATTGCGCAAGAGCGATAGAGACGGACTTACACGTTCGATTTAGCGACACCCGTCGGCCTATTTATATTGCTGGCATTTTTAAAACCGACCACGACTTCGTGTGAGGTGAATCCACCGGGATCCTTGTATAGGTTAATTATTTGCCGAAGATAGCTGTTTGATAAATAGTTATCACATATACAATTTTTTAGATTTTTTCTGGTGAGAGGGACAGAGAAAAATATATTAACATTTCTTTGATGCTAAGAATCTACGCAACAAGCTAGCAGAAAGTGTCACGCTGAAGATTAAATGTAATAATCTCTAAAGGCCTCTCGCCCTGTGACAAATCACACGCGGTTTTAGATACATTGCCGGCTAAGTGTGGTCAACCAATGCAGTTGGCAACAAACATAGGTAGCATAGGTTTTGTCTATTTAATTCTAATCTGTGATTTAATAATATGAACGGGTTTACCGCGAAATAATAATGAAATTATGTCGCGGTAGCCTAATTCTAGTTTTGTTCTATTAGATTTGGCTTAAAGGATATCCAGGCGGTAAAATTTCAATAGAAAAAAAGAAAACCGGCCAAGTGCAAGTCAGACTCGTACTGGAAGGGTTCCGTACCATTATCTATAAAAAACGGTCACCCATCCAAGTATTGACTCCGCCCGACGTTGCTTAACTTCGGTGATTGGAAAGAGATATTTATTTTATTCTATTTTTAGTATTTGTTGTTATAGCGCCAACATAAATACATAATCTGTAGAAATTTCAACTGGCTAACTATCACGATTCATGAGATACAGCCTGGGTACAGACGGACGGACAGACGGACAGCGGAGTCTCAGTAATAGGGTCCCGTTTGATCCTTTGGGTACGGAACCCTAAAAAACAAGAATTTGACACTATTCGTAGGACTGGCCGGTAAAACCTATGGGCCAGCCAACCCCATTCAATGGATTCGATAAAATAAATATCTTAGTTGTTCCCAGTGGAAACAGATGAAAAACTAATTCCCATGTTACCGATAGCAACAACTTGGTGGTAGTAATGCATACTTACGATATCAGCCCGCATGTAATTAATTACTTACAACATTCCATTGGTTGGACCTCTGTCACGTCACTTGAATGACGTTAGGACAGGGATGGCGGATCTTTAGTACCTATATGTATAATTTATGAACTATTTTTCGGATAGGGCGGTGTAGTGAATTAGGGCACTTATATTAGGCAATACAGGTGTGGAGAAGAGGCAGGGTACAGAGAAATAGCGTAGTCAAAAACGGGTTCTAATATACTTTCTGAAAATTAAACTCTGATGGTAATATTATACCTACGCTACATAGTCAAGTCTTACCTAAGTGATTTGACCTGCTGAAAATAAAAATGTCATAATAATTTTGCACCTGCTACCACCCACCACGGCCACACGGCCACGGTAAAAGAATTAGACATGGTGTATTCTCATCTGTTCCCACAATACATGTCCCCACCGGGCACAAATGGGAAGAATCCATTCACATTGTTGCTGGCGGGGACAAATGAGAATGAATCCTTCTCACCTGTGACCGCCTCGGTTTCTTCCTGTCCTTATTATTATACAAATGTCGATTAACTGTTCAAATAGCAACTGTCAAAACAATGACAGGAAAAAACCGAGGCGGTCACAGATGGGAATGGATCCTTCCCACAAATGGGAATACACTTTAGACATTCCCTACTGGCGTAAGAAAGTGCATGTACCACTGGTATCATCAGCACTGTACCTGCTTCATACATTATATGTATTACGTATGATATATGTATTACGTATGATTATTCATATATAGTACCTACATACTAGGTATTTCAAATGCCTAGGGAAATAAAACAACAAGCATGACAACTACTTATTTCATTTATTTTGTAACAACCTAAGCTTTTGTTGATTTTGAATCCTGTTTCTTTTTTGTGATTTGCAGTAATAATAAAATTGATTTTTGTTTCAATTAATTTTTCTACACTGTATTTCAAATTCTCTGTACAGTATAATATATATTATATGCGGTAGCGTGATCTATTTTTAAAATACATATTAAATGATTAGTCATGTTTTTTAATACATTTAATTTATGTTTTATAATATTAAATTGGTCCTCATAATTTGTTAGACAAACGTCAATGACTTGGTAATGACACTTGGGCATTTTAATGTTGTTTTCAGCGAGCGCATAGGTTTTCTCTAGTATAAATAATTGTTTTTTTATCACTTAAATCGACATTTTTAGTCATCGACTTCAAGCATTTGTTACATTTAAAGTTGTTGAAACATTTGTTTGCTATATATATCCTGCGAAATAAGTGACAGAGCATTGTTCGAGAGTCGGAGTCCCTGTGCTATCGGCGCGGGCGGCTGTGCGAGATGTGCATTGTGCAGGGCGTCGGAGCCTTCTCCACTTGCTGTAGGGCCGTGCTGCGGGGCACAACACTTGCTGTAGGCTCGGGTGTATCCTCGGAATCCGAACTGAGGCTCGGGCTCCGGCTCCTTGATGAGGTTCTGTCTATTGTCAGATAGGTCACAATTTGATACATCTGTCTGCTCGCAATTTTGATGACCCGGTAGCCGTACTAGCATTTCAGTTAAATAGCTACGAAAGACTGACCTTAACATTCGAGCGCTTGGATTTTTATTGTTCCCGCCCTTTAGTCTATATGTTGAAAATAAATTTTCTAACACATCCTGATTTAACCTGTTTGTTAACAAGTACTGTACACCTTCGGTGTTTTCTTCTGTGTACAATAGTATTATGCCATTAATGCTTTGCTGTAAGCCCTCGAAACAAGGAGGCGTAGTGTTCTTTTTTAGATTTCCTTTAACAACAATTTTTTTTAAGTCTTGTAGAATTCTGAGACCATTTTCTAATGCTTGCCTCGCAGCGTTATCTTTTGTTAATCCACATTTCTTTGGATTCTTGTCAAATTTAGTTTTGCTGTTGAGAGCGTCAAACAAGTTGTTTATCTGAACAATAAACTGAGCTGTGTTCGCAGCAGTAGGGCTTGACAGTTCTCCTGTTTGTATTGCTGTGTTGATCGCTGCGCCAACTGAATGGGAAAATATTTGTGTAGCTAATTTTACATGTGAAGTAAAAAATTTTCTCTTACGGCACTCCTCCATGCAAATGCATGTTCAAATTTTGACGAAGTTGATGAGCTTCCCGCTTCTTGATCGTGTAATACTTGCAACGCTCGTTTTCCATACACATTTCTTGGGTCAACCTTTAATTTTTGTGGTGATGTATCAGGTGTCACTTCAACTGCAGTTCCTGAAATTAGATTTGGAATTGAGAAATAATATTTGGATACAAATATAAAGAACGAAAAAGTTCCTTTAAATAAAAATCGGCCAAGAGCATGTCGGGCCATGCTCAGTGTAGGGTTCATGTATCATGTACATTACAAGTATAAGGGAGTACCTTCGCAGCGCTTTCTACGTCTTTTACTAAGATGAGAAAACTTTTGCAATAACTCAAAAATGGCTGGACCGATCATGTTCGCTATAGTTTTCATTGAAAGTATTTAATAACCTTTTATTTTACAAATTAAAGCAAGAAATATTACTTTGATAATCCGCGAGAAAATAACGTGTTATGTCAATCAGTGCTAACCCGTTATACTTACTTGCGTATTTTTACATGCAATTAATGTTCCTACCCTCCCACATTACCAAAAAACAAAATTGGTAATGCATCCACATTACCAAAAAACAAAATCAATCCCCTACACCAAGAACATTTTAACAAGTGAACAATAAAAAAAACTTGGACCGAACATGAAATTGATGACTTGTCTACAGTTATAGAAATTTTTTTGTAATTAAGTAAATAAAACAAAACATACCTGAATTGATTATCCATGTTCGTAGACGATTTGTATCCTTTACTGGAAAACGGAATAATGAATGAGTTCCGCTTGTATTTAGGCAATTTATGTATTGACAGCGCCGGGTAGGAGCCATGTTTTTTGTGTTTCTTTGTCCGTTCAGTGTGCCTTGTTGTCGTTATCCCTTGTCAACAAATCCGTATCGTGGAGCAATCGTAAGTCCGTAGAGAATGCCGAAGTCAAATAACAAAAAACAAAACAATGAATAAAAAGTAATGAATAACAAGGAGCGCATACGCAGGAGTCACATACCGAAACGAAACCACACTAACCACAGACACCACAGTATGTTCCGTTCCGAAACAGAGGAGAGGGCCTACCGCGAACCACCATTGACGTGTTGCCTCTCTGTCGCACTTGTAACTTCGCACGTAAATGTGACAGGGAGGCAACACGTCGAATGTGGTTCGCGGTAGGCACTCTGCAGTGCAAGTCAACGATATAGTATTGCCAGTTTAATTTCTATCAATCCCCACAAATTCCAAAGTATCTTTATTCGTTTGAATTAGAATTGAATTTGAACACGGGTCTTAGAAATATATTTTAAATTTATTTCTTCGTTTAAATATTATTAAGAATAAAAATAAAAATATTTATTCTTATTTTACCTTTTTACGTGATGTAAAATATGTAGGCAGGCATGTATAATTGTAGGTAATAACGTAATCAGGTTGGTATTGGTTGGTACGGTCAAGGAATTTAATTTCTTACCCATTTCGTACCTTGTCACAGTGACAAACAACATGATACTCGCTAGAGACCTCATACTATTGTCACTGTGACAAGGTACGAAATGGGTCACAAATTAAATTCTTTGACTGTACTTATAATACATATTAATTAACGTTATACATAGATTTTATTTGACTAATATTAACATAATTTCATGTGGAGTTTAGATAATGGGAACAAAATTTTTAACGTTTTTAAAAGACAATACATACTCGTATTAGCGAAATTTTTCAAGGCCTCTACAAACCACACCGACAAATTGCGTGCGATTTGTGCGGCATTTGACCGATCGGTTGAATTTGTTGCACTTAATTGTCGGTGATTATCTAAAACGCAAGTAGTTCTTTATACTCTGGCAAAAAAACTTTGTGCCTAATGGAAAAAGGCGTGAAATTAAAAATATGTATGGGCTATAGATCCTTCGTGTCTACTTTTTGCCGCCTTTTTCTACTGACAAAGCTGGATTTTGAGAATATACAAGGCCTTCATTGGCCTAAGAGGACTTCATGTTTACAGTTTTAAAAAATATGGTTTCTACAGATACCATGTCTTGCAACATGCGATTTCATATAAATACTATAATAATGGCCTGAATACATTGTTTAAAGGTCCCTTCTTTTAGTTTTTCTTAAATAACTCGTAAACAGTGGCCCATACCATAAAATGTTCTTTCACGTAAACAATCTATATAAAATTGCCTACAAGAAAGATTTAGTACTTTTTTTCGCTAGCATCAACATTTAAAAATTGTATTGAATTTTTTTGTAGACAATTTTGTGTACATTATTTACGTTTAACAACGTTTTTTGCGATGTGCAAATCAACTGCCGCAATGCAAGCATGTTACGCAAATCGCATTTAATTATTAATGAAATTTGTAGAGGCCCGGCCCATAGTCTCCACAAAATAATGTAGTAGACTGCTCGCAGTGGTAGCGTTGTTGCCAGCTCAACAGAATGCGTTCGAAGCTGAGCAAGCTGACAACGTCGCGAGGCAAGTTTCGTAATGTCTCATATCTTTATCTATATAATTAAGTATCAGAAGACTCCATAATTATGTTATTAAGTGCATGCCGGGGTCTATAACTAAACTACATAAGAGTACCTAAAGCGCTTCACACGCCTTACTTAATCTAGTATAAGTTTGTTGGACGTTGGAACGACTTTTTGGAACGAAGTTCCTTGTTGGACGGTTGGCGGATGGCGGCTAGGCGAAAAAAGTGTAATAGTAGGAGATACGTTATAAGGAATTACATGGACACTATTATTATAGGTGATAGAAGTTTCAAGAGGTACGGTTAGATAAACCGGTAAGGTCCAGTAGGTAAACAAATCAAGCCGAAATAATTGCTGATCGGTAAAAGTCTAGTTAAACAATAGCACAACAAATAGTAGCGGGATAAGTATTGAGTCAAAATAAACGTGAGGCGAGTCAAGAAGGTAGAATCATGACAATGAGCATGAGCTATAAGCTATAGCACTGACCTATCACACATAGACAGTTACTCCTCATAAGGCTAATCTGCCAAAAGTGAAGCCGAAACTCGATCGATGTGTGCGTGCGACGCTCGTGTCTTACGCTCAGCGACACACACATATATACAAAAACGGGTTGCCAGAGTTCATTTATTCCCCTTAAAGTAGATGGATTTTAACCACATCCTTATACTTGGCTCTATCAATCATTTGGGAGTGTGTATGTAGATATTAAATTTGTAGCAAAAGCTTTCAAGGTTTCTTTTAAGGACTTTGCATTTCTGTACTTTGTGAAATAATGTTTAAATAAAAAAACGTTTATTTTTTTTATTTTACAAATGTGCACAGATAATAGCTGGTAGAATTGACTGAATGAGAATGATAAATATTGAATGACGATCATTTGGATTTGATTTTATTTGACTAATATTTTCTTCGGGTTAGTGTGGTGAAAAGTTTTGTGTTTCACTTGGGGCAAAATTTGTTTAACTCTCGTAACTTGAAACCCTCGCAACGCTCAAGATTCCATTTTTCGACATTTTGGATCTTTATTTAGCTCGAGTAGCAATATTAGCACGAGCGGTTAAACAACAACTTTTCCACTTGTAAAACAAATAACTATTTATCGTCAGTACTAGTAATTGTACCTGCAGGCCTAGCCAAGGTGGCAATCGCTATTGCTTCGAACAACGAAACGCTTTGTGTCTCTCTATCAGTCTTCCATATAAGTGCGACAGTGACAGTTGCGTTTCGTTTTTACAGACCTTAACTGTAACACCTGTGTTCCACAAATAAAATTTACTTTACTTGCTCATCAAAATGGCGAGAGCATATTCGACTATGTTTAGTCGGTTTCCATATTGCATCGTTCCTATTTAATCTAATTTTTTCCGTCCATCTCGCAGACAGAAGCGGATCAGTCGGAAATCTAAAACGAATATCACACAAAATAAAAATATGAATTTAAACTGTAATTTTATAAAAGACAAAACATAATTTGAAATAAAAGAATGAAAAACTAAAAAAGAATATTTTCTATAGTCATACAAGGAACTTAAAGTAAGCATATTAATTTTATCAATGTAATCGTCATGCCTCATTTGGAGGAAAAAAGATTCATATCACCTGGCAACATTTATAAGTAATGGCGGCTGACGAAAATTTGGATTTTTGTATTTACAATTACGTAAAAATATCACATTAAACTGGATACTTACGCATGAAATGTTATATCAGGCGGTTTGTTTTTATTCACTGATGTGTTGTGACACCAATTCACCGCACAAACAACCATCTTTCTTGTATTTTTTAATTTATAATCGGGAGGTGTACACAAACCAACTCGACCTTGAGTACTGCGAGGGCCGTTCGGATACGATGACACGAGGGCGACATAATGTCGTACTCGAAATGGCTTCACTAGGGATGTACAGACTAGGCATCTAGGTTAGTTATAAATCTATGAGCTATAGTACCTGGGCGACCGAGCTTTGCTCGGTTCTTCTTCTTCCTCGCGTTGTCCCGGCATTTTGCCACGGCTCATGGGAGCCTGGGGTCCGCTTGACAACTAATCCCAAGATTTGGCGTAGGCACTAGTTTTTACGAAAGCGACTGCCATCTGACCTTCCAACCCAGAGGGTAAACTAGGCCTTGTTAGGAATAGTCCGGTTTCCTCACGATGTTTTCCTTCACCTTTGCTTTGCTCGGTTATAACTATTTATTGTAATATGGTAGTGTATAGGTGATAATCTTAACTACATTTTTTTACTAAATTAAACTTGTCTAAAACAATAAAAATTAAAAATATATATATATATATATATATATAAACTTGAACATATATAAAAAAAACAAAAGTTAGTCACCGGGCGAGATTCGAACCCGTAACACTCGTTTCTAGCAGTCCGCGTCTTAACCCGCTGGGCCAGACGGACAGTGACCGGCGACACGAAATTAGCGACCATATTCTGCGTCGAAAGAAAAACGCATGAAAACTCGAAAACACGCGTTTTCCCAAACATAAGACAGACTCTAGATCGATTGTATACCCCCAAAAACCCCCATATACCAAATTACAGCGAAATCGTTAGAGCCGTTTTCGAGATCACAGAAATATATATATATATACAAGAATTGCTCGTTTAAAGGTATAAGATAAAAGAAAACAGTTGTGTGAGGTACAACTTTTTGTTGTGATTTTTGCCCGAGGAAGCATTTCGACAAACTTGAAAACATAATTATGTATAACCTTATACCTATATACTACTTATACCTACGACGATCCGAACTTTAGGATGCGACGTTGTCAGGTCATTAGCTTCACGGTCACAGTCGTTGCGATTTGGCAGGCTGGCAACGTCGCCTGCTTTCATTGAAGTACAAAATTATTGTTACCTGTCTATGATTGTTACCAAACTGTACTTTCATAACGTTCCTTTCTACAGCACAACATTTTTTAAAACAGTCCCCTACTTCAGGGTAAAGTTGTCAAGTTGTTTCTTAAAAAAACTTCGAGATTGGAATGGAAAAGCTATTTATTTTAAAATTAAAGCATATGATATTTTATTGTTTTTTTAAACAATATATATATTATGCTTTATTTTATTCTAACTGAACACACATGCACTAGACAAGCAAAATCATGAAGTTATTTTTAGGGAGACAAAGAAATTTAAATGGCAACACTCAAAATAAGTTGTCACTGTTCCAATCCAATTTGTAATGAAATGGTTTTGTAATAAATCTTTTTTTTGATTTGATTCTAAATGTAGAAATTTGATTAGATACATACCTATGAACGTCACTTGCGACTTTGTCTTGCAGGCACAAAATAGTGAATTCAACTAAAGCAAAGCTAAAGCTATTGAAATGAAGTTCCGGTTTGGGAATCAGTGATGAAAATTGCATGCGAATGGATTATCACTTCAGGTAAGTCGTGCTTTAAATTTAAATCTTAATTTGTGTAAATACTGAAAGCGACTGCCATCTAACCTTCCAACCCAGAGGGTAAACTAGGCCTTATTGGGATTAGTCCGGTTTTCTCACGATGTTTTTCTACACTGAAATGAATCTATGTATATTGTGAACGTCAAAATAAATCTAGCTATTCCTAAAACGAAAAACCAATAGACATCAATATTTAGAATTTATTTTATACCTATAAAAAACTAGGCAAGTGCGAGTTAGACTCACGCACGAAGGGTTCCGTACCATTATTTATAAAAACGGCAAAAAAATTAGTGCGAAAGCGTCATTTTTCAGCATACTGCACTAAACAAAGCTGCCGCTCTCCAGCTCCATCGAACAGTTAATAGTATACACACCTCGGGAAGTCAATAAGAAAGCCTCAGATCACATGTTTCCATTACATCACTTCAATTACATCTGATCTGAGACAATTCTTACTTTACTGCCCTAGGTACAGTCGACGCAAAAAAATACAGTCTTGCATCCTTCTCTATAAAAAGGTGACGCACATATTTGTCAAATCTAACCTTTAATAACATGACAATACGAGTCAAGGCACGCATTGTTGTGAATAACATAATCTATATGAGAATGCTTCCAATTTCATAAAGAAGAAGGACATTCAAGAATGTTTTCGAATGGTCTGTTCAGTGTTGATGTTGGTTGCCCAAGTTCTATGACTGTCTGTTGTAGACTTATTCTTGTCAAGTCAACATGCAGGTTAGGAAAACTGTATCTATAAGTATTGTTATAGAACTTTTTAACAAATATATTTTCTTATTTCAGGAACCAGTCTCTAGCTACTAGAAGTAACAATATAGTATGGGGCAGGACAATGAGATGAGATATGGTCAATGCATCTCATTACCCAATTAAAATATTTTGAGGTAAAAATGGTATCAATTTTTATACCTGCCTCAATGGATACAGACACAAGCTACGAAAATCTTTTTAATAGAAATAAATCCTCATAAAAAAGAAACACTTGACAATGATTTTATTTTTGTTTACCCCCTCAATGATATCTACTCAATTGCTACAACCAATATTATCTCCATCCAACTCTAAAACCACTGAACTGATTTAGATAAAATTTGCTATGGAGATAGTTATTTAGATAGAGGATTATCTATTACATCTACTTACGAATGAAGACAAATTTCATAGTAAAGTTGTTCATTGGTAGTGTGTGTGTATAGACTTCAATCTTAGCAAACATATCCCTTAGTAGTCTACCAGTTTCCATAATAAATGTATCTCACAATAGTACACATTTTTTACCGAATATTCGGCGCTTCGGTCTACGGTGTGGCCGAACATTCGGTATTCGGCCTAAACCACTATTCGTGGCATCTCTAGTTATGAGTCCTTTCCATAATAGGTCATCTACTTAGCATATTAGTAGTGTTCTACACATAGTATAAGAATAAAAAAAGTGTATCTTCGCATATCGCAGTCGGATTGTTTAATCCGCCGTATTACACGACGGCTAGCGGTTATCAAAAACAGGGCCGTTTTGAATTGCGGCGGTTCAACGATGAGCCAGATTGTCATTGTGATACCATAAAGTAAATATATATAGAGTAACAAACCCATAGTAGTCTCGATTAGTTCCAGAGAAAATCAATAGATGTCACTCAGAGCACCATTTGGCTTACATCGGTATTTATTTTAATTGATATCTCTCCAATTATCAACCAAACGTGTAGAATTCCAATTGATTGGCATATTACAACAAAAAACCTTTTAAAAAGGCCATTTAAACATGATTAATCGATGCGGAAAAAAATCGATGTAATATCGCGAGACTTATTTTAAGCGCCATCTATCGCGCCATTTGGCAGTTTAACTTCTTACCAGTGTACGAGATAGCTGGATTGTTTAAGGATAAGTATCAAAAGATGTCACTGTACTTATCCTACATATAAACTAAAAATATTTTGTTCTTAGAAAAGTTACAATAATTATTTATATCGCTATATATAAATATTTATATACATAGAAAATATCCATGACTCGGGAACAAATATTTGTGATGAACAAGCAAATAAATGTCCTTATCAGGATTCGAACCAGGAACCTTCTGTTTCGTAGGCAGAGTCACTACCGACTAGTTGGCCGTTGAAATAATATATTATTTTGAGTCGGATCGTATAATCCGCCATATTACATTATGGCTAGCCGTTATCAAAAACAGGGCCGTCTTGAAATGCGGCGGTTCAACAATTAGCCGTATTGAATGCCGTTTTATTTTGTAAGTATGGTCATTGGTCACCCTACAATCTAAATAGTAGTACGATCATTGACATATATATCTAAGGACGGGCCTTACGGACAATAAGAATGGGGCCAGTACAGCGGTGTCACGCACACGAATTCCAGCCAATCGTGCAGTCTAACGCCGCAACGCGATTGGTTGATGAGTTTGCATCACGCGCGCGATTGGGCGCAACTAGTTGCGTTAGACTGCACGATTGGCTCGAATTCGAGAGTGACACCACTGAACTAGCGCCATTCTTAGTGCCTGTAAGGCCCGTCCTTAGATATATATGTCAATGAGTACGATGCGATGCGACTAAACGTGGGCCGCCTTATTGACGAACGTATCACAATGACAATCTGGCTCATCGTTGAACCGCCGCAATTCAAAACGGCCCTGTTTTTGATAACCGCTAGCCGTCGTGTAATACGGCGGATTAAACAATCCGACTGCGATATGCGAAGATACACTTTTTTTATTCTTATACTATGTGTAGAACACTACTAATATGCTAAGTAGATGACCTATTATGGAAAGGACTCATAACTAGAGATGCCACGAATAGTGGTTTAGGCCGAATACCGAATGTTCGGCCACACCGTAGACCGAAGCGCCGAATATTCGGTAAAAAATGTGTACTATTGTGAGATACATTTATTATGGAAACTGGTAGACTACTAAGGGATATGTTTGCTAAGATTGAAGTCTATACACACACACTACCAATGAACAACTTTACTATGAAATTTGTCTTCATTCGTAAGTAGATGTAATAGATAATCCTCTATCTAAATAACTATCTCCATAGCAAATTTTATCTAAATCAGTTCAGTGGTTTTAGAGTTGGATGGAGATAATATTGGTTGTAGCAATTGAGTAGATATCATTGAGGGGGTAAACAAAAATAAAATCATTGTCAAGTGTTTCTTTTTTATGAGGATTTATTTCTATTAAAAAGATTTTCGTAGCTTGTGTCTGTATCCATTGAGGCAGGTATAAAAATTGATACCATTTTTACCTCAAAATATTTTAATTGGGTAATGAGATGCATTGACCATATCTCATCTCATTGTCCTGCCCCATACTATATTGTTACTTCTAGTAGCTAGAGACTGGTTCCTGAAATAAGAAAATATATTTGTTAAAAAGTTCTATAACAATACTTATAGATACAGTTTTCCTAACCTGCATGTTGACTTGACAAGAATAAGTCTACAACAGACAGTCATAGAACTTGGGCAACCAACATCAACACTGAACAGACCATTCGAAAACATTCTTGAATGTCCTTCTTCTTTATGAAATTGGAAGCATTCTCATATAGATTATGTTATTCACAACAATGCGTGCCTTGACTCGTATTGTCATGTTATTAAAGGTTAGATTTGACAAATATGTGCGTCACCTTTTTATAGAGAAGGATGCAAGACTGTATTTTTTTGCGTCGACTGTACCTAGGGCAGTAAAGTAAGAATTGTCTCAGATCAGATGTAATTGAAGTGATGTAATGGAAACATGTGATCTGAGGCTTTCTTATTGACTTCCCGAGGTGTGTATACTATTAACTGTTCGATGGAGCTGGAGAGCGGCAGCTTTGTTTAGTGCAGTATGCTGAAAAATGACGCTTTCGCACTAATTTTTTTGCCGTTTTTATAAATAATGGTACGGAACCCTTCGTGCGTGAGTCTAACTCGCACTTGCCTAGTTTTTTATAGGTATAAAATAAATTCTAAATATTGATGTCTATTGGTTTTTCGTTTTAGGAATAGCTAGATTTATTTTGACGTTCACAATATACATAGATTCATTTCAGTGTAGAAAAACATCGTGAGAAAACCGGACTAATCCCAATAAGGCCTAGTTTACCCTCTGGGTTGGAAGGTTAGATGGCAGTCGCTTTCAGTATTTACACAAATTAAGATTTAAATTTAAAGCACGACTTACCTGAAGTGATAATCCATTCGCATGCAATTTTCATCACTGATTCCCAAACCGGAACTTCATTTCAATAGCTTTAGCTTTGCTTTAGTTGAATTCACTATTTTGTGCCTGCAAGACAAAGTCGCAAGTGACGTTCATAGGTATGTATCTAATCAAATTTCTACATTTAGAATCAAATCAAAAAAAAGATTTATTACAAAACCATTTCATTACAAATTGGATTGGAACAGTGACAACTTATTTTGAGTGTTGCCATTTAAATTTCTTTGTCTCCCTAAAAATAACTTCATGATTTTGCTTGTCTAGTGCATGTGTGTTCAGTTAGAATAAAATAAAGCATAATATATATATTGTTTAAAAAAACAATAAAATATCATATGCTTTAATTTTAAAATAAATAGCTTTTCCATTCCAATCTCGAAGTTTTTTTAAGAAACAACTTGACAACTTTACCCTGAAGTAGGGGACTGTTTTAAAAAATGTTGTGCTGTAGAAAGGAACGTTATGAAAGTACAGTTTGGTAACAATCATAGACAGGTAACAATAATTTTGTACTTCAATGAAAGCAGGCGACGTTGCCAGCCTGCCAAATCGCAACGACTGTGACCGTGAAGCTAATGACCTGACAACGTCGCATCCTAAAGTTCGGATCGTCGTAGGTATAAGTAGTATATAGGTATAAGGTTATACATAATTATGTTTTCAAGTTTGTCGAAATGCTTCCTCGGGCAAAAATCACAACAAAAAGTTGTACCTCACACAACTGTTTTCTTTTATCTTATACCTTTAAACGAGCAATTCTTGTATATATATATATATTTCTGTGATCTCGAAAACGGCTCTAACGATTTCGCTGTAATTTGGTATATGGGGGTTTTTGGGGGTATACAATCGATCTAGAGTCTGTCTTATGTTTGGGAAAACGCGTGTTTTCGAGTTTTCATGCGTTTTTCTTTCGACGCAGAATATGGTCGCTAATTTCGTGTCGCCGGTCACTGTCCGTCTGGCCCAGCGGGTTAAGACGCGGACTGCTAGAAACGAGTGTTACGGGTTCGAATCTCGCCCGGTGACTAACTTTTGTTTTTTTTATATATGTTCAAGTTTATATATATATATATATATATATTTTTAATTTTTATTGTTTTAGACAAGTTTAATTTAGTAAAAAAATGTAGTTAAGATTATCACCTATACACTACCATATTACAATAAATAGTTATAACCGAGCAAAGCAAAGGTGAAGGAAAACATCGTGAGGAAACCGGACTATTCCTAACAAGGCCTAGTTTACCCTCTGGGTTGGAAGGTCAGATGGCAGTCGCTTTCGTAAAAACTAGTGCCTACGCCAAATCTTGGGATTAGTTGTCAAGCGGACCCCAGGCTCCCATGAGCCGTGGCAAAATGCCGGGACAACGCGAGGAAGAAGAAGAACCGAGCAAAGCTCGGTCGCCCAGGTACTATAGCTCATAGATTTATAACTAACCTAGATGCCTAGTCTGTACATCCCTAGTGAAGCCATTTCGAGTACGACATTATGTCGCCCTCGTGTCATCGTATCCGAACGGCCCTCGCAGTACTCAAGGTCGAGTTGGTTTGTGTACACCTCCCGATTATAATTAAAAAATACAAGAAAGATGGTTGTTTGTGCGGTGAATTGGTGTCACAACACATCAGTGAATAAAAACAAACCGCCTGATATAACATTTCATGCGTAAGTATCCAGTTTAATGTGATATTTTTACGTAATTGTAAATACAAAAATCCAAATTTTCGTCAGCCGCCATTACTTATAAATGTTGCCAGGTGATATGAATCTTTTTTCCTCCAAATGAGGCATGACGATTACATTGATAAAATTAATATGCTTACTTTAAGTTCCTTGTATGACTATAGAAAATATTCTTTTTTAGTTTTTCATTCTTTTATTTCAAATTATGTTTTGTCTTTTATAAAATTACAGTTTAAATTCATATTTTTATTTTGTGTGATATTCGTTTTAGATTTCCGACTGATCCGCTTCTGTCTGCGAGATGGACGGAAAAAATTAGATTAAATAGGAACGATGCAATATGGAAACCGACTAAACATAGTCGAATATGCTCTCGCCATTTTGATGAGCAAGTAAAGTAAATTTTATTTGTGGAACACAGGTGTTACAGTTAAGGTCTGTAAAAACGAAACGCAACTGTCACTGTCGCACTTATATGGAAGACTGATAGAGAGACACAAAGCGTTTCGTTGTTCGAAGCAATAGCGATTGCCACCTTGGCTAGGCCTGCAGGTACAATTACTAGTACTGACGATAAATAGTTATTTGTTTTACAAGTGGAAAAGTTGTTGTTTAACCGCTCGTGCTAATATTGCTACTCGAGCTAAATAAAGATCCAAAATGTCGAAAAATGGAATCTTGAGCGTTGCGAGGGTTTCAAGTTACGAGAGTTAAACAAATTTTGCCCCAAGTGAAACACAAAACTTTTCACCACACTAACCCGAAGAAAATATTAGTCAAATAAAATCAAATCCAAATGATCGTCATTCAATATTTATCATTCTCATTCAGTCAATTCTACCAGCTATTATCTGTGCACATTTGTAAAATAAAAAAAATAAACGTTTTTTTATTTAAACATTATTTCACAAAGTACAGAAATGCAAAGTCCTTAAAAGAAACCTTGAAAGCTTTTGCTACAAATTTAATATCTACATACACACTCCCAAATGATTGATAGAGCCAAGTATAAGGATGTGGTTAAAATCCATCTACTTTAAGGGGAATAAATGAACTCTGGCAACCCGTTTTTGTATATATGTGTGTGTCGCTGAGCGTAAGACACGAGCGTCGCACGCACACATCGATCGAGTTTCGGCTTCACTTTTGGCAGATTAGCCTTATGAGGAGTAACTGTCTATGTGTGATAGGTCAGTGCTATAGCTTATAGCTCATGCTCATTGTCATGATTCTACCTTCTTGACTCGCCTCACGTTTATTTTGACTCAATACTTATCCCGCTACTATTTGTTGTGCTATTGTTTAACTAGACTTTTACCGATCAGCAATTATTTCGGCTTGATTTGTTTACCTACTGGACCTTACCGGTTTATCTAACCGTACCTCTTGAAACTTCTATCACCTATAATAATAGTGTCCATGTAATTCCTTATAACGTATCTCCTACTATTACACTTTTTTCGCCTAGCCGCCATCCGCCAACCGTCCAACAAGGAACTTCGTTCCAAAAAGTCGTTCCAACGTCCAACAAACTTATACTAGATTAAGTAAGGCGTGTGAAGCGCTTTAGGTACTCTTATGTAGTTTAGTTATAGACCCCGGCATGCACTTAATAACATAATTATGGAGTCTTCTGATACTTAATTATATAGATAAAGATATGAGACATTACGAAACTTGCCTCGCGACGTTGTCAGCTTGCTCAGCTTCGAACGCATTCTGTTGAGCTGGCAACAACGCTACCACTGCGAGCAGTCTACTACATTATTTTGTGGAGACTATGGGCCGGGCCTCTACAAATTTCATTAATAATTAAATGCGATTTGCGTAACATGCTTGCATTGCGGCAGTTGATTTGCACATCGCAAAAAACGTTGTTAAACGTAAATAATGTACACAAAATTGTCTACAAAAAAATTCAATACAATTTTTAAATGTTGATGCTAGCGAAAAAAAGTACTAAATCTTTCTTGTAGGCAATTTTATATAGATTGTTTACGTGAAAGAACATTTTATGGTATGGGCCACTGTTTACGAGTTATTTAAGAAAAACTAAAAGAAGGGACCTTTAAACAATGTATTCAGGCCATTATTATAGTATTTATATGAAATCGCATGTTGCAAGACATGGTATCTGTAGAAACCATATTTTTTAAAACTGTAAACATGAAGTCCTCTTAGGCCAATGAAGGCCTTGTATATTCTCAAAATCCAGCTTTGTCAGTAGAAAAAGGCGGCAAAAAGTAGACACGAAGGATCTATAGCCCATACATATTTTTAATTTCACGCCTTTTTCCATTAGGCACAAAGTTTTTTTGCCAGAGTATAAAGAACTACTTGCGTTTTAGATAATCACCGACAATTAAGTGCAACAAATTCAACCGATCGGTCAAATGCCGCACAAATCGCACGCAATTTGTCGGTGTGGTTTGTAGAGGCCTTGAAAAATTTCGCTAATACGAGTATGTATTGTCTTTTAAAAACGTTAAAAATTTTGTTCCCATTATCTAAACTCCACATGAAATTATGTTAATATTAGTCAAATAAAATCTATGTATAACGTTAATTAATATGTATTATAAGTACAGTCAAAGAATTTAATTTGTGACCCATTTCGTACCTTGTCACAGTGACAATAGTATGAGGTCTCTAGCGAGTATCATGTTGTTTGTCACTGTGACAAGGTACGAAATGGGTAAGAAATTAAATTCCTTGACCGTACCAACCAATACCAACCTGATTACGTTATTACCTACAATTATACATGCCTGCCTACATATTTTACATCACGTAAAAAGGTAAAATAAGAATAAATATTATTATTTTTTATTCTTAATAATATTTAAACGAAGAAATAAATTAAAAATATATTTCTAAGACCCGTGTTCAAATTCAATTCTAATTCAAACGAATAAAGATACTTTGGAATTTGTGGGGATTGATAGAAATTAAACTGGCAATACTATATCGTTGACTTGCACTGCAGAGTGCCTACCGCGAACCACATTCGACGTGTTGCCTCCCTGTCACATTTACGTGCGAAGTTACAAGTGCGACAGAGAGGCAACACGTCAATGGTGGTTCGCGGTAGGCCCTTTCCTCTGTTTCGGAACGGAACATACTGTGGTGTCTGTGGTTTCGGTATGTGACTCCTGCGTATGCGCTCCTTGTTATTCATTACTTTTTATTCATTGTTTTGTTTTTTGTTATTTGACTTCGGCATTCTCTACGGACTTACGATTGCTCCACGATACGGATTTGTTGACAAGGGATAACGACAACAAGGCACACTGAACGGACAAAGAAACACAAAAAACATGGCTCCTACCCGGCGCTGTCAATACATAAATTGCCTAAATACAAGCGGAACTCATTCATTATTCCGTTTTCCAGTAAAGGATACAAATCGTCTACGAACATGGATAATCAATTCAGGTATGTTTTGTTTTATTTACTTAATTACAAAAAAATTTCTATAACTGTAGACAAGTCATCAATTTCATGTTCGGTCCAAGTTTTTTTTATTGTTCACTTGTTAAAATGTTCTTGGTGTAGGGGATTGATTTTGTTTTTTGGTAATGTGGATGCATTACCAATTTTGTTTTTTGGTAATGTGGGAGGGTAGGAACATTAATTGCATGTAAAAATACGCAAGTAAGTATAACGGGTTAGCACTGATTGACATAACACGTTATTTTCTCGCGGATTATCAAAGTAATATTTCTTGCTTTAATTTGTAAAATAAAAGGTTATTAAATACTTTCAATGAAAACTATAGCGAACATGATCGGTCCAGCCATTTTTGAGTTATTGCAAAAGTTTTCTCATCTTAGTAAAAGACGTAGAAAGCGCTGCGAAGGTACTCCCTTATACTTGTAATGTACATGATACATGAACCCTACACTGAGCATGGCCCGACATGCTCTTGGCCGATTTTTATTTAAAGGAACTTTTTCGTTCTTTATATTTGTATCCAAATATTATTTCTCAATTCCAAATCTAATTTCAGGAACTGCAGTTGAAGTGACACCTGATACATCACCACAAAAATTAAAGGTTGACCCAAGAAATGTGTATGGAAAACGAGCGTTGCAAGTATTACACGATCAAGAAGCGGGAAGCTCATCAACTTCGTCAAAATTTGAACATGCATTTGCATGGAGGAGTGCCGTAAGAGAAAATTTTTTACTTCACATGTAAAATTAGCTACACAAATATTTTCCCATTCAGTTGGCGCAGCGATCAACACAGCAATACAAACAGGAGAACTGTCAAGCCCTACTGCTGCGAACACAGCTCAGTTTATTGTTCAGATAAACAACTTGTTTGACGCTCTCAACAGCAAAACTAAATTTGACAAGAATCCAAAGAAATGTGGATTAACAAAAGATAACGCTGCGAGGCAAGCATTAGAAAATGGTCTCAGAATTCTACAAGACTTAAAAAAAATTGTTGTTAAAGGAAATCTAAAAAAGAACACTACGCCTCCTTGTTTCGAGGGCTTACAGCAAAGCATTAATGGCATAATACTATTGTACACAGAAGAAAACACCGAAGGTGTACAGTACTTGTTAACAAACAGGTTAAATCAGGATGTGTTAGAAAATTTATTTTCAACATATAGACTAAAGGGCGGGAACAATAAAAATCCAAGCGCTCGAATGTTAAGGTCAGTCTTTCGTAGCTATTTAACTGAAATGCTAGTACGGCTACCGGGTCATCAAAATTGCGAGCAGACAGATGTATCAAATTGTGACCTATCTGACAATAGACAGAACCTCATCAAGGAGCCGGAGCCCGAGCCTCAGTTCGGATTCCGAGGATACACCCGAGCCTACAGCAAGTGTTGTGCCCCGCAGCACGGCCCTACAGCAAGTGAAGAAGGCTCCGACGCCCTGCACAATGCACATCTCGCACAGCCGCCCGCGCCGATAGCACAGGGACTCCGACTCTCGAACAATGCTCTGTCACTTATTTCGCAGGATATATATAGCAAACAAATGTTTCAACAACTTTAAATGTAACAAATGCTTGAAGTCGATGACTAAAAATGTCGATTTAAGTGATAAAAAAACAATTATTTATACTAGAGAAAACCTATGCGCTCGCTGAAAACAACATTAAAATGCCCAAGTGTCATTACCAAGTCATTGACGTTTGTCTAACAAATTATGAGGACCAATTTAATATTATAAAACATAAATTAAATGTATTAAAAAACATGACTAATCATTTAATATGTATTTTAAAAATAGATCACGCTACCGCATATAATATATATTATACTGTACAGAGAATTTGAAATACAGTGTAGAAAAATTAATTGAAACAAAAATCAATTTTATTATTACTGCAAATCACAAAAAAGAAACAGGATTCAAAATCAACAAAAGCTTAGGTTGTTACAAAATAAATGAAATAAGTAGTTGTCATGCTTGTTGTTTTATTTCCCTAGGCATTTGAAATACCTAGTATGTAGGTACTATATATGAATAATCATACGTAATACATATATCATACGTAATACATATAATGTATGAAGCAGGTACAGTGCTGATGATACCAGTGGTACATGCACTTTCTTACGCCAGTAGGGAATGTCTAAAGTGTATTCCCATTTGTGGGAAGGATCCATTCCCATCTGTGACCGCCTCGGTTTTTTCCTGTCATTGTTTTGACAGTTGCTATTTGAACAGTTAATCGACATTTGTATAATAATAAGGACAGGAAGAAACCGAGGCGGTCACAAGTGAGAAGGATTCATTCTCATTTGTCCCCGCCAGCAACAATGTGAATGGATTCTTCCCATTTGTGCCCGGTGGGGACATGTATTGTGGGAACAGATGAGAATACACCATGTCTAATTCTTTTACCGTGGCCGTGTGGCCGTGGTGGGTGGTAGCAGGTGCAAAATTATTATGACATTTTTATTTTCAGCAGGTCAAATCACTTAGGTAAGACTTGACTATGTAGCGTAGGTATAATATTACCATCAGAGTTTAATTTTCAGAAAGTATATTAGAACCCGTTTTTGACTACGCTATTTCTCTGTACCCTGCCTCTTCTCCACACCTGTATTGCCTAATATAAGTGCCCTAATTCACTACACCGCCCTATCCGAAAAATAGTTCATAAATTATACATATAGGTACTAAAGATCCGCCATCCCTGTCCTAACGTCATTCAAGTGACGTGACAGAGGTCCAACCAATGGAATGTTGTAAGTAATTAATTACATGCGGGCTGATATCGTAAGTATGCATTACTACCACCAAGTTGTTGCTATCGGTAACATGGGAATTAGTTTTTCATCTGTTTCCACTGGGAACAACTAAGATATTTATTTTATCGAATCCATTGAATGGGGTTGGCTGGCCCATAGGTTTTACCGGCCAGTCCTACGAATAGTGTCAAATTCTTGTTTTTAGGGTTCCGTATCCAAAGGATCAAACGGGACCCTATTACTGAGACTCCGCTGTCCGTCTGTCCGTCCGTCTGTACCCAGGCTGTATCTCATGAATCGTGATAGTTAGCCAGTTGAAATTTCTACAGATTATGTATTTATGTTGGCGCTATAACAACAAATACTAAAAATAGAATAAAATAAATATCTCTTTCCAATCACCGAAGTTAAGCAACGTCGGGCGGAGTCAATACTTGGATGGGTGACCGTTTTTTATAGATAATGGTACGGAACCCTTCCAGTACGAGTCTGACTTGCACTTGGCCGGTTTTCTTTTTTTCTATTGAAATTTTACCGCCTGGATATCCTTTAAGCCAAATCTAATAGAACAAAACTAGAATTAGGCTACCGCGACATAATTTCATTATTATTTCGCGGTAAACCCGTTCATATTATTAAATCACAGATTAGAATTAAATAGACAAAACCTATGCTACCTATGTTTGTTGCCAACTGCATTGGTTGACCACACTTAGCCGGCAATGTATCTAAAACCGCGTGTGATTTGTCACAGGGCGAGAGGCCTTTAGAGATTATTACATTTAATCTTCAGCGTGACACTTTCTGCTAGCTTGTTGCGTAGATTCTTAGCATCAAAGAAATGTTAATATATTTTTCTCTGTCCCTCTCACCAGAAAAAATCTAAAAAATTGTATATGTGATAACTATTTATCAAACAGCTATCTTCGGCAAATAATTAACCTATACAAGGATCCCGGTGGATTCACCTCACACGAAGTCGTGGTCGGTTTTAAAAATGCCAGCAATATAAATAGGCCGACGGGTGTCGCTAAATCGAACGTGTAAGTCCGTCTCTATCGCTCTTGCGCAATTCCAGTGGCAGATGCCCAGATAGACAATTTCCTTATTTCGATATTCGTGGTATAGGGAAACACAGTTTCTGGAGATGCCGGTTCGAACCCCGCTGGAATCATGGATCATATTTAGCTTCACTTGACTAATAGTTTGACACAACAAACTCATTTATAAATTATTTTAAATATTTTCTTAATAAGTTATCGCAAGAAAATAAATCTATTCAATTTACTCAATAAAGTGACACCTGTTGATTATTCGTAATCGTTGACAACGACATGTCTAAATAACTTTCAATGAAGATGTATAGATGTCGCTAGGAGTATTAATAGACCAGCGGTTGAACAAAAATGGGTTTCGATAATATTAAAGTTTTTTCTTTTTTGATATGTCATTGGGAGTATGTTAAATAATACTTTGGTAAAAAGTTATAAATTTTAAGGTTGAGCTTTCGGTTATATTTGAATATTTTAATTTTTGCTAATAACTAAGTAAATATAGAATTAAAGTTACAGAAAACTTTAGCATATCGAATAACACTTCAATTTATGTACAATTTTCAGTTTTTAGAAATCTGGAACAGCTGCTTTCTGGTAAACGTAAAAACACGAGTTATTTTGTAAATATAGAATTAGAGTTGCTGATATTGCAAAATTACGATATTATCGATCAACTTAGTATTCTAGTAAAAAGTTAGACATGTAGACAATGTGCTTGTCTAGATATTGATTTCAGGTTAAGCAGTATAGCTAATATTGAATTAAAGTTTGTAGAGTTAATAATAATCGATCATCAACAATGATCTCAGTTACTAAACAAAAATTTAGAAATATAAAATCACGGCGACACTCATTACTGATATGTATGCATTCCTTGCTTATATAAATACGTTACGTTTCAAACGCGCGGCAAGTTTGCGCGCGCCGCGCGCTGTGGCAGGAGGCAGCGAACAACGGTAGTGGGGAGCGGGGTGCCCTTGACTGCGTCTACGGTCCATCAAAAAAATTCCTAAAGCGTGTTTTAAATTAATAGCAATAGAAAATTGTTATTTTGTTGTTACTATAATAGGTATTGCCCGCGGTTTCGTTCACGTAGAATTCGTTATCGCGTTACATGAATATTATTTATTTATTTAAACTTTATTGCACAAACAAAAAAAAACACAAATGGCGGACTTAATGCCAAAAGGCATTCTCTACCAGTCAACCATTGGGTCAAATAGAGACATAAAAAACACATTCTCATACAGATGACCACCCTTCCTTGTACCATTTTAAAAGCCAGTTGCAGCTTTTCTTTCCGGATTTTTTTCAGATGTTTGGACTTGGTATTTTCCTCGCGATAGTTATTTGTTTTAAGGGGAATGTTGTTGTTAACCGCTAATGCTAATATTGATAACCGATAGTTATATAGAGATACGTTATAAGGTATATGCACCCTCATGTTATTTATTTCTGATAAGAAATAAATGTAAGACAAAATTCACAGTGATACATTTCAAGTAGGTTGCCTTGTAAGATTGCGTACGGATAGTTTTTTTGTTTGTTATTTCATCGTATGATATATCAAATGAAAGCTTATTTGAAAGTTGCCGTATTAAAAAAGTTGGTCCAGTTAATGGTCGCCTAGATTAACCGATTTTTAAATAAAATGTAGGCAACCATGGACTGGACCAACTTGTTAAAAAGGCAACCTAGTACAGTTAGTAATATAGTACCTGGGCGACCGAGCTTTGCTCGGTTATAACTATTTATTGTAATATGGTGGTGATAATCTACATAAACTTAAAAAGTAAAATGTGAACTGACAATTATTATTATTTACAATCGATTTTAACCTTACAGCACTTGTCACAGAGTAACGCCATCTATTGTCGATTTCTCTTATTACATAGGTCATTTTTTTTTTACTAAATTAAACTTGTGTAAAACAATAAAAATTAAAAAATTATATATAAACTTGAACATAAAAAAAAAACAAAAGTTAGTCACCGGGCGAGATTCGAACCCGTAACACTCGTTTAGCAGTCCGCGCCTTAACCCGCTGGACCAGACGGACAGTGGCCGGCAACACGAAATTAGTGACTATATTCTGCGTCGAAAGAAAAACGCATGAAAACTCGAAAACACGCATTTTCCCAAACATAAGACTAATCTAGATAGATTGTATACCCCCAAAAACCCCTATATACCAAATTTCAGCGAAATCGTTAGAGCCGTTTCCGAGATCACAGAAATATTATTATATATATATACAAGAATTGCTCGTTTAAAGGTATAAGATAAAATAACTTTTCTTTTGATATATCATGTGACGTTTTCGTTTACACACTAAAAGCACAGTGTAAAAAGTAACAGTGGGCCGACGCCTTTGATGTTTGCGTAAATGCCGACACCGCTCAAGGTCTCCGTACCTACCTAGGGTTATCACAGACTTACACAACTGCCCAAAAGAGGATGGAAATGTTTTTAGTTTTCATGTTGTATGATGTATGTGTACTAATTTTACAAATGACGTCCATTTTGGAAATAAAGATGGCGGACGTCACTTTTTTGAAAAAGTCGTCATGGGTGTTGTTTTCTGGGTTTTTAGGGGTGTGGATTTTAAAAATGACATCTATTTTGAAAATAAATATGGCGGACGCTACTTTTTATCTCGGATATGACACCCATATCGACTTAAGAAAAAATAATTTCCGCCATCTTGGATTTCAAAATGAACGTCATTTTCGTAATCGGATCCCCGAGGAACCTCGGAGATGACACCCATATCGATTTTTAAGAAAAAATAATGTTCGCCATCTTGGATTGCAATATGGACGTCATTTTCGTAATCGGAACCTCGAAGAACCTCGGAGATGACACCCATACCGATTTTTAAGAAAAATGAATGTCCGCCATCTTGGATTTCAAAATAAACGTCATTTTCGTAATCGGCACCCTGAGGACTTTCAAAAATAATGAAAACATCAAATACTACATGATACATATACAAACAGAAGCAAGAAACAATTTTTAAAGTCTTAAACTACTCATAATTTCTTAAAATAAGTTATAAAACATGTCCGCCATTTTGAATTTGAAAATTGATATCATAATTATGATATATTTTTGTTTACACTGAGACAAATAATTAGCACATGTCGTATGAAATATTTTAATTGTGTGTTTTTTTTTATTTTATTTTTTATACTACGTCGGTGGCAAACAAGCATACGGCCTGCCTGGTGGTAAGCAGTATCCGTAGCCTATGTACGCCTGCAACTCCAGAGGAGTTACATGCGCGTTGCCGACCCTAACACCCTCCCACCCCTCGTTGAGCTCTGGCAACCTTACTCACCGGCAGGAACACAACACTATGAGTAGGGTCTAGTGTTATTTGGCTGCGATTTTCTGTAAGGTGGAGGTACTTCCCCACTCCCCAGTTGGGTTCTGCTCTAGATCTGGAATGACATCCGCTGTGCTGTGCCCTACCACACAGAGCCAGATGACATTTACAATGCCCATACCTCTCTTATAATGCCTGTGCTAAAAATGTGATTGCGAACTACCTGCAATAACTATACAGTACCTGGGCGACCGAGCTTTGCTCGGTTATAACTAACTATTTATTGTAATATGGTGGTGTATAGGTGATAATCTTAACTACATTCTTTTACTAAATTAAACTTGTCTAAAACAATAAAAATTAAAAAATTATATATAAAATTGAACATATAAAAAAAAACAAAAGTTAGTCACCAGGCGGGATTCGAACCCGTAACACTCGTTTAGCAGTCCGCGTCTTAACCCGCTGGACCAGACGGACAGTGGCCGGCAACACGAAATTAGCGACCATATTCTGCGTCGAAAGAAAAACGCATGAAAACTCGAAAACACGCGTTTTCCCAAACATAAGACTAATCTAGATCGATTGTTTACCCCCAAAAACCCCCATATACCAAATTTCAGCAAAATCGTTAGAGCCGTTTCCGAGATCCCGGAAATATATATATATACAAGAATTGCTCGTTTAAAGGTATAAGATAATTAGGCATTAAAACACTCGTGTGATCTTTTTAAGAAACTCACTTCGTTCGTTTCCTAAGCCCACACTCGTGTATTTTAATGCCTTTTATTATGTAGCAGTAACATAAACTACTAATATATGTTGAAAGTAAGTACAGGCGGCTAACACAATGGTAACAAAAGACAAAAGTTTTGAAAATGTAATTTTCATCATCGTCACTTGGCTGTACATTTGAGGGCCTATCGCGAACCACGTTCGACGTGTTACCTCTGTGTCGCACTTGTAAATTCGTACGTAAGTATGACAGGGAGGCAACACGTCGAACGTGGTTCGCGGTAAGCCCTCTGATGCCACCTCCATTAGTCTTTTGTACGCCGGTATAGCCATCGACTCAATGTATAATCTACACTTTTTATGGAAACGTAGTTCCTCCTTCCCGTAGAAATATTTAACTTTCCCATCACCAAGAAAGATTATTTGCTCGCAGTTATTAACTGCTCAATTCCTCGTTTTTTCTCTGTTACTAAGTCAGTACAGTACACATATCAAACATTTTTCACTCATTTTGAAGTCATAATAACTTTTATTCTATAATTAAATTCATGTAATGTCCGCATTTAATTGATGTGCACGATAAATAAACAAATGAATGATTTGAAAGAAAAGACAAACAGCGCTTGAGAAGCTGAGCGGGGGGCGCGGGCGGGGCGAGGTATCTATCGCTCACTAGGTCGGCTACGATAGGCTCCCGCGCACCGAGCCGACATGTTGACGGACCAGCGCGGCGTGGTTATGAATTTCGCGCCTTTTTAAGTTGATTTTACTATTACAATGCAAGCTACATACAGATATTTCTACCTTTCCATAAAATGGCTGCATATATTATTTTATAGTAATAGACTTATCTCTACGGACTTTAATTCAATATTAGATCTTACAGGACAAAAAACGCATATTAATTGTAAAGCACATATCCTATTCTTCTAATTTTTTGCCTTGCCTATTAACTTAAGAATTTAGATATGATATTGTGGATTTTTCAAACTTTAATTCAATATTGACAAAATAATAAGCTAATTTGAGTTTGACAAAGTAGCACGTTGATTTTTTTTCTAAAAATTTGATAGCATAAAGCTTCATACATATTATAAAAGACGATGCTTAAATTTAGTACTTTAATTCAATATTCAAAATTCATCAATAAAAATACATAAATACCTTATTTATATCTAACGCTCGTTCTAAATTTTCTTCATATATTACAAATATGCTTAAAAATATGTCCCATACCAGATAAACATCACTTTTCACTCTTTAGAATTATCGAAACTTATAGGGCAAAAATCCGGTCCCACTATTGGTCTATAATATTATATGGTATTGATGATATTTCCTAAAAAGTTTTATGACCTGGATGTGACACTTAACGCCATCTAGTCTCCATATTAGGCAACAGCGCATTTTCAGTGACGCCATCTAGTATCGACGCGCTTTTAGGCGGTCGCATTTTAATGTATGGGGTGGCCATATCTTATATATATCTAATCTGTGGTGATACGTTCGTCAATAAGGCGGCCCACGTTTAGTCGCATCGCATCGTACTCATTGACATATATATCTAAGGACGGGCCTTACAGGCACTAAGAATGGCGCTAGTTCAGTGGTGTCACTCTCGAATTCGAGCCAATCGTGCAGTCTAACGCAACTAGTTGCGCCCAATCGCGCGCGTGATGCAAACTCATCAACCAATCGCGTTGCGGCGTTAGACTGCACGATTGGCTGGAATTCGTGTGCGTGACACCGCTGTACTGGCCCCATTCTTATTGTCCGTAAGGCCCGTCCTTAGATATATATGTCAATGATCGTACTACTATTTAGATTGTAGGGTGACCAATGACCATACTTACAAAATAAAACGGCATTCAATACGGCTAATTGTTGAACCGCCGCATTTCAAGACGGCCCTGTTTTTGATAACGGCTAGCCATAATGTAATATGGCGGATTATACGATCCGACTCAAAATAATATATTATTTCAACGGCCAACTAGTCGGTAGTGACTCTGCCTACGAAACAGAAGGTTCCTGGTTCGAATCCTGATAAGGACATTTATTTGCTTGTTCATCACAAATATTTGTTCCCGAGTCATGGATATTTTCTATGTATATAAATATTTATATATAGCGATATAAATAATTATTGTAACTTTTCTAAGAACAAAATATTTTTAGTTTATATGTAGGATAAGTACAGTGACATCTTTTGATACTTATCCTTAAACAATCCAGCTATCTCGTACACTGGTAAGAAGTTAAACTGCCAAATGGCGCGATAGATGGCGCTTAAAATAAGTCTCGCGATATTACATCGATTTTTTTCCGCATCGATTAATCATGTTTAAATGGCCTTTTTAAAAGGTTTTTTGTTGTAATATGCCAATCAATTGGAATTCTACACGTTTGGTTGATAATTGGAGAGATATCAATTAAAATAAATACCGATGTAAGCCAAATGGTGCTCTGAGTGACATCTATTGATTTTCTCTGGAACTAATCGAGACTACTATGGGTTTGTTACTCTATATATATTTACTTTATGGTAACAGTGTGCAACACAGCTGGCAACGGGTGGCGATAGCCCTCGCGCCGCTGCCAAATTGCCCTGTGCGCTTATCATTGGGATTACGTCGTCTATATGTTGGCTACATTTTATAATTATTTTGTTTTACATGAAAAAATATTTGTGTGAGTTGAAAAACTGCAGAGAAAAGGACTTTCTGAAATTTTACAATAACACATCGTGCACGTCTCATCACGTAACAGCCGGTTAAAGTCCTCACGACATAGGCTTGACCTAGTGTGGTGGCTACTGTTAATATAACCACAATGTATATCAAATTCATAATTACCTACCTACTTTTGTCAATCATGCCTACTCTACCTTGTTAATAAAGAAATTTTGTAATTGTATCGGGTTCCACATGCAGTAGGTTCAGAAAGCGGATTTATAGCGCCATAATTTCAGCCCATAGACCTGGAATACTAAGGACGTAGTTTCGCTAAAACACAAATAGGATTCCATCATCCACCAATTTTCTAGTATTTACGCGTGACACACTCACATTGACAGTTATCTCTATGGCTTCATCCACCAATCTGCCGTCAGTCGAATTGAAACGTCAGTGCATTCATTGTTCGAAGAAAAAATTAGATACGTGGTGGTGGTTACATGCGTGGTCGATATTGCAAAAATTATACCGCTCGAAAGAAAAAAAAAAGCCGGATAAATGTTCATAAATAAGTTAATCAATTATCACATTATCTTTCGTAAAATACGATATTAATCGATGAAATTGTACCTAACCTGGAAGGCGCTCTCACTTTTTTTGCTATACTAAATTGAACCTTATCCCCGAGCTACAAAGGTGTTCGTACCAAACTAGAGAAAATGTACTCAATCCGCCTAGGTATACCGTGACAGGCACACATTGAATCCTTCCGCCATTGCAGTGTCACAGCTGGTCGTCAGTTGCGCGGCCTCTGTCAAATTGTTCCTCTATGTTTCAGCCATTAGAATTCTGAGTTTTTGACGCACTTCCACCTCGCTCACACATGCGATCACAGAACCACCTTTGTCTTATGAGACCCACCCCAAAATCGCGAAAAAAATGTTTCCTACATTTTGGCTGGTCTGATGTTGATATTTCAATATAATTTAATTTCATAAGTCAATTTCGTAAAATATATTCAGTATTGCATATGACTAAATTGTATTGATGGCCACATGTATACTCGTACCAAATTGAACTTAAAGTGTGGGTAATTAGGATGGTTCTGTTTTTAATATGTATTTGTGTTACTTATTCTCTAAAATGAACTTGTTCTGTATTTTAAGTGCTCTGGACTTTTAAAGTGCTACCTGCAGTGTGCTACTATTCATTATTGTGACAAAAACGTCTTAGTCTAATTAGTTATTGTTTTTGTTTGTTTTGTATAACTTGCGATGCTCACTGATTTACTTTTGATTTAGTATATATTCTCATTAAGTGAAATGTAAAATTTCTTTTGAGAAATAAAGTTCTTTAAACACAAATTAGCTGTAGGAGAGACGCAACGAGTTAAATACCTGTACAATAAAATGCTGGATGACCGGTCTGGCCTAGTGGGTGGATAGTGATCCTGCTTATGAAGCCGATGGTCCTGGGTTCGATCCCGGTAAGGGCATTTATTTGTGTGATGAGCATAGATATTTGTTCCTGTATCATGGATGTTATCTATGTTTTTAAGCCCGACCAGAAATATATGATCATTGTCAAGAGGGCGCTGTTATTCTTATGTATTGGGTGACAGTTCAGTTTAGTATGAAAAATGTATTCCGAATGAAATTCCGCAATATGGCGCGTGATCATATATTACTGGTCAGACTTTAAGTATCTTTATATTATATACATCGTTGTCTGGTTACCTACAACACAAACCTTCTAGAGCTTACTGTGGGACTTAGTCAATTTGTGTGAGAATGTCAATGCAACTTATGTGGGAGACCGTACCCAATACAACAATGCAGCCTACCGTACACACATCGCATCATCGGCAGCCAATCAGCGCCGATATCACGTCATCTTCAGCCCCTGTGATTGGCCCAGGATGTTACCACGGAGGAACCGAACCCCACTCCATGCATTCGCTATTCGCCTCATTACTAGATGCACGCATACGTACCCTTTTTTATATATTAATTATTTCTTCTGATTTATGTACTACCAAATGTAGGTACTAGTTGTTTATTAAAAGTATATAAAACGAAAGGCGTCGTCTACATTATTGCTGCTGAACCCGCTCCAAGAGGCTACGAGCTGAACCTTAGCCAGATCCACGCGCGACACCTAATAATATAAATAACTAAAATATGTGCGAATATTTATTTATATTATAAAATGTCGGCCCGATTCGAAGAATGAGATAAGTAACGATAAGTTCTCATTTAGATACCGTTTATGTGTCGTATAATTGACAGAAGCAGCTCGATTCGGACAACCAACGTCACTTTGACGTTAGAAATATCGTAGAATAGATCTTATTGGGATCACAGCGGAATCGAAATAAACGTCAATTTTGACATGTCGTTTAGTTATCGTTTTTTTCGATATTTTCAAGATCGTGCCTTAATCATTCTCCGAATCGGGCCGTGTGTGTGACCTTTAAGGCACAATATTATTAAACGAGCCGTGGCAAGAGGCCAGGACGCTAACAAGATTAAAACGACTACTGATAATACCGACGACGTTATTTTTCATACAACTTACATAAGCATACACATACTTACCTCAACGATAAGGAGCCTAATTCAGATTTAATAACTTGTTACAGTTTTGATGCGGTTTTGGCGATCATCTTGGTAATTAGGGCGCATCTCTCGCACGATTTTCAATTCAATTGCGATCAATTTTCAATTGGTTTCATTCATTCATAAAAGCATAAAATTCTAATTAAGTAATATACGAAATGCAGACAGTGACAAATATGTAAAAATAAATTAAAGACTTTATTTATCAGCTTAATACAATATAAATGAATTCGAAATACCCGAGGGATAATTTGTAGTAGATAGGTAATATTGGACATGGTGTATGCATAGACCTAGAATACTAAGGACGTAGTTTCGCTAAAACACAAATAGGATTCCATCATCCACCAATTTTCTAGTATTTACGCGTGACACACTCACATTGACAGTTATCTCTATGGCCTCATCCACCAATCTGCCGTCAGTCGAATTGAAACGTCAGTGCATTAATTGTTGGAAGAAAAAAAATTTAAAAAAGTATCACATTATTTTTCGTAAAATAGATAGATAGATAGATAGATAGATAGATAAAAACTTTATTCGTTTCCACAACATACATGGTAGGTAGGTATAGACAATAAGAAGAACATG
This sequence comes from Cydia pomonella, assembly GCF_033807575.1. Taxonomy (NCBI): domain Eukaryota; kingdom Metazoa; phylum Arthropoda; class Insecta; order Lepidoptera; family Tortricidae; genus Cydia; species Cydia pomonella. Next base: position 20,285,766 of record NC_084712.1, on the reverse strand, counting down.
CAGCTTAGAATTATTCTTAAAACTAGTTTACAATTCTTGAATGCAAAACCATGTGTCGTGGCAGAGAATAGGCGCTGGCTCAGCATGATGACGCGGCAAGCCACATCGCTGATATTCTGCCAGGACCTTACAAAAACAAAAAAGACTGTACAACGCTTAATTCTTATTAATATAACCTAATTATGCTCATGTTGTGTTGTGTGTGTAATGGCGTGTGCTTTTGTGTATTCGATATAGTAGGTAGCTACATTATTGAGATTTAATTTATATGTTACAATTTGACCCTAAGATTTTGTAAAATTTGAATTTAAATAAATAAATGAGACTACTTCATCTACGAGGGAGTTTCAACCTTGAAGTTTTTGATGGTTTAAAAGGTGTAACCGATATTTAATTTTAAAATTGAATTTATTTTTTAAATTACGAATTGGGGGAGGAATGTTGTTCCAACATTTTGTTGCACGGTAGCGGAATACGATATTAATCCATCCTAAAGTGGAGGGTGCTCTCACTTTTTTTGCCATACTAAATTGAACCTTATCCCCGAGCTACAAAGGTGTTCGTACCAAACTAGAGAAAATGTACTCAATCCGCCTAGGTATACATTCGTGACACGCACACATTGAATCCTTCCGCCATTGCAGTGTCACAGCTGGTCGTCAGTTGCGCGGCCTCTGTCTAATGGTTCCTCTATGGGTGTATGCATACTTTGTTTGAAATTTAGTTGAATTACTAATATTTTGACATTTTGTCATTAATTCCACCAATTTATAACATTATTCTATGATTATTTACTTGAGATTGAGATGTACTTAAATAACTGACATTTTGAAATTGTATTTAATTATATCTATCGCAAAAAATTAATCTTAAATTATGCATATTGTATTTTTATCGAACGTGTCAAACTTTATATTTTTTAACCAATAAAAATCGGTAATCTAAATTTCACATGCACTCAGCGTTAGCGTACTTCAAGGTTATATCAAAATAATATCAGAACCATAACAAGTTTTTGAATCTGAATTGGGCTCCAGCTCTTCAAAATATAGAAGCAGGAATGCTTTGACGAAGTGAACTCCGTACGTTGCTCTTCGTGCGCCAAGTCGCACATAATCGTGCCTTCATACCGCACTTGCTTTACAAATAAAATGCTGCGCCCTTTTCCGTGTGCTAGTGGTGTAACGAGTCTTTGAGTATTCTTTTAGACTCGAGTTTATCCCTATTAATAATTATACCAGTTCCAGCTCAACCCGACCGCTCGTAGCTCACTTAGGACGGACCATTGCCAAGAGTGTATAGGGCGCCCGGAGCTACGGCTTCCGTCCGGCGTCAGCTGTAGCCCGAAGGCGAGCTGAAGATAGGTCGGCGTGGCGCGAGCTTGTGAAGGCCCTTTGCATCTCTGGGGTCCTTCAGGGCAACAAAAACAACAATCATTATACGTTCCTAAGGCCCAGCCATACTTACAAATGAAAAATCCAAAATTTGCCTCTTAAATTTGAACCTATGTAGGGAATAGAGTTGATTTAGCTTTGTTTGAAAATGGAAAGAAACAAAGCAAACTCAACTCTGTTCCAACCGCTTAGAGCGCTGAACCGATTTAAATGATATTAGGTATGGATACAGGATAGAGCCCGGGAATTGAATTTGTAAATCGTTATCATTCCACGCAGACGAAGTTGTAGGTGGAAGTTAGTTTTTTATAAATACATAAGGCGAAGACGACTACATTATATGTGACTACAATTACTTACGTTGTCGTAGTCATCGACTCCTAGCGAAGTGAACCTTTCACACGTTAGCATACCAGCACTTACCAATCCAACATGTTTTTGTGTACCTGACTGCGACTTGTTTGCCGACAAAAATTATATTTTTTTTAAAGATTTTTTACGTTTCTGTGAATCAGCATAGTAGCTTATTAATTATTATCATATTTATCGTATAATTTTATTAACTATAGCTTATAGCTTCATTATATTATTACAGAGCATATTAGGCGCCCCATTATCTGTAATGTAATGCTGTAAAATTATGTCTCAATAAATATTAAATATCAAATAAGGATACCAAGAGTCGAGTTCATCGATTTTAAACTCGTAAGACTCGAATGCTTCCCAACACTAATACCAACCCTCTTTTGTGTGAAACTCCTTAGAATTTACATGAATGTACGCAGTTTTCCGGAAACATTGGTCGGATTTTCGGCACTTATATTTCTCATCCGGGCTAATTGTTTCTACTTAAAAAGTTTCCACGTTTTGCTTGAGTTTGTTGACTATTTACCGATGAGAAATGTGGATGTTTTAAATCGAATCATTCAATCATTCTTTTTCGTAAGAGTAGAATTTGCATTTCATGATATCTTACTTGACTCTCAAGTATCTATTTTTAAAATACGTACATATAAGCAGACCCGTTTATATTCAAACTTTAGTTGAACCAATTTTTTATCAAGCAGTTACGTCTGCGAGCGATAGTACATACAAATATTATATTAAGACGAAAGTGGAGGACCCGCGCGAAATTGCCTTTTAATAAAAACGTAGTCCTCATTTTCCTCTGGATATTAACATTAATGAAAATATTTTGACACTATCTATTGTATATCAACCACAACTATGCCTCTACGTTTAGGGGGGGGGGGGGGTTAGGGTCGGCAACGCGCATGTAACTCCTCTGTAGTTGCAGGCGTACATAGACTACGGAGACTGCTTACCATCAGGCGGGCCGTATGCTTGTTTGCCACCGACGAAGTATAAAAAACCAAAAAAAAACAATTTCTTGCTATTATGGTTGGAGGTCATTCTGGCAATTTTGCTCAGGCGTCCCTCCACTGCAAATTTGATCTGGTCAGTCAACAGTCAATAGTGGCATTGGTTGATGGTTAGAAAGAGCGAGTTCTCCTGATACAGGTACCTATACATATACTTACAAGGTCTTCAATAGGGTTGTTTCCATTTTTTGGAAACGCTTGTATTTCGTTCTACATTAACTAAAAGTTGCCCTAAAATTCAACTTTTATACTAAAAACGGTTTTAAATATGTTAAATTAACAAAATATATTTTGACAGATGCTTTCGCGCCCAAAACGCTCTTTGAAAATTGTGTGACGTCACAGTTTACGGTTTGACACATAACTACATACACACGTAGAAGATACGAACTGTCAACTGACATTTGTCATTTGTTGTTTATCGCCTAACTGTCAACAGTGTCAATCCGAGAGTTGTGACGTCATCAGAATCTTCAATAACGTTTCGAGTTTGGTCACGTGACGTGTGCCAAAATATATTTTAAATTCAATATTTACAAAAATATGGTCATTACAGGTCAGTAGTTTAACATGTTCTTATAATCCAAAAGAAATTATTGGGATACAATTCTGCCCTAAGATTTGTAGATGGAAACAACCCTATTGTTGGCAAATTGTGTAATGTTTAATGTAATAAACTTTTTTATTTTTTTTCATTGGTGGCCTTTTATGCGGCTTTGTTCCGTCTGCTCTACCCAACTTACCATCCCATAAAAAACTTACAAAACATTTCGCCAACACATTCCCCAGACCTGTAATTGACAGCGTCTACCCAAAGGGCATGTAACATATCGCTGCAAATATTTCTCCCGCCGTGTTGTGCGTCACTTCCGGTCCCGTCCCACCGGAAACGGAACCAGCGATAAATCATCGGCCATTGTCGCGTGCCCAATTGACATTGATTTTTCTGTTTTGTGTGATTGTATTGTATTGTATTAGGGTAGAATTTATGGCTTAATCAGGGATATAAATTGGGGATTTGATGCTGTTTGTCAAACTGATGTATGTTTATTATATTGTGTGTTTTCGTAAAAAATATCTATGTATTTTGTCTAGCAGTTTCTGACCATTAAACTATCTTGTTTATTATTCTCTTCATCTTGTTTTGTTTGTTTAAGGAATAAGACGGAAGATTAGCTTTGCGATCCTGACAAAATAACGGTACCTTTTTTTATGAAATTCCATTTCGGAAAAAACGGGTTTCTTAACAAATCACTTTGATTTTGATGTCAATTGCTTCAGCTTAATATATTCTAGTTTATAGGTTACGTTTTTTAAAATTGTTTTGCAATTAAAAAAAAAGAAAACCTATAAACAGAGTCTTAGATTTTAGTTACATTGCGGACTATTGAGACATCCAATTCAGCTAACCGATTAAATACCGCAATGTATTGAAACTCGCATGCGAGTTTTTGCACCGTCTAAATACGCCCTTAGACGGTGCGCGAACTTGCATGTGATTTTAGTTACATTTATATATATTATATTATATATTATAGGACATTATTACACAAATTGACTAAGTTCCACAGTAAGCTCAATAAGGCTTGTGTTGAGGGTACTTAGACAACGATATATATAATATATAAATATTTATAAATACTTAAATACATAGAAAACACCCATGACTCAGGAACAAATATCCATGCTCATCACACGAATAAATGCCCTTACCAGGATTTGAACCCGGGACCATCGGCTTCATAGGCGGAGTCACTACCCACTAGGCCAAACTGGTCGTCAGACTACATTGCGGACTAAAGGTTACATCCAGTTTTAGCCGACTGATCAAATAACGCAATGTAATGGAACTCGTATGTGAGTTCTCGCAAGATCAAAATGAGACCTAAAATGTTCGGTCGATCGTTGCCGTCACTGAGCACAATTCAGATTTTACAACTTGGTACGGTTTTGTTTTTTTCTAAGACCTCGAAAATCGCTTACGCTGATTGGTACATGCGAAATAAAGTGAAAGTCGTGCGTCAATTGCGCAACAATCATCAAAACGATCGTTAAGGTTGTATCAAAACTATTACAAATTGTTAAAACTGAATCGAGCTCACTTTCATTAATACTACATTACTATAGAGGCCGAGAAACGAAGGGTTGCAGGCCAAGTAGATATAGACGGCCGAGCGTAGCGAGACTATATAGTGCTTTTCTCAAACTTGCAATGAAAAAAAAGTAGTCAATTTGTTTTATTCCTAGGTTTACACAGCTAAAAACAAATTTACTACTATTTGATGGTTGAATGCCAAGACGTTGTGTAACAATATGACGTTTAAAAACAAAAGAAGGTTGCTTTAAAACTCTATGTGTGTAAGGCTGTATGAAATTCCTTTACATCTTCTCTCATCGCACCGGATACGTAGTATGTATTTTCGGGCCCAATTTGTAGTAGGTAAGTCATGTCAACATTTCATTGCAACTTTGAGGAAACAAAGAATTCAAATGTGAGACTGACGCATGATACGATAGCGATAGACTATAAAAATTCAAGTATCATATCTGTACACGTGTATTTGATACCTAGTAGTGTTTTTTATTAGGAAAGGAATGTCGAGTAAAACAATACTGAAAATTATCGTAAAAATTGTGATATATATATTCTTTGTTAAACTATGAATATTTAACTGTACAAAATACAAGTAGATGTCTAATTTACACTTTTAATATAATTAACAAAATAAGATTTATAAAACACTATTCAATGGCGGGCGACGACCGATCGTTCGTGAGTGCCTTCCTTAATTTCACGGTCGCGAATTGTTGAGGCCTGCACAAAAACTTTACCTTACTAATTACTCTAAATGTATGGTAAAATCTCGTTAACTTGGTTATATAAACATACAAAAGTATAACACATATATATTAATTTATACACTAATATGGCCTTAAGTAATTATGAGAATATCGATGTTTTATAAGGCGATACATAAAGATACAAGATGTTTACAAACTACAAAACTAAGTCAACATAAATTTCAAGGGTGATTAAAATAAAAACAACAAAACCTGTAGGTCTATTTGTAGACGCTAGTTTCGCGGCCCCACAAGTCATACCACGGGCCGAAAGTATGGCCTTCTTCGGGTAGTTCGCTTCCTTCTACGGATCTCTTGAGCAATTTGGTTCGAGGCAGCAACTGTGGTCGCTGTTGCTTCAAAGCCTCGTTGAACTTTTGGTCATCGGACTCGCTGTATGGTCCCTCGGTTCGCCTGTCCATTAACCTCCTGGCCTCTAGCCTCGCTTCTTCTTGCCTTATTTTCGTCTTTTCCGCTTTCTTAGAATCTGTCTCGTAATCGTATCGTGAAACACGTCTCTCTTGGTCACTAAAGTACGATATGTTTGACTCGTAATATCTGTCTGTGCGTCCGTTGTACTGCAGTGAACTATCGTCGTAGCTTCTGTGCCCCCTGTTTTTGTTTCTAGGGTCCCGGTTGTCCCTTGGATTTGTGAAGTCCTTTCGTACTGCACGTCTGTCTAATGAATAATCAATTCTCGGCTCTCTGCTTTCATAGGATCTCATATCTTTCTTCGTAGCTCTAATTTCAGCCTGTGGGTATTCCTTTTTGTTGTGATGTCCATTATCGAAAGTCTGTGGTTGTCTCATTTTTTCCTCTTTACTGGAACGTTTTTTGTTATATTTAAGTGTTCCTTCGTCACGTCCGTTATAGTCATTTTCATTTCTTATGTCATTGTTATTGCGTTCTGTGGGAATGCCATAACGGTCAGTAAGAGGTTCATTATCTTTGTACTTTAACGTCTCCGAAGATGCAGAAAAAGTTTTAACATCTTTTGAATTGTCTTTGAATGTTTTAAACTCCATAGTTTTAGGTGGAGAGTGTTCATGAGATGCTCGTTTGGCTTTATCAGAAGAAAGCGTTGCACGAACGTGTGGTTTTATAGGGGTAACTTCAATTTCTTCGAATTCAGGCATATATGCGTTCTCTTTTCTTTTTTTGATGTCATCTTCCATAGCTTGCGCCTGTCTACGTTTATCAAGTTCTTGTTGTTTTCTAGATGTCATATGATCATCTACTATGATACAATCATAAGGATCAGTACTAGATGCCACTGAATTAACATCAGAACCGCTGTCATTGTCGTATCTCTGCAGTATTTCACGTCGTTTAACAGTTTTCATTACAAAACCTTCTCCATTTTCATCGTTATAAAAACTGTTCTCGAAATTAGTTTTGATAGTGCTGGTGTTTGTTAAATCTGAATGTCGGGACTCATTTCGAGGTACTACTTCTTCCACTTTTTCTTCTGCAATTACATTTTCTGATGATGTCTTTTTATTTAAAGATTGATTCTGGTGGTATATTTCACTTTTTCTGATTCTTTCAACCCGTTCCTCATTTTCTATTGAGCCCAAACTTTTAGCTTGACGAATGCCATTGGTAACTTTTACATCTTTTCTATCAATTGTTTCTTTTGGTCGCGACTGTCCATTCTCAATTGGCGGTGTCTTTTCAGGACTCGTTTGGTTCCTTGTTTCTGGAATCTCAGGTGCAGGTCTCAGATCTTTCTTAATTTTAACAAAAAGTTTCTTCTTGTATTCCGGTACAGTATCAACTATGTCACGATGCTGCCAAAGTGACATACCCTCCATTATTTCTTCGTTCGTCGTTCGACCAAATTTCCAAAATGACTTGGTCCGTTTCACTTTCTGTGAATCTTTATCCATTTCCAGCATGTTCCGTAGCATTAGTTGCTGGTCATCCGTCAAGTAGCCATTTACATTGTTTGGTTTGGGTCCTCGTTTCAAGCTTTGGGTTTTGAGCAGGTAAGCTTTATGATCGTTTGACTGCTGAGCAGATTTACTACGGGGAAAAATAAAAGGGAATGAAATTAAACAAGCGCTACTTTAATGAAAAATTTAGCAACGGAAGATGGTAAGCAAAATTCTAATGACTTTAAAGTTATGTCTATTTTACATACCTGATGGGCACACGCAAGCGTTGAGCCTCCTCATCGCTATAATCAACGTCAGGCTGAGGCGGCGGCTCGTTGGAGAATCCGGAGTCGTTCGAGCTATGCAGTGAGACGTTTCCCACCGCTCCGACGGCAGACACGGCTGTTTTTGCTGGTCCAGCTTTGTTTTGAGACATCTGTGAAACAATATAATAAAGGACTAAAAGTTGGTTCGATGCTTTTATTACGTGCATTTAATTAGTATCATCAATCAATACTTTGATTTCGATTTTTTAGACTTGTAATATTTTCAAACCAATTGGTGGTGCATTTGTTTTGAATTACCGGAGAATGAATAGGCAGCTTTTGCGGATGAAAAGTCCTCGCTTCAGTGAAGTGGGTTGTTAAGCTAACAGCCGAAGTCGAGTTCTTAATAGGGCCGGTGGCTACAGCGGCGGTCGTGGACAAGGTATTTCGAATTACCTGAGAACGTAAAGGTAGCGTTTGCGGGCCGAAAGTCCTAGTCTCAATTACAGCATGCGTCGTGAAGCTAGCAGCTGATGTCGAGTTCTTGATAGCGCTAGTAGCGACAGCAGCGGGCGTGGACGAGTGGAACGTGGCGCTAGCTGACGAGCTTAGCGCGCTGGGCGACGGAGCCGGCAGGGTGGGCGGTAGGCCAGGAGAACCGTTGCCGAGGCGACCCTGGTTATGTAAGAAGAAATGTGGGTATACATATTATACAGTTAGCGTGAGTGACAAGAGGATTTTTAGAAAGAAAATCATGAGCCGATCTGACGAACACACTGCGAATGCGATAGTTTATCTGTGTGTCTGTTTTGTGCGTATTTGTATTTCCATGAACATTTCAAGATCCACGAGTTCGAAAACTATCGTTGAACAATATATAGAATATTATGATTATTGCATCGTTTTTTTTTTTTATTATCGGCTGCTTTGACTGATACAGCTTTGATTGCCTTTATCAATAAATTAAAGAACCTTGATTGTCATGACGAAGAATGTTACTAAAAACCTTCGAAGAATGTGAACCGTTAAACCTTGTCTTCTTGAAATGCATCCATACAGGCTGGATAATCATCATGTTTATAAAATAAACCAGGAAATTTATCTGATTAATATTAATGTCAACCTTCATTTTGTTGTTGTTTCATGCATTTTTTTTTAACTTCCCGCTGTTCTACATCTACAAGTAGTATGATGTAATAAAGCATGCTCGATTTAAGAAGTAGTAAATACCTTGTTAACATGATGAGCAGTGACCGTGTCTCCAAACATGCGTGTTGGAGGGTGCTGGTGAGTGCTGGGTGTAGTGTGCGAAACCGGCGCTGGTGGTGGCGCCTCGCTCGGGGTCTGAGCGCAACCCCAGCGGGCCGGAGAGCTGTTAAAGAAAAGTCAGTGATATTTTGATCATCTCTCTAGTACTATCACAGCGTCACTTAGGGAGCCTGGGCCCTTATCCTTTTTTAAATTGGCACTGGCACTCGCGCAAGCTCTCGTCAAAGCCTTCCGAGTCAGAGGGGAAAGTAGGGATCATTGAAATAGGTCCATTATCCTCATTATATTTTCCTTCGCTTGGTAGCTTTATGAACTGCTATACAGAGTTTCAAATTGAATGTGTACCAAAAGCAGGTATTTTGTTTAAAGAAATAAAAAAGTAAATTTGTAATATCTCACAAAAACAATAAACTAATAAAAACGCAGCCCGTCTATCCACCCAATTTACATTGTAGGTTTGTGATATTTTCCTCCTACATAATGCATCTACCTATTATCTAGACACGCGGTAGCGTGTCCAGCCAAGTTCATTTTTCCTACGAAACCCCAGAGACGAAGTCATCTGAAATAGCAAATTATTTGAGTATACATCATCAGATACTTAATAAAATGGTGGTTGCTGATGGTGGCTATTTAACTGCGATCGATAAGCACAAGTTGATAGAAAAAAATATCGTTTTGTAAGAAAATAACTCACCTAACATCATTATCAGGTATAGGCTCAGTATACGCAAGCGGGAACCAGCCAGCATGATGAGTGCGCATGTTTTCCCCATACTGCCAGCCCTTGGTCCGCTCGCCCAACAAGGCCAGCACATCTCCCTGCTGGAAGCTAAGCTGGTTGTCGCCAGCCGCCGCGTAGGCGTACAGGGCCCGGGCTAGTGGTGGTTCCCGAGCCGTGCAGGGTGGTGGTGCTAATGATGATGGACGCGTTGCTGGACGGGAATCGACGTCTGTAATAATAAATCTGGATAATATTTGTCCTGGTACCTTTTAACAGTTTAAACCTCTTGATATCCACTGAAGCGATATTGGGTTAGCAATGACGATACAAATTTAATTATAAATAAAAGTTCTCATGGTCGTTTTTTGGTCAGCATATCCCTGGAGCTTAAGTCACTGAAATTGCGGCGTGGTGATTAAGAACTGACCTAGACGAAGTTTTCCTACACGCTGAAAGGATAAAAAAGTTTTGAAAAGGTCGGGGACGTAAGGATATGTCATTAGGTACTTTGGAGTTGGAAGGAGTTGCGAACATCCATATATCATATACAACAAGATTTTATTACATGATGGCCCAAAAACACGCAGACATTTTTTTCTGTGGTATATTATTGATAATTTTAAGAAACAGTTGAGCTTGTGCATCAAAGCTAAAGGAGTAAATACATTTTGAAGGTGATGTTTTGTTTTACTGAAATGATTGTATGTAGTAAATAATGCGTAAGTACTGTTCTTAAAAAATGCCACTTTAAAAAAAAAAAAAAATATTTTATGTTTTTTCGATCCTAATGGGATAAAAAATGACCCAGAGTATTTTTTCCTCTTTTTACCATTTCCCTATATAGTTTGTATGGCGGTAATAAAAAGGAAAGTTTGAAAAATGTATGGATTTTTTAGACATTTTTTCTCAGATACTTAAGGTTGAAAATTATTAAGGCTCGCGATCCTGACTAGAAATAACACAAAAGTGGCAAAAAAGGTCACAAAAAAGTGGCAAAAAAGTACCGCGTAAGTAAGGAAGTACTTTTAAAATAAATATTTACATCGTATTTTTGGGCAATGCTGTAAATCTATTAATACGGTAATTTTGCCAGTTATTCCAAGTAACAAGTAAAGTTTTAACAGTGAGTTTATGTAATTCTAACACCACTTACCTTGTTCATCAGTGTGTAAGCTCGCTTGTAGATTGAAGTCAGATTTAGCCCTCGACAGCCCCTGGGCCGGCGAGCCCAGGTCCCCAATAGACCTCACGTCGAGGCACGACGCGTCGACAGACCTGGTCTTCCTCAGAGCAGACCCGACGGAAGCGCGGTCATCATCGTCTCCAGCGCGAGGACTGGCGTATACTTCCTCATCAGCCCAGAATGAGACTTGCTGTTGAAGAAAACAAATTTTATTTTTCAAAGACAAGGAAAGGCTTGTTTTCCTCGTGAGCCCGAAATGAGACTTGATGTTAAAGAAATAAAGTCAATTTTACAAAAAGATTGTGGGTAAAGAGCTGTTAAAGAATAATAACGCATTAATTTAAAATACAATAACGTTCCAGAACGCATTGGAAAACAATGTTATTAAAATTTTATGCTCTTATTCAACGCTTTTCCCATCTAAAGAATATTGGTTTTAAAGAAAGAACGGAAATATGAATGCGTTCTGCAGATTATGTGGGTCGTACGAGTTTCGAATGGGCTATTCGGGGAATAATAGCGCCATAAACCAATTTTACGTTAGTGTAGACAGGTTTTACGTTTTGTCGTCGTCGTACCCATTTAGAAAGAGTAATCTGAAATACATGTCCATCGAGACTTTAATGTGATGAGCGCTTAAATGACATCATAATTGTCGTTTTGCCATCTGGATCTAAATTGTATGGATAATTCATCGGGCACTGACCTATCGCACATAGACAGTTAGTCCTCATAAGGCTAATCTGCCAAAAGTGAAGCCGAAACTCGATCGATGTGTGCGTGCGACGCTCGTGTCTTACGCTCAGCGACACACACATATATACAAAAACGGGTTGCCAGAGTTCATTTATTCCCCTTAAAGTAGATGGATTTTAACCACATCCTTATACTTGGCTATCAGTCATTTGGGAGTGTGTATGTAGATATTAAATTTGTAGCAAAAGCTTTCAAAGTTTCTTTTAAGGACTTTGCATTTCTGTACTTTGTGAAATAATGTTTAAATAAAAAAACGTTTATTTTTTTATTTTACAAATGTGCACAGATAATAGCTGGTAGAATTGACTTTGGAATAATGATTTTAAATGATAAATATTTAATGACGATCATTTGGATTTGATTTGGTTTGATTTTATTTGACTAATATTTTCTTCGGGTTAGTGTGGTGAAAAGTTTTGTGTTTCACTTGGGGCAAAATTTGTTTAACTCTCGTAACTTGAAACCCTCGCAACGCTCAAGATTCCATTTTTCGACATTTTGGATCTTTATTTAGCTCGAGTAGCAATATTAGCACGAGCGGTTAAACAACAACTTTTCCACTTGTAAAACAAATAACTATTTATCGTCAGTACTAGTAATTGTACCTGCAGGCCTAGCCAAGGTGGCAATCGCTATTGCTTCGAACAACGAAACGCTTTGTGTCTCTCTATCAGTCTTCCATATAAGTGCGACAGTGACAGTTGCGTTTCGTTTTTACAGACCTTAACTGTAACACCTGTGTTCCACAAATAAAATTTACTTTACTTGCTCATCAAAATGGCGAGAGCATATTCGACTATGTTTAGTCGGTTTCCATATTGCATCGTTCCTATTTAATCTAATTTTTTCCGTCCATCTCGCAGACAGAAGCGGATCAGTCGGAAATCTAAAACGAATATCACACAAAATAAAAATATGAATTTAAACTGTAATTTTATAAAAGACAAAACATAATTTGAAATAAAAGAATGAAAAACTAAAAAATAATATTTTCTATAGTCATACAAGGAACTTAAAGTAAGCATATTAATTTTATCAATGTAATCGTCATGCCTCATTTGGAGGAAAAAAGATTCATATCACCTGGCAACATTTATAAGTAATGGCGGCTGACGAAAATTTGGATTTTTGTATTTACAATTACGTAAAAATATCACATTAAACTGGATATTTACGCATGAAATGTTATATCAGGCGGTTTGTTTTTATTCACTGATGTGTTGTGACACCAATTCACCGCACAAACAACCATCTTTCTTGTATTTTTTAATTTATAACCGGGAGGTGTACACAAACCAACTCGACCTTGAGTACTGCGAGGGCCGTTCGGATACGATGACACGAGGGCGACATAATGTCGTACTCGAAATGGCTTCACTAGGGATGTACAGACTAGGCATCTAGGTTAGTTATAAATCTATGTCATCGGGTTCAACGCAAGTTTAGTAGAACGAAAATTTTTACAAGTTAGATCTGGATTGCAACACTCATATAAATAACACCGTCAATGTAAACTTCCTTAATATACTTAAGGCTTAGGTATGCAAAATTACGGCGCGGCGTTCAACGTGTTCCACCAGGTACTTTTCCTCATTCTGCTCATACATAAGACTTCCACAGATACCTTCTCCCTAGTACACCTTAATAACATTAATACGATGCTCACCCTCATCCTGCTCACGAACATGGCCTCCACATTAGGTGGCAGGTATTCCCTGGTCCGCGATACTTCAAGCCACTCGTCCAAGCCTGTGTTGTATGCAGCAGCGCCTGAGGAGTGGTAAGCCAGCCAATGCTTTGCGAGGGAACACTGTCGCTCCAAAACGAAGCCATAGCGGCGGCGCTCTTGGGTCATTGCCTGAAAAAGATATCATCCAGAAACCCTACCTCCATTAAAAGCAACAGACGGTAAGAGATGTGCGTACTGGGTCACGACATTGGTCCAGTCAGTATCTCTTTCTGCCTCTTACTTATAGGTGCGTCCTAAGTGACTTACGACGGACCATCTTCTACACGATTGAAGAGGCCTCGGATCGGACCAAGGTTGCGGTCCGGTACGCCCGTCTGTAATAGCTTTTATTACGTTTAGTCTTGTTTAAGAACTTTATTACAATGATTCTACCAAGAAGGCAACTCAATCGAATCTAGTACCTTAATCGTCTTTTAAGGGTAGTCCCGGTATTTTGCTAGGCCTTACCAAGGCTTTACCAAGTTCCTATAAATATCTGATTTCTACAATATGGTGTATTAATTAAATTGAAACTTACATTCTTCAAGCTTTGTTCACAAAACGCATCCAGTTTTGTTTTTTCCTCTTCCAAAATTTGCATGTTCTGAAACAAATTAATGCTACATTTTATAACTGAATTGTAAGAAGAAACTCTACAAATAAATTCTAATCAGTTAATCATTTTTCAAATTAATCTCAAGGATTAAAAGTAATTTACAAAATGAAAACCGTCAACGGCAAGAAACTTGGTCAAAGTTTTTTCTCGTCGATAAATTTCTTAAAATTGTAAAAAGCAATTCCATCGAATCGAAAACAGAAAAGTTCAGATCTTGTTGAAAGTTTGGAGGAAAAATCATAGTGCATGAAACGGTGATTGGATTTGGTAAAAGTAAGTAGATTTATATCCAAACGCCTGTGAGGTATACTGCGGGAGATGAAAGGCAATTGTTTAGTGATGTCAATTATACCAAAGTGAGGAAGACCCTTAACTATTCAGGTTGGGATAGGATATCTTCAAAATATTTTTGTTTTTAAAATAATAATAAATTACAACCGGTCTTGCCTAGTGTGTAGGTGACCCTGCCTACGAAGCCGATGGTCCCGGGTTCAAATCCTGGTAAGGGCATTTATTCGTGTGATGAGCATGGATATTTGTTCCTGAGTCATGGGTGTTTTCTATGTATTTAAGTATTTGTTAATATTTATATATTATATATATCGTTGTCTAAGCAAACTAAACACAAGCCTTATTGAGCTTACTGTGGGACTTAGTCAATTTGTGTAACAATGTCCTATAATATTTATTTATTTATTAGTAGCCAAAATAAATTCACAAACAAATAACATTCCTAAGGTTTTTTAAAATAAATTAATAAAAAACGCAAAAGTTAAAAGCGACGAAAGAGTTTGTAGACGGTCTTCCTTATAGACTTCTCGATTTTGGGCTTAGCTTATACACCGTGGGCTTGAGTAACCCGGCAGAGTTTAACCACGTAGGTATTCAGGAGCCTCAGGAGGTCATAAGGAGCAAAAAATGTTATATGACTTTTGGTAAAAAAAAATGTGTTCCCCAGGCATGCATCGCATAACATAGCATTTAAAGCGCAGCATAGGTCTTCCAACGTTCCTTATAGCATACGCAACTGCACCAAGCAAAACACGTCGAGGTATTCTAGAGGGTTCCATCCGGTGCACATGCCTTGCCCACCGCGAGCGTCTCTGTTTGAGATGAGCGGCAAGACTGGGCAGCTGCACTTTTTCATGAACCCTTTGATTTGTCTGTCAGTAGATGTCTAAACCAAGTCACATAGTGGCAGTGTTGCAGCCAAAAAGGCTCTAACACAAGACCGATTCCAGAAAACTTTCTATGACATCGTAGTGTCAAAAAGTACCTTCATTTCCTTGTCCATCGCAGAGCCAACCTTGGTAACATTAGTCTTCTTCTTCCTCTGCTTCTTGATGGTGGCGGCGGCCTTGCTGTAGCTCTCAGACCTCAGTTTATGTTGCTGCAGGAATCGCTTCTGTTCAGACTGAAAATGAAAAAAATGATTAACATGTTATGAGTATGTCTAGTAAATGCCAAATATTCTAGCCACAGTTTGAACCTACTAGAATGCTCCGGGTGTCGTGGACTGAACGCCGTACAAATGAATATATTCTTGACAAACTTAACATTATAACGAGGCTCTCCACTGTTTACGCCCAACGTGTACTTGTTTTCTTTGTTTTCTTCTAGAAAAGCTGATAACCACTGGCTGCATTCCAAGGAAGCGTAGGGATGGACGTATGGCCATGCGTTGGGCAGACAGAATAACGTCAAAGGCAAAAACCACATTTCAGGCTAGCATGCACAGGGCCCTAGATAGAGCGGCTTGGAGAGCACTGGTGAAGAGTGTCCACAAGTCGTCACGTCCCTCAGCCATGAGGATACGACAAGGAAGAAGAAGAGGAATGGATTGTCAAATAGGTACTGACTGACAACTTTGTTACCCTACTGCGCTATTTACTTCACAATTTAATTTATGGATACTTATGGTCTAAGGAAATTCTAAGGTCTGTCACTAGCCGACTACCATTTTTGAAAAAAAAAAGCTATATTAAACAAGTCATCATCATTAAAATCACCGAGCACAAAATTTATTCATATATTTTTTTACATATGCATTTCTCTAAACACGCAGTATTTTATCATAATAACTATATTTCTGCTTCTTACTATACAAGATTATAAAAGACATGGTGCCAACCCCAAAGTAGCTACGAACAAAGAAAATATTGCGGGGGACGTTTAGTTCCGGAAAACTTTTTTAATAGAAACCCTTGTACGAAACGAGATACTCGCCTAAGCTATTTGAACTTTGGGCCCTCTAGTAAACAATGCTTGCGAACGTCGCATTCACGGGATTTGCGGGGGATTTTCTGTTTGTAAACAAACCTGTACTACTTTCGTGTCCTTCTCCAGATTTGTCTCCAAGGGAACCAGAAGATCCACGTAAAACGCCTTCAACTGAAATAGAAAGAAATAAATTTTAAAATAAACAAACTTCACAGCGTAAAAATAAAATAAAATTTTATTACATAGAATGTTGATATTTTATTACATAAATGTTCATTCAAAATTAAATCCGGAGCCGGAAGTTTAGCCCACTTGATATTTTTTAGAATATGAATTCTGATTGTCGCCTTTTATTGTTTATTCATTGCTTTCATATCTTTTTAGGGTTCCGTAGCCAAATGGCATAAAACGGAACCCTTATAGTTTCGCCATGTCCGTCTGTCTGTCTGTCTGTCTGTCTGTCTGTCCGAGGCTTTGCTCCGTGGTCGTTAGTGCTAGAAAGCTGAAATTTGGCATGGATATATAAATCAATAAAGCCGACAAAGTCGTACAATAAAATCTAAAAAAATATTTTTTTTAGGGTACCTCCCCTACACGTAAAGTGGGGGTGTAATTTTTTTTTCGCTTCAACCCTAGAGTGTGGGGTATCGTTGGAAAGGTCTTTCAAAACTAATAGGGGTTTTCAAGAAACATTTTTTGATAAACTGAATATATTCGGAGATAATCGCTCCGAAAGAAAAAAAAATGTGTCCCCCCCCTCTAACTTTTGAACCATAGGTCCAAAAAATATGAAAAAAATCGTGGAAGTAGAACTTAAGAAAGACATTAAATGAAAACTATAGCGGACATGATTAGTTTAGCTGTTTTTGAGTTATCGCAAAAAGTTTTCCCTTCATAGTAAAAAGCCTTATTTTAATTAGGTACTGATTATGCAAATTTGCCTATTTGTTTAACTCAGGTGAAAGGTAGCGTTTCATCCCTTGGTTAACAATTTACTATACTTTAAGCTCCAGTTTAGCTTATTGTGACGGAAGAGTAACTACGGAACCCTACACTGAGCGTGGCCCGACATGCTCTTGGCCGGTTTTTTTATAATACAGGAGGCAAAATCAAAATCGGCTTATGTGTTTGGTCTAAAGTGCCAGAAAGAAACAAACATAGTACATAGACTGATAAACACATTGCCCTCCTTTGTGTTGCGCTGTCGGTTAAAAACATATGTTATTTTGAACTTTTAACAGGCTAGAGAAACATTAATTCGCTTTATAGCCCAAGCATTAGGCACAAAGAATTGTCTAGACGTCGTCTATTACGTTTTTGTTCACAGAATGGTCCCGATTCAGATTTTACAATTTTGATACGGTTTTGATACAGTCACGTCTGAAAATGTCGGTACGAATAATGTGCCAAAAATATGTATACACTACCTTAATATATGGGCAGTAAAGTCGTGTATACATATTTTTGCCCTTTGCTAGTATATATATTTTCAGACGTGACCGTACAACCTTGGACATTACTAACTGTGATTTGTTTATGCGAAATGAAGTGAAAGTGGTGCACCAGACGCCACCAATTACCCAAGGCGATAGTCAAAAGCATATCAAAACCATTAAAAAACAAGTTGTTATATAAGAATCGACATTTGGGTGCTTTTATATAAACGCTGGACGCAGACACTGCTTAAAAAAAAGTATTTTATCTTACTTTCATACGACCTTGGCCGTAATCACTAATCAGCGTTAACGGCTCACGCTTAGTGCTGACAAGCCAATCGTTTACGTTCCGTAGCGCACGAAACGCAAAAGACACTGTGGCACTAATATGGAAGGGTGATAGTGAGACACAAAGCATTTCGTTGTCACCCAGGAGTCGTCTCATAAGGCATTTCGATCGCCTTATTAGCGCTCGTGAGATTCCTCATAACACAACTCAAGGACGGATCAAAATGAGATTAAAACCATGTTAATTAAATTGAATAAAAAATAATGAATAGATAAATTAAATATTAAATAATATTAAATTAAATGTTAAATTAATATTAAATTAGATGTTAAATTTAATATTAAATTAAATGTTGAATTTAATATTAAATTAAATGTTAAATTTAATGTTAGATTTAATATTAAATTAAACTAAGCGGTGGTGGCCGAGTGGATATGACGTCCGACTTTAAATCCGGAGGTCGCAGGTTCAAATCCTGGCTCGTACCAATGAGTTTTTTCGGAACTTATGTACGAAATATCATTTGATATTTTTTCGATGAAAGAAAACATCGTGAGGAAACCTGCATGCATCTGCGAAGAAATTCAAAGGTGTATGTGAAGTCCCCAATCCACATTGGGCTAGCGTGGGGACTATAGCCCGAGCCCTCTCGCGCATGAGAGGCCTGTGCCCAGCAGTGGGACGTATTATAGGCTGAATTATTATAATAATAATAATATTATTAATTTATTAACACAGAATCAGCCTCCGCCTCAGGATGCTAATAAAAAGTCACTTACGATATTCATTTGCTGGTCTTGTATTTCTCGGTAAACTTCCACGACTTTCATTAAGGCGGTCCCTGTAATGACAAAAAGTCTTTGATATAAAGCTGAAAATTCACTTAATGAGATTTGAATTAAAATCCTATCATAGTCAATAGCACTTTTTTCTTTTATTTCTTTTATTAAGGCCTAGGACATATTATTTGGCCGACTTACCTAATGCTAAGATATTTAGTTTTATATAGATAAACGACACGTGATTGTTTTAAATAGCAATAAACTCAACCATAGATAAATAATAATTTACAGTACATATGGTGCTACTTTACCGCACTAGTGCGAAAATTATCATATTACGTTACTATGTCGAACATTTAAAGGGCCATATGTACTGTAAAACGTTGTACGATACATGTGCGAAAAGGTAATTCGCAACTAGTGTCGATTTAAAACACTCCTATTTTTCGCACTTCTATCGTAAATAACTGTTACATTATTAATATTATCATCCTGCAAATAGCCAAACCTGAATCATCTAAACATACAGGCCAATTCGAGTTTTAATAGTCATTAAATCTCATTCCAATATGATACTGATATGATACTGATCTCATAATGATCTATCAGTTTCAAAAGTGACATTATTGTGTGAAATTTGACATAATGCGCAATTCAGCAGGTCTTCTAGAGGAGATTGGAACCATCTCATATTGGAATGATGTCAGATCCGTACACTGATCACGATCAGACATGGATCTGACATCATTCCACGCATTATTTTTATGGAATTGGCCTGTTAGTGATTACTTTGAACTCAATCTCTCTTTTAACGCTAAAGTCACTTAAGTGACTTTAGAAGCCAATTTACGTATATAGACACACCTACGTATTTAAAAGTCACTAAGGACGTTGACCAGGATCTAAGTTATTAATAAGTATATGTGTAAATAGATTAACTATTACAATATTAAATTTAATGTTTATTTATTAGAGGTTTAGAATGGAGACCACGCACCGGTAAGTGTGGGCGTTCTGCCAATTTCTTATATGAGATGAATAAATAGGTTTACTAGAAATGGATTGAGAACAAAGTCGAAGCTGGATCGGCTTAAGTCATTCAGAAAAATGTCTATAGGTCCATGTCCATATCGCAAGAGCGATATTTATAAACATCATCAATTTCGCTTCGGATTATCATAATATTTATATATTATTATTATATATTTCGCTTCAGAAAGTCTGAGTAATCTCTTATTGGAGTAGACTCCCAGTGCGTGTCGTACTATGTGTGTGATGCAAGTACAAAACATGCATGTTGCGACATGTTTCAAAAAGTTGGAAAAGCCCTTGGAAATTTTAGAAAATTACACAGGAAATATGAACACAACAAAAAACAAGTATGTAAAACTTGTAAACATGTATTTGGCCTAAGTCGAAGTCACTCGGTAGGGTGCCCACACTATTGCTGACCAGAAGGCTAGACAAAATATTTTATTATTGGTCACCAGAAGCCTCTATAAGGCGCTTTGACAGCTCCTCATAGAGGCGACGCGCGCTAGGCTCCCACGACCACGAAGGAAATTGATGAAAGTTTCATTTTAGAAAGGATTTTTTTTATTCCCATACAAAAATATGAGATGTTTCCGAAATTTTTAAAAGTGGAAATATCGCAATTTTGAAAATTGTCCTACGGCACATCAGTAGGTGCTCCACTGCGAGTCCTCAGAGGTCAATGCGAAATTACGAGCGATAAGCATTTCGAGGTTTGTCGTAGCAAGGGAAAATCTCTGAGGATTACTCCCTGCCATTCGATACGTGATACATAGTTTGTATGAAGGTTACCTATATCGGCACATCCTCCCCAGGTGCCCTGCTGGGCCTGGCGACCCAGCTTGCCCACTGCATCCACGTACAACCGAGAGGCTGCGGCGGCTCCTATAACAACAAAACAGCGATCAGTACCTACATTTTTCACAAGGCACAGTGTTAGGACACATTATCCTTTCGTTCGATAATATGCCATTCATAAACAAAGCAAATAACAAAAGGTAGGTATATTTTATGACCACGAAAGTAAAGGACTCTAGAGACATCTGCCAAAATATGCTTGTTTAGGGCCATTTGCGCTATCCCGCTATCCAAAATTAGCCACTAACTTTGGGTTAACCGGTTAAACCCGAAGTTACCAGTACAATTTAAACTTGTGTTAATGGTTAACTCCAAGTTAGTAGCTATCCCTGGATTGTAACAAGTGGCCCTTAGTTTTAATCTGTGTCAAAATTGTAGACGTTCATTTCATTCACATTCTGGAAACAGTAAAGAAAATTTATAATCTAACCACCTAAGACCTGATGTATGACGATCTTTTTGTGAAATTCTTATTATTAAGTTTACCATATCTATAATAGTTCAATGTTTTTTTTAGAACAATAATAACTGCATCAATAAATTGCTCTGATATTTAGATTAAGATGATATTTGTAAAATTTGACGATTTAAAAGTGCTTGTTGCTAGGCCTATTTGAATAAAGAATATTTTGACTTTGACTTTGACTTTGACCCTGCGTACAAATTTTATTGAGTAACTAAGAGCAATAAATGAAATGAAATAAAATGAAATGAAAAAGCACAGGGAAATAAGTAAGCTTTTGAGTGTTCACTTCATACATAGATAAAAGTTCAACGAAAACTTATTAAGTAAGCTCAACGAAAACTTATTAAGTAAGCTCAACGAAAACTTGTTAAGTAAGCTCAACGAAAACTTATTAAGTAAGCTCAACGAAAACTTGTTAAGTTTCAGGCTTAAAAATTATTAGCTTTTAAGGAAGTTTAAAACTTATTAGTCACACTCTTGACCATATCTTCCATACAACTTATCAGTCAGGAAAGCCATGTATGAAGTAAGCAAGATTACCTTTTTCTCTATGCTACGGGTTCCAAATTCAGAAACAAAACAAAGGCTTCTGGGTCTCAGGAGACTTAAACTGTTATCACCCATTAACACATTGAATATTATATCCTTATTACACTTAGCGCCACTTGCACCTCAGGTTTATTTGTCGTGACTTGGCGATTTTATTAGACTTAATATAAGATTATTACTTTCTAGAGTTTTATCATCGCGAATTTAAGATAATGGTAAAGTAGAATAACCACTTGATTTTAAAGGTTAATTAAGTCACGCTATAGAAATTATTATTGAAGCAAAAGGCTAAATAAAGGTGAACAAGTATGATATCTAAAATAGAATTACTACTTCACATGAACTTCATTATATAATCAGAGATAATTATAAGTTATATAATTACGGAAATCATTCTTCATAATACACATTCAATTTCAATTAAAACGCCGGTTACTTAATACATACTTTTCTGTAATAAAATTACGATTATACCCGAACCCAAAGTGATGAAATGCGTGCGAGAACTCGTACATCAGGGTTTACAACACTTAAACAGTCCGAAATCACATTTAATTGTTGTTTAGCGAAATAAATTAGTTCACCACGAGCCGGCCATAGTGTTGGTTAAGATCGTCGAGTCTTTTGAGTCTTCTGCTTTAAGACTCGACTCGTTTTTCTGGTAATAACGAAACTTACTAGGGACCCGAGTCTTCTGCAGAAACTTCAGTTCTTTTCAGAGAATTTTTTTTTACAAAATTCAAACTGCATTGTTATCATGTTTATTTGATGCGTTAGGTATACAAATCAAAAGGTACAATAACGCCCATTATTTTAACTGTTAATTCAGATAAAAGCTGCCAATTTGTGGACGTAATTTTTATTCGGAGGCTCAAATGTTTACGAGGTTTTATTCGGAGGCACTCTTTGTGTGTTGAGCTTAAAAAAGACTCGACAAACTACTTGATTTGGCACTAAACAGTTTATGGCTAACCCAGGATTAGTGCAAGTGGCCTTTATGTAGCTAGAGCTAGACTCGGCTAAGTTGGTAGCGATTTTGATAGCCCAGACTGTGCAAATGTTGTTTAAACGTCATAATTTCATAGAAGTTTGACATTTAAAATAACACTTGCACAGTCTGGGCTATGAAAATCGCTGCCAACTTAGTTTGGTCTAACTCTATTATTATTTATATTATAAGAAAAAATGACAACCCTATAACATCCTCTTTTTATATTTTTTTTCTTATGCAGAATTCTTAGGCGATGAGGCTTAAACCATGTATTTTTTAAAGACTCGGAACTTTTCAAGCGCTGTGTCTCATAAAACGAGTAGATTCTTCAAATATAATCTCAAAAGACTCACGCTCCTACCAACACTAGGTTACAACACTTGAACAGGCCGAAAATCCGTTTAATTATTGTTCAGAGAACTCTTAAAAGACGAAGATTTTTAAGCGCGGAGCTTCATCAAAACGAGTCTTCAAATTTAGTTCCAAAAGACTGAAGTTTATATTACCAACACTAGCCATAATAAAGTAGTATCAGAACAAGCTTGGATGGCCATACATCACGAACGCACAAGTTTATGGTCGTAGCGTCAGCTTTAATACTCTAGATAAGCCAGAGACAATTTGGCACGGACCACGTCCTAGTTCCGTAGCCAAGCACTGAGGTTTTGCATATAGATGCACCCATTTGGCTTACGGTGTATAAAATTAATTGCTTTCGCTTCAATGACTTCGTGTAAGTTGTATGAAAATATATACAAAGTGTAACTTAGCGTGAAGTTAGTAACTAGAATAATAATGGAAGTCTAGACTAAAGCTAATAAATTACCCCACGTGTATTGTGCTTTCTTTATTTGGATAAGCATCAAGCAGCAATTTGATACATTGCCCAAAAATCCGGCATTATGAACGTTCCGTCATCGTGTTGCTAACCGAACTGAGTGCGCCAGAAGTCCGGCAGACTACTGTCGAGGGGCGAGGTAATTCGAAACAGGGCGGGGCGGTGCGTGGACGTTCTGTATGATAATTCTATTATTTATTCTGTAGTAGTGGGTAGTATACAAACTGCGTGCGGGAAGAAGGGACAACCGTCGGTCAGATAGGTGTCAGTCATGTCAGATAAGTTTCTCCAGGTACTAAGAGTATCGTAGATCAATTAAAGTTTATTTTATTTTATTTATTTTGTTGATTGCACTCCTGCAAAAGCAAGAAGTAGCTATTTTGTACAAATGTGGCTGTAGAAAACAAGAAAGAACACAAAAACTGGTCACACCGCTGGTACTTACAGGACTATAAATAGAACGATAAGCATAAAGTTCAAGTAAACATACAAAATATATAAAATTATATGTTGGATGCATTAACATCAACAGCGAAATACCTAGTCTTATACCTGATTATAGCCTTAGGGTAAATAAAGATGTTTTCATAGTCCCACAAGAAAACTGGTTTTAAATAAACAAACTATAGTTTATCGACCTGAAGTCAAGAGTAAAGTCAAATCCCACTCCTTAATTTATTTAACGCCAAAAGAATTGATGACCGCATATTTCGTGAATGGAAGTGGCATTCGAACCATGAAAATTTGATATTGACATGTTTTTACTCGCAGCGCATCTCGCTCGTACCAATTTCAAACTTCAACATTTATTCAGCAAATAAACCACAAGGCCACTTTTACACGTCAACATAGAATCTGGTAAATTTAGAAATTTACATACTTACAATAGAAGCAAAAAAAAACACATCAACAATTTTATGATAAAATACAACTGCAAATATCAATTTAAACTAAAGTATAATAATTACTTAGAGATGTATAAAGTCTCTTAATGTCAAATTACAAAAAATACTATCATATAATATTTAAAAAACAATACAAAACATCTACAAAAAAAATGGTTTAGAGGTGTAAATATCTCTAAGTGTCAGAACTAAAAGATTATAGTTTATCAAATTATCCTTAGAGATGTATAGGGTCTCCAAGAGTCAACATCCTGTATAATTAAAACATTCATTACGAAAACCGAATTTTTTATATATATATATTTTTTATACTACGTCGGTGGCAAACAAGCATACGGCCTGCCTGATGGTAAGCAGTATCCGTAGCCTATGTACGCCTGCAACTCCAGAGGAGTTACATGCGCGTTGCCGACCCTAACCCCCTCCCACCCTCGTTGAGCTCACAATGAATGAGGTGTCTCACTGTAATTATCTAATTATATCGTATATACGTATGTATACGCGAGAAAACATATTCTGAATAACAAGACGAGATCAAATTGACATAAATTTGTTTGTTCGAATCGGCCTAGGTCGTGAACGGTACACCCTTCGAGAATATTTGATGCGAATACCGATTCGAAAAGGATAAAAACAGGGTAAATGAACCTTTAATGTCCAAGATACCGCGTAAGTGTTTGGAAATAACGTATAATAAAACTAGTAACGGTGGTTAAGCCTGTACAGGCTGTACAGCTATCGCATGGGTATGGCTTTTATAATCTTATGTAACGGAATCACGGAAATAGATAGTCTTGAGTAATAGTTTATGTAAGTAAATGAAGATAAGATGGGTACGGGTAAGTGTCACTGCCTTTTATAGTTACGTACAGTTAGAAACATACGTTTTTAAACGAAAAAAGTGATATTTTTTTGTAATGTCCTGAACATTTCACTTTAATTTGTGATTTATTATACTATCTACTTAATTAGGTATGTACAGTCGAGGAAATTGATTCTTTAGCAGTTTACGGTTCAATTTACATTGGACAGCTCTTAGCATAAGTATGTACAACAAAAAATACTTGAACCGCAAATTGCTAAATATTTCCTCGACCGTACAAAAATTGTTATGTTCTGAAACAAAGATTATGAATTCATGATACACAGGACAATGAAAATGGGTCATTTTTAGGGTTCCTTACCCTTAAAAGTTTGTCTGTCAAGACGCTTTATCTCGGAAACGTGTGGAGGTATCGAGTTGAAATTAAAATCATATAATCAAGTTTATAGTCCCTTAAAGCTGTGAAAAAATAAAACTTCTAAGTTACGTTAAAGATACGTCCGTTTACACCGCAAAAAACGTATATTTCGATACTCTCAAGGGAATCAAAGTTTATAGGTTTATACTTCCCATTGCCTAGAACTATGAAATTTGGCGAGTAATATCGTCTTACACTACAAATACAGGAAAAAATCTCATAAGTGTAAATTTATAGAAAATTAAATAAAAAATAAGTTAAATTTGTATGGAATCCTCATTTGACTCATCGCCATTGCTTCTAAATGTCTTTAGAATGTCCTTGAACGGTGACGGACTCGTGAATGCACAACATATTATTATGTGGGAACAATTTTTGCGACTTACCGCTGTCTACACATTTAATTGACCTAATATGAACCATATTGTAAGGAAATAAGATCTACTAAAAGTCAGTTATTAATATTGCGGTTAACCGGCACTTATCTATCATTAACTTACAGATGGCAAAAACTTTATCTTCGAGCATCTAACATCAGATAGGTAACTGATGATGACTCCATTATGACTTCATTGTTTTTAAATGTCGACCGATGAATGATTGAAATTTTTATATAGGTAAGATATTCAACAATAGTTAACAATTGAGGTTACCTGGAAGTATTCTAGATACTGTGTGTTACTTTAACATTAGGGGCAGCGGCTTAGTTAATAAAAGGGTAGGTTTAGACTAATTGTGACGACGGCCGGCAAAACGCTACTTTGTCGCTTGCCATAAGGACGCCTTGTCAGGTAATTCGTTTATAGATACAAGCAAATCTCGTTCTTATGGCAAGCGACCTTACAGAAAACCACGTTACAGAAAATCGCAGCCAAATAAAACTAGACCCTACTCGTAGTGTTGTGTTCCTGCCGGTGAGTAAGGTTGCCAGAGCTCAACGAGGGGCGGCAGGGGGTTAGGGTCGGCAACGCGCATGTGACTCCTCCGGAGTTGCAGGCGTACATAGGCTACGGATACTGCTTACCATCAGGCGGGCCGTATGCTTGTTTGCCACCGACGTAGTATAAAAAAAAAAAGCGACAAAGTGGGACGGCTTGCCGTCCGAGGTCACAATTTATTCTCTAATAACTCCCGGCCATTCTTAACAATAATACTTCTTTTGCCTTGTTTTTTTTCTGATTTGTAAAGTAACTAATTGCTATGCAAGGGCCAATAACTATAGCAGTTACCCTAGTGCTTATACACAATGTGCTATCTTAATATTGCGCTGTTAATCTAAGGCGATACAATTCTAATCTTAACTGTATCAGCGCGTGCGCTAACTCCTGCCTAGATGTCGTCAGGCGCTGATAATATTTTCTGACCGGCACAATCATATTTTAGTATGGCCGTTTTTAGCTTGAAAGGAAAAAACGGAACCCTTATAGGATCACTTTGTTGTCCGTCGGTCCGTCTATGTGTCTGTCAAGACCCTTTTTCTCAGGAACGCGTAGAGGTATCAAGCTGGAATTTATATCAAATACTCAGGTCTACTGTCCCTAGAATTTGTGAAAAAATCAAACTTCTAAGCCAACGCAATCAAAAGATACAGCCGTTTATGCCGCAAATTTCCGCTAGTTTTCGACACTTGCGAGGGAATCAAAACCTACGAGGTACTTCCCGTGAACTCAGAATCTTGAAATTTGGTAGGTACGAAGCAACGTCTTATGGCACAGATAAAGGAAAAATTGCGAAAACCGTACATTTTTAAAAATCAAACGAACTTACCAAGTGAAGTTCGATGATAATTATGTGAGCAGCTTCATTCGACGCGATTTATTAGTGTTTACATATTGTAGTAGTATTACCAAGCACTAACCTTGCACGGTTTGTTTAAAGATTTTTTTTTTTTTTTTTTTAACTGGCAACAGTCGTTGTCCCCACCACCAACCCAACATGGCACTGGTGCAGTCCGCCATTCTTCATTTTGTTTATAGCAATTTGTTTCATATTTATAGGGTAGGGTTTTTTTTTATATATATTTGGGAGGGTATGCATAAATCGCGTCGAATGAAGCTGCTCACATAATTATCATCGAACTTCACTTGGTAAGTTCGTTTGATTTTTAATTATGTTTCACAGCTTCATTCTTTGCGATTTATTAGTGTTTACATATTGTAGGATGTTCAGAGATAAATTAATAAATATGAAACAAAAGGGTTAAAAAATAATAATCAGTAAGGTATGTATTTATTATTCAATTTATTGAAACCATTAACATCTTAACAAGTACTTTATTTATTTATTATAATCAATGACATATTTATTCTTATACTTAATTATTATTACAGGTTATTTGACGACAGAACAGACATCGCAAATTGATTGGGATCAACAATAATCTCTTTGTTGTAATATTTTGCGAATACCGAGGAGGAATCAGTCCAGCCTGCAGTTTTCCTAATTAAATCTAAGGAGACTCCAAGTCTATTAGCCGAAGTAGTAGCAGCGTGCCTTGTGCTATGGGCACTAAATATGGAGGTGTCTATTCCAGAGAAGCTAAGAGTGTTTTTTATCCAGTGACTGAGTGTTTGTGGTGATAACTTATTATGTGGCCGTCTATGACTAATAAATAAATAATCGTGTTCTTTACGAAGTGTTGTTGTTTTATTGATATACGCTTCAAGACACCTTGCTGGACAAATCTCTGGACGTGTGTCAAAATACGGTAAACGTAAAATAGGCTGGTAGGCGTTTGGCTTTGTTGTTTTTATAGAATCCGGGATGTGTATTGTTATATCGACAGGAACGTTGACCTTGATATTACTTAGTTTTATTAAAGAGAGGGTTTGCACACGATGTGCTGTTACTAAGGCTAATAAAGTTAGAGATTTTTTACCCAGGATTTCTAAACTTAGAGTTTCATTAGGCCATTTGTGTGACAAGTAATTTAAGACAATATTAGGGTCCCATGTTACATTGTATCTGGGTTTTGAAGGTCTAAGCTTAAAAACACCTTTCATAAAACGTTTTATTATTTCATGATTAACAATTTCACCTAATATTAACGACAAAGCAGATTTGTAGCTGTTAATCGTACCATATTGTGCCCCGGCATCAAACACCTCTGTTAAGAAATCAACAATTTGAGGAACAGATGGATTTGTATAATCAACCGTTTTAATATTACAATAGGATATCCACTTTTTAATACATCCGTCATATTGTTTATATGTAGAATCTGATAGGGAGGCTAACATTATATTTATGCATCCAATCGATAGGGACTTTTTCAGTAATGCTTGCCTGAAAGCTTCGCGGCAACCAATTTGAGGGTCTTGTATAGGTTGTGGCTCGTCCTGAAAGGAGATATTAATAATTTAGCATTAGGCTCGAAAGTGATACATTCAGAAACAGTTAGTTTTTTAAATAACGGAAACCATGGTTGCATCGGCCAATACGGTACAACTACTATGCCCTCAGCTTTATCAGTTATTATTTTTTGCATTGTTTTAGCTAGTAACGCGAATGGTGGAAATGCGTAAAAATATTTATTTTTCCAAGAGATCGTAAATGCATCTATAGCCCAGGCATTGGGATCATTTTTCCACGTTACATAAATAGGGCATTTAGCGTTGTGACGACTAGCAAACAAATCAACCTCCGGGTACCCGTAATTTGATGTTATTTCGTTGAATGCATAATCATTCAATTCCCATTCAATATCTTTAAACTTTTTACGTGACAGTGAATCTGCTTCATAATTCTCGTTTGACTTAATGTAAGATGCAAAAATAAATATTTTACGACATTCGCACCATTCCCAAATTTCTCTGGCAATCTTATTTAAATGTCTAAACTGAATGCTGCCCATTCTATTAATGCAGGAAATTGCAGTAACGTTATCAATGCGTAAAAGAATTCTACAGTCATTTAGGTTCTTTGCAAAACTTTTAAGTGCAAAGAAAGCAGCCTTGATTTCTAGCTCATTAATGTGTAAATTTATTTCATCATCTTTCCAATGGCCGTAGGTTTTATTATGATCACAATAGGCACCCCAGCCAGTCTTAGACGCATCTGAAAATATTTCTAATTTATATTCTTCTACGCACAGAGGAGTATAACCCTGGTCTATGTTATTGAGCCACCAAAACATGTCATTTTTTAATGCTGTGGGTATTCCTACACTTTGCTCGTAACTAGGATTATTTAATAAACATGAATACTTGAAATATTCAAATTCCTTGGTGTAAAGCCACGAATATTGAATTGCTGGACATGCCGACACTAAAAGACCTAGAAAACTTGCAAATTCACGTAGTGTACACCTATGGATATTTAACAAAGCCTGTAACTTTTCTTTAATCTTTATTCTTTTAGTGTCAGGAAGTTTCATAATCATGTTTTGGGAGTCAAAGACAAAACCTAGGAATTTGCATTCCATTTTTGGGACCAAACAACTTTTATCGAAGTTTAGTAAGAAACCAAGCCTTTCTAAAGTGTTTTTGGTTATGTTAACATTAGTTTTGCATTCAGAGTATGAAGAACCAATTAGAAAAATGTCATCCAAATATATGACTGATAGCAAACCTTGTGATCTTAAATATTCCATTACGGGTTTCATTAATTTAGTAAACACATACGGACTAGAGCTTAAACCGAACGCTAAGGAATTAAATTCATATAAAATATTGTCATACACAAACCGCAAATACTTTCGATGGGATTCATGAACGGGTAGTAAAAAGTATGCGTCCTTTAAATCTACACATGCCATGTAACAGTAATTGGTAATGAATTTAGACGCAGTGCGGTAATCCTCCATTTTAAAATGTTTAGTATCTACGAATTTATTTAAACATTTTAAATTTAATATGAAGCGTTTGTCGCCATTCGGTTTAGGCACCAGAAAGACTGTGGATATGAATTCGTCATCAACGTGATCACACTTTGAAATCGCGTTGATCTCTAGTAATGATTTTATTGACTTAAGAAAGTCCTGATGCTCTTGGTCAGTTTTAGGGTAGACACGAGGGGTATCGGAGCGATGAGGCGTGGAAGTAAAGGGTATTAAATAACCTTTGAGCCAAGACAAAATGACTGGATCATCAGTTATTTTAGTCCATTCATTATAATAATACCGAAGTCTACCAGCGTACCGTACCTCGTAGTCTATCTCCGATAGTGGGTGGTGCGTCGCGGCGGCGGCGAGCGGGCTCGACTCGGCGCCGGCGCCCGGCGATTGTACGAGTAGCTGCTCGCGCTGGGCTGGTAGCGCTGAGGTGCGCGAGGTGCGCGAGCTGTGCGCGCCGTGCTGGCGCCTGGCTTGTGGTCCGTCCTGCGATACGGCTTGAAGTTTAAATGACTTTTGTTTGCAATAAAATTATTTTTGTTAAAAACTGACTTTTGTTGTTGTTTTAATGACTCCCCGGTTTTTTGGATGCTTTTGGCTACTTTTAATTTCTCGCTCACGTTTTCGCCAAACAAAAATTGATCTCTCTCTGCTTCAACCAACGTTTCTTTGAGAGCGGCATCTGTTGCGGTTAAGACAAAGTGACGTCTCGTCGCTGTTTCGCTGTGATGACTATCGCACAAAATTCGACATGCGTCACTCAGGGGCTTAAGAAGTTTTTGCTTATTATTCTCTCCTGAAATTATTAATTCTGTAAGAGAAGCCAGGGCAGCAAGGGCCACGCCCACTTGATTTTGCTTTTGCATAATACAGAAGTCACGTTTTACCGAGCCGTCTGACAAAGCAGCCTTTGCTTCGGGGTTTAGTTTGGGGGCTAAAAGCATGTCACAGTTTTTAGGGATCACATACTGTTTTAACAGTTTTTCTTTCGTCTCTTTGTCTAAACCCTTCAAAAGTATCTCTTGCCATCGGTTGGCAATGTCTTTGTGCATAGGTGGCCCAAATGGATGGTCACTTTTTGGGGCGTCACCCAGTAGTGACAAAATCTCGTCGTCGAGTTGTTGTTCTTCTGGATTAGGTACTTCGGTCTCGGTGTCAGTTTGAGCTGGCGTCGACTGCTCCGGGGGTGACGGCATATCCTGCGGCGAGCGCGGCGACGGCGGTGAGACGGCACGTGGCGGCGTGACACGAAGCGAGTTTGGCGAGTGGACCATGGCCACTGCAGTTACTTTGCGTGCCGCAACTTGATTTGCGTCGTCTGCAATAATGAAAAGGTTTTAATATTTTTAGTGACAGTACCTGCCCTGCTAGCAGTGACGTATCACATAAATGTGACGAAGACAACCCGGTTTGGTTGCTCGCATCACTAATCCATTTTAATTATGTAGCATGATGATAGTTGTTTTTTAGCAATACGCATCCGCAGAAGTCATAGCTTACCGTCTGATTCTGCAGAAGAATCTGATGATGAGTATATAATTCGACGCCTAGCGGGTTTTTTCGCCAATTTATTTTCCAATTTTTGTATTTTTCTTCGTATCTCGTCGTCTCGGAGCTCTTCTTTCCTCTTGCCCATGTTGAAAGATTTCGTTGCGGCGGACTTGGGACGCGTGCGAAGGCTTGAGCACGGAAATACAGAATGAAGAATGGCGGACTGCACCAGTGCCATGTTGGGTTGGTGGTGGGGACAACGACTGTTGCCAGTTAAAAAAAAAAAAAAAAAATCTTTAAACAAACCGTGCAAGGTTAGTGCTTGGTAATACTACTACAATATGTAAACACTAATAAATCGCAAAGAATGAAGCTGTGAAACATAATTAGTTACATCATATAATAAAAATATTTTTAATAATTGATATGACTCGATTGTCGTGATGGGAGAAATTTTACTTATAAACCTATAGGTTTATACGGTGCGCGAGTCCGACTCGCACTTGGCCGGTTTTTTTACGAAAGCCACTGCATCAATCGACTGCTTTAACCGATTTCATTAAAAATACAATACTACGCTCCAAAACTGGATTAACTGATGTAGCTGAAACTTCCGCCAAGCTCAAATGGGACTGGGCAGGGCACATGTGTCGTATGCCGGATGCTCTGTGGGCCAGAACAGCCACCCATTACGTCCTACAAATTGTAAGGCGTCACGGCAGACCTCGTCGGAGATGTCGGGACGAGCTTGATGCCTTTGACAGAGACTGGTGGGAGATTTCTGAGGATAGGGACACGTGGAAGAATAAGAGGGAGGCCTTTGCCCAGCAGTGGGACAATATGGGCTCTTAATAATAATAAATAACAACAGAAGCGACTATCGTCAGATCTGCCAACACGAAAGAAGCCTTCGTCAGAGTATCATATGTTTAACTAGAAATAAACACGATGTTTTTTCGAGCCAAGATATTCTGCGATAATATTTAGGTATGTAGGTCATATTGAGCTTTTTTTTACTAAGCTCAACCACAAACACGTTAACCAAATTTAGAAATATAAATAATATTCGTTTGTTTTTTTTAAGTAAAGTGATAGCTGGATTTTGAAAATAGCCACAATGGATTGCTGGGTGTTGAATAAAGAATGATTAAACGCGTTTCGAAATTAATTCTTCCTTAGCTGCACACTTCGACGTTAGTTCACTGCATAATTAGCTATTAATTTTAACAAAAAAAGCATACATTTTCAAGTTCAACCGGATTGATGATATGACCGGATAATAGGTACCTAATACCTAGGTACCTTCAAGAAAAGAGCGTACTCCCATCTCAAAGGCCGGCAACGCACTTACAACCCCTCTGGTGTTGCAGGTGTCCATGGGCGGCGGTAATCGCTTACCATCAGGCGATCTGTCTGCTCGTTTGCCTCCTCTACCATAAAAAAAAAAAAAAAAAAAAAAAAAAAAAAAAAAAAAAAAAAAAAAAAAAAAAAAATCGATGTAATGGTTAAAGAAAGATCCCATAGGTATAATTACTATTCCAGAGGTTACAACTAGACTCACGCGAACTGTGGTATTGTAAATATAGTTCGTGTCACCCATGATGACGCACAGATTTATCAAATCTAACCTTTAAGAACTTGACAATACGATCGAAGGCACTCGTCGTCGCGAATGACATAAACTATACCTAAGTTATATGGAGTGTGGAATTAAGAGGAGTGGCATCTCTTATGGTAGAACTGTTGCAAAAGTGTCCAGCTGTCAGCTATAAATAATAGTTCCAAATCTCTCCAGAGTAGCGCTAGAGTAACTAAGAACCTAAGGCGTTATTGACGAAGTGAATTGCGCTGTCTATGATTTCATCTTTTTGTTCAAGTACTCTAGGTATTGTAGCGCCACCTATTTAAAGTTTTTTGATGACACTTTTTGGTACATGGAGATTTCGTTCCTTATCTCCACCTTCCATACTATGTAGTAACATGTAATAAAAACAAAAGAACTTACCATGTAAAGCTTTTAAATAAGCCTTTCCAGCCGTTATCATCTGCCGAGCCCCAGGATTGAACTTGTCCAAAATATTCTGGAACAAAAAGACGAAGTTTTGTAACCGAGTGAAACCAATCAGTCAATTCATTGTTAGTGGAGCGAACAATTGAATAAAGTCGGCCATCTTGTGAAACGGTGTTACGACATATTTGCAAATTAGATAAATTTTTCAATGGTTCAATGGTTTGTGTTGTTTTTTTTTTCTATCAGGAAGTAGTATATTTATTGTAACAAAACAAATAGTAAAAGTTTAGGAGTTCTTGTATTTTGAATACCAAAATGTTTATCTTATTATTTATTAAATCATACTTATGAAGCATGAAATCATGCAACTTAAATATAAATAAATAATAATAATAAATAAATATTTATAGGACATTATTACACAAATTGACTAAGTCCCACAGTAAGCTCAATAAGGCTTGTGTTGAAGGTACTTAGAGAACGATATATATAAATATTTATAAATACTTAAATACATAGAAAACACCCATGACTCAGGAACAAATATCCATGCTCATCACACGAACAAATGCCCTTACCAGGATTTGAACCTGGGACCATCAGCTTCGTAGGCAGGGTCACTACCCACTAGGTCAAACCGGTCGTCAAAATATGAGCTGTTAAATATTTATATCAAAAACAAAATGGGTCTGTGGGTACCAAAAAAGCCCCTAAGTAGTAACAAAAAAAAACATGAATAGTGTAGCTGTCGTTTACATCAGGTTTTGGACAGTTTCCACGTGTTTCATTTATTTCGAAACGAAATAATTAAATATATCTAATTGAAATCGATTCAGTGGCACAAACATAAAAGTTTGCAAGTTTAAGAAACATAAAAGCCGGGAAAGTTATCATAATCCTTCCTGTGATTTTCATTATGACGAACTTTGACGACCGGTCTGGCATAGTGGGTAGTGAAGCTGATGGTCCTGGGTTTTAATCCCGGAAAGGGCATGTATTTTGTGTGATGATCACAGATATTTGTGATGTCTCATGACTCGGAAACAAATATCAACAACACACACACTCATGTGTTTTCTACGTATTTAGGTATTTAAAAAAAAAGTATTTGTTTACTATACATGTCGTTGTCTGAGTACCCACAACACAAGCCTTCTTAAGCTCACTGTGGGACTTAGTCAATCTGTGAAAGAATGTCATATGCTATTTATTTATTTTATGTAGGCAAGTGATATTAACAGAAATCACCGTTAATAGGCATTTTAATCAAACCTACGCAGTACACAGTCTCATTCATTTGCAATTGCAGTTGAAATGAGGCCTACACCGTAAACAGACGGAATGTGGCCTCTCAAGGATGCTGCGGCGAGGTGCGGCTACCTGTCGGGCCGAGCTTGCATTCCACAAATATTACTTAAAACATCTTGAAACGCTAAATACAGCTGTAGGGATCTTTCTAGGGATTTTTAGAGGCTTTAACCGTCTTACTTCTTTGAGTTCAAAGGATTTGGTAGTGGTTACATCATGATGATGAAGTAAATGTCTTTAAAGAGGCATATTTTTAAATTAGGTAAAGGTACCGGTAGCATAATCCTTCTAACACAAAATTTAAAAAATAATCCTGACACGCTTAAGAAGAAAGGGTACGGCCGCTTCTCCATACAAACGTAATCCCCATTTTCCTCCCTAGATATTGACATTATGTAAAATATTTTTACATACATTGATGCATACTAACCATACCTATGCACGTACGTTTGACTTTTTTCGATGTATTGATTATTGTAAAAATTGGGACCCAAAATGATTACATACTAATTTTGAAATGCTCCTAACTCTTATAAAAATTAAAAATTTGTATAAAATCAAACGTAGGGGCATAGCTGTGGTTGATATAAAACAAATTGTGTAAAAATGTTTCCAATAATGTTAATATCCATAGAGGAAAATAAGGACTATTACGTTTGTATGAAAAGGCGATATTGGGCGGGTCCTCTACTTTCGTCTTAATTTAGCCGTAATAAAGTTTCTAAGCCTTTTAAAAGCCTCAATATCCTACTTTGGGTTAAAAAGGATTTGGTAGTTAAACGTGGATATAACTTTATGTAACTCTATAAAACGGCGTAATTTGAAAAAAGTAACGATAAGGTAGTGTAATCTGACGAACATAAAATTATCGACCAGTGTGTGCACACATCCAATAAAGTCATCATATCAGTTTTAGTTTGTACATAAAGTTAATGTGTACGGTATTATTTTGTTCTATTAATACCCGATAGATGTTTTACGTAATGGTATAGTTATTTGCACCGAACACTTTATCGGAGCGCGCTTTACGTTAATGTGCGATACGGAAAATCGTGCCAAATGGCCCAATACACGCGCCTTACAAAAAGCGAATGCATTCCTTTTTACCCTAATATCCAGTGGTCTGTGCCACGTGGGGCCCCAGTACGTGTTAATGTGTTTTCGGAACGAGCCAAGTCAAGCCGCGTTTGTAGACGCAACGTTCGTGTTGAAATGGGAATATTGCGAATTTTATAAAGATGGTATTATGTGCATAAACTATCAGCGTACCTATAGTTTGTTATTTGTAGAAATGTTGCTGCGTATATAGTTTTTTTTATAAGAATGAAAGATGAGTACAGATGAGTACAGAGATATTAGTAAAGTATTGATATAATCTTATGGCCCGATTCGAACCATGTTTAAAGTCATAGCGGTACGATATCGAACTGTCAGTGTCAAAACTGACATTTCTTTAACCAAAAACATCCCTTTTGACACTTACAGATCGGTATCGTACCGCTGTGACTTCTTATAAGCTAAGGCTATAAGCTAAGCTAGGTAATCAAAATCATTACATCATATATTGTACTTACGGCAAAATTTGTATGTGTTATATCATGCTTTGGCACTGAAGCTGCATCTTATACTGAGGGGTGCAATAAAAGTATTTTTTCTGTGCGTCTTTTTTCTGTAGTTTTATAATTATTGAGAAATTAATAGGTACTACCTACATATAATTGAATATAATAGAATAGAATATTTTTTTATTGTATAACTGTGTACGTACATACAAAGGTGGTCTTTTTTTTACATTACATGTTTCCAGTTGCCTGCTAGGGCGTACAATTTTATTATGGTAGGTAACCTACATATACTAAAACTAAGCTTAAACTTAAGTACATAGGTATAGCCGGTAAAACAACTCTGCCAGTAGAAGAAGGCGCTAAATTCAAATATTCTCCTAGGTGCGGAGGCTAATAGAATATTTGAATTTAGCGTTTGAATGTAGCATTTTTGAAACCCGCAGCCCCTCTCCACCGACGGAAATGGCTTGACAAACTGTTACATAAATAGGTAACTGATAATTTGCAAAGAATTCATTAATATCATAAAATATTATATTGATTAGCTAGTTCTTAAGCCTCCGTTTGAACATAATTCCATCTAGCGCTTTTAAATCTAGAGGAAGATGGTTGAAAATGCGGATAGCCATAATAAAAGTGCTTTTTACGCATAACTACGTTTATACTAATGACAACTAGGAAGGTGCAGGGTCCGGAAGATTTGACCAATAAGGATACTTGAAACCTAATATATATAAAAAAACCGAAATCAAAATAAAGCACTAAAAAAAATTACTCTTCCATAGAAAATTTCAAGGTCAGACAGCCAAAATGTATGAAACAGCCAATTTTTTTCGCCATTCGCCATATTGCAGGGACTAAATAAACAACCTGTAGAATGACGTTTTACGTCATAAAACGTGCAAAAAAGGAATTATTTCATTTTAGTACTTTTTATACAATTGTCCAAGTCTTCGCCCACGTAAGTAGGCAAGTATCTCGAACTCCCCTAAGATAATTGGCACTAAAATAAAAACGGCTATATCGAAAAAATCAACAAAATAAAGACGTTTCTTCCAAGTCACGCGTCGAAATCGTAAAAGCTAACCTGTGTACCAATTTCAAATGATATTATGAATTTCAATACTAGATTGTATTCCGGTATATAAAAAGATTATATAAAAAGATGTCGTACGTGTGCGTAGCACGTTATGGCGAGAAAGGGTGGCTTAGACGCGGCACGAGCCTGCCCGAGGCAATTTGGTACCAAATGTCGTTTGCTACGTGCCTCCCAAATAAAGAGGATGGGATAAAGCCTGTATTACATTACGAATTGTTTGAATCATTCACGGCGAAAACAAACTTGTCTCTGAGTTGAGGTTTGAATTGTAGTAAAAATTAATAACGTTTATTATAGGCCTAGTGTCAATAATTATTTTGTCAAACTTGCAACGAAACATTGACATGGCTTACTTCGAATTAGGTCCGAAAACGGTGCGATGAGTGAAGATGTTATGTTATGGAATTTGTATAGCCTTACACATCCCGTAAAGCAACCATCTTTTGTTTTTAAACGTTAAATTGTGACAACTTCTTGGCACTTAACCATTGTCCATCAAATAGTAGTACAGATTCGTAGTTTGTTTTAGCTGTTACGAGCCTACGATTAAAACAAACTTGACTTCATTTTTTTCATTGCTAATTTCAGAAAGCACTACAAATTTGTGGTATCTGCCTACCCCGCCAAGAAATAGGCCTGATTATATATAGGTATGTAGATTGCAGTAATTAACAGTATTTATCACCTATATTGTTAGTAATTAAGATCGAAGGCGGTAACTAGTGGGGTTGTGTCAATTGAGACACCCAAGTTGATTGCCAATTTCTTTTGATGGGGTTTGAATTTGTCTTTGTATTAAAAGCAGGTAACTCCCAAAATATGCCAAGACGAATGCAATTTAGATCTGTGAAAATAAAAATTCAGATTACAGTGACAAGCCTTTTTACAGGCCCTGAGGATATTCCTTAAATATATCGCAAAGAAACAAAGGACATTATTCGGTATGTTAAATTGTCAGCTTTCGCGTCGACGTCAAATCAACTGATGATTCTCTCACAATGTGATTCTCTGTTATACGATTCTATCACATGGAATAGTAGCATCTGATAACAAACATAACTCAATATTAAAAAAATATTTAACATTGTTTTATTACTGTTTGGACGACCGGTTAGGCCTAGTGGGTAGTGACCCTGCCTACGAAGCTGATGGTCCCGGGTTCAAATCCTGGTAAGCGCATTTATTCGTTTGATGAGCATGGATATTTGTTCCTGAGTCATGGGTGTTTTCTATGTATTTAAGTATTTATAAATATTTATATATTATATATATCGTTGTCTAAGTACCCTCAACACAAGCCTTATTGAGCTTACTGTGGGACTTATACAATTTGTGTAATAATGTCCTATAATATTTATTTATTTATTTATTTATTACTACTATACGGTTTATAATGGCCCTGAACTTGAAGTAGCTATTTGTCAAAAATAAAAATTTATTTCGTTGTCGTTTTTAATTTTTGTCAGATTTGGTGATAACATTTGGTAGATAGGTCCCTAGTCCCAATTTTTGTGTAAGGTACTGGCAGAATACCAGCGATGTGGCTTGCTGCATCATCATGCTGAGTCAGCCCCTTTTCTGTGCCACGACACATTGCGTATTAATTAACAAAAAAAATGATTTTTTATTAAATTAAGTTTGCATGTTTTTATTTTACACTTTTCTTTTTTATTTGTTTTGATGCCATGTATGTTGTGGGTATGAATAAAGAATGTATCTATCTATTCTGCGGCTGTAGCATGGTCGTATTTTTATCACTATGCCTGTCACGTTCTAACAAGTACCTAAGTGTGAAAGTGACAAGTGATAAAAATGCGACCTTGAACAACATAAGCGCAACTTGGCCGTATGTCCTACAAAATCTTCCACTGAGTTACGAAAATTTACATTCTGACTTTCCGACCATAATGATGGGCTCTTCCAACCTATTAAATTTTATCAAAATCTGACAAAAGAATAAATTCGACAAAAAAAGTAAAAAAATGTTCCTATTACGATCCTCACAAACGCCTTAATAAACATAACGCAATCAAAAAGCGAATGCACCATTAATTCTTTTTTCCAATATCGTGGCGACCCTCTCTGTTTAATTTTTGTAAGTGCGCATCTATTTTTCACCCCTGGCCCTGACAAGCTATACACGGACCCTCAAGATTTACGTCGCCGACGCGAGCAATAAGCGAGGCTACGACATAAGGCGTTAGCTATTTTAAAATGTACAGTCAGCGTCAATAGTAGCGGAAACAACGTGCCAAAATACCCTGGAATACTTTTTCAAATAAAACTATAAATAAATAATAAATAAATATTACAGGGACATTCTTACACAAATTGACTAAGTCCCACGATAATCAGAATCAGAATCAGAAATTTATTGGTAAAATTCAACATTTTACATGTCATTTTTTCTTAACCTAGGTATAAATCAGAAAAAAAACTAAAAATAATTTAAATAATTCATTAAAATAATGGTTCAATGACCAAATAGGTACAATTATTATGCAATAGGCAGTTATTTATGTGAGTGGATCAATGATATACCTATGTAGTTCATTGAGTGATAAGCTCAAGAAGGCTTGTATTGTGGCTACTCAGACTTAAATACATAGAAAACATCCATGACTCAGGAACAAATACCTGTGCTCATCACAAATACATGCCTTTACCGGGATTCGAACCCAGGACCATCGGCTCATAGGCAAGGTGATCACCCATTAGGCCAAATATATCTCTATTCTATAGTTCGCGTTCAAAAGCTACTCATAGTGTTGTGTTCCTGCCGCTGAGGTTGCCAGAGCTCAACGAGGGAGCGGAGTGTTAGGGTCGACAAAGCGCTTGTTGCAACGCACTCCTCCAGTATTGCAGGCGTACATAGGCTGCAGAGACTACTTACCATAACGCGGGTCGTATGCTTGTTTTCCACCGACGTAGTATTAAAAAAAGTGTCTGACACAGTATAATTGTCCTACAAATAGAGACTAATCTCTTTTTGTTAAAGCTCAGTGGTTCAGGTTTTTCTCTCACTGTCACTGGGCGTAACCGTGAGCGAGCCGGCTGTGCGTGTCCGGGATCGCGGATATCATGTTTTAAACTGTTATTTGTAGTAGGTTTTAACAAAAAAAGTAATCGATGACTCCGATCAAAAATAAAATTGAACATTTTTAGAACCATTTTCAATTTTTAGCTTTTATGCAAACACTATTACAAATTTTTAAGGTGCGTTTTAGGCCTGTCATATCCAATACTACATAAAATTAGGAAATCATGTTCCAAACCGATGAAAACCTACAGAAAGGCCTTAAGATTGCCAATAAATTTATTGACAACCTTATTATGATCTGAAAAAGCGCTGCGACTTTTCAAAAACTCTGCTGGCTGGATCTGCACATGAAGGTACCAAAAAATTAAATTTTGATTCATAGTCTGATCCTTTTCAAGTTGACTGTACATCTGAATCTTGTGAAAAATTGCTTTCCGCCCGCTTGGGAGCCGTGAGTTTGGAGATCTGCATCGAACGAGCAAAACATGGGGACGGATAAGTTATTTAAAAGAAGACTAGAGTGTTTGTCATGAACGACACCCCTTGAATAAATGATGATTGACTGTCGCTCATTGAAATCGTTAACGTATTTAACGGGACGTAAACATTTTTGATTATATTATTGCGACAATAGGTAAAGATCGTGTCATTCACGACGACGCTTGCCCTGAGTCGTGTGGTGATGTTATTAAAGGTTAAATTTGACAATTCTGAACGTCATCGTGGATGACACGAAATATAATAATGTTGAGCTTATTCCAGTACAGTTATTATGTGACGAAACTGGGGACAGATGGGGTA
Organism: Cydia pomonella; assembly: GCF_033807575.1. Taxonomy (NCBI): domain Eukaryota; kingdom Metazoa; phylum Arthropoda; class Insecta; order Lepidoptera; family Tortricidae; genus Cydia; species Cydia pomonella. The sequence continues at coordinate 20,243,976 of NC_084712.1, read as the reverse complement.
ACAATAAATAGGTAAAGGATATATTTCACAATATATGAACGTGGTTGACAGCAATCTACTGTTAACAAGCTTTGAATCAGGATTTATCAGTCTTAGGGTCAATAATTCAACTAGTTATCCCATATGTAGCGGAATAAAAGTATTTTTTATACAGGACATTACTTTAGAGGCCGAGGAACGAAGGCGAAGTGGATATAGACGAATAGGGATACGCGGCCGGTAATTCCGTTTCTTGCCGAGATTTGTATACTTAGTGATTTTCTCTAACTTGCAATAAAAAAAGTGCCTAGCCAATTTGTTTTATTCGTAGGTTTACACACTACTTACGAAGTAATTACGAATATACTAATTTGATGGTCTAATGCCAAGACGAATGTGAAATTGTGTCACAATTGACGTTTAAAAACAAAACAAGGTTGCTTTACAGGCCTAGGTGTGTAAGGCTGTATGAAATTCCTTTACATCTTCACTCATCGCACCGGATAGGTAGGATTTCTGGACCTAATTTGAAGTAAGTCATGTCAACATTTCATTGCAAGTTTGAGAAAAATATTATAATTATCTATACAATGTTTAAATATGACTTATTTATTACAGTTTGTTGAATTTAAACATATTAAAGGTACTGATAGGGCGTTACTATAATGAGGTTACTCATTAACAAATACCGTTATCTGCATTATAGTTCATTTAAAATAAACAGTTATAATTGTAAGGTTTACAAAATAAACATTAATCATAGATATTAATCTTATAATACCTTTAACTAATATAAAATACCTTTAACTGCAAATAACATAACGGTATATAGTTTCATTATACAAATTATAATCTATGAAGGTTGCTTTTATACTTATTTATGTTCAAGCAATTTATAAGCGCTATGCCTAGATTTCAATGTAATTATAGTTTACGTTACATCGTTAATACAAATATAAGTGTAGTTAGTTACAAATATATGAGTTAGTTACGAAATGTAATTAAGTGGCTTTTGTAGCTACATGATAATTACCACCACGGAGCGAATTTGGGGAACAAAAATATGATTCCAATTTGTTTTCAGGATTCCGTACCCAAAGCGTTATAATGGGATCCTATTACTAAGACTCCGCTGTCCGTCCGTCTGTCTGTCCGTCTGTCACCAGGCTGTATCTCATGAACCGTGATAGCTAGACAGTTGAAATTTTCATAGATGATGTATTTCTATTGCCACTTTAACAACAAAGATTAAAAAGTACAGAACACTCGGTGGGCGAGTCGAACTCGCATTTGTCAGGTTTTTATTATTAGTACGTCAACATAGCTTTATATAGTACGTGTCTTCCACAATGAGGCACAGATTTGTCAAATTTAACCTTTAATAACATGAGATTACGAGACAAGGCACGCGTCTTCGTGAATGGCACGATCTATACGAAGTGGCCCAAAATGAGCCTCTGCTCATTTTTTTATACAGGAGAACATACTGAAAGTAATACTTTTTGTTTAAGTTAAATTATTCTAGATTTAAATTTTTTGATAAGTCTTTTAAAAGATGTGTACTTAAGTAAGAAAAAAAAATAAGTTTTTTCAAGATATTTTTGAGGCTTCTTACTTACCTCTACCAAGTAAGCAAAAAAACCATCAGTAATAAAACTAATAAATAGCATGTGATTTGTTTACATTGGACATACGTCAATGCCACACTTAATCAATGTCAATATTTGAAAAGAAAATCATACATAACCGAACAGCGACCTTGCTATTAAATAAGGTTGCATAGCTGAGTATTACCCAATAACATTGAAATAACTTGTATCTACTTACATGAAAATAACCGTTAATTATTGCCTAAGTATTATACTTATTGTTGTAATAATATAACCAATGACGGTTACATTGACAACGACGTAGTGCATCGTAAAAGTACGGGCTGGCAAAAGTGGAGGGTGCTTACAGGAGTACTCTGTGACCCGAGGATACCCATCCGCATAAAGGGCAAAGTGTACAAAACTGCTGTCAGACCAGCAATGTTATATGGTGCAGAATGTTGGCCTCTCAAGAAGCAAGAATCCGACCAACTTCATGTCGCTGAAATGCGAATGCTTACGTGGTCTGCAGGAGTGACACTCATGGACAAAGTACCGAACCGTTACATCAGAGGCTCGTTCAAAATAAGACCCATACAGGACAAGCTAACAGAAACACGACTCCGATGGTATGGGCATGTCATGAGAAGGCCGAAGCAAGCTCGTGCGTATGGAGCCCATACGAGACGGCTTATGCTTGAGAAGGTTCAAAAATGTTTTCTGCGTACTCTCTTCAAGAAAATGTACGGGTACTATCCGTTCATGTATCCGACGGCTTACTTGCAGGGTGCGCTAGGATACAATGCACTAGCGACGCGCAGACTGTTCGACCAGCTGGTAACAGTGCTTCGTATCCTGCGCGGTCGTCTGGACTGTCCTGAGTTAGTTGGCGAGGCATGTCGACTATTTGTCCACGACGGGCGTGCCCGGTTTCGTGCTGACCGCCTGCGCCTCTTCGCGGTCCCTCCCGCCCGCACGGTCTCGCGGCGCAACTCGCCCGTTTGTCGAGCGTTGCACACGCTCAATAAGCTCGCTGCTGTGCAACACTCCTGCGATTTGTTTGCGGACGGCTGGACGGTTATTGAGAAAGATTGTTTAAAAATATGCGAGTTACTGACCTGATTTAATTATTTAAATGTTTAATGTATTTTATGACATGACGTGTAGCTTATTTTTATTAGTATTTTTTAACATATATAATTATAATGACCTTAATTATAAGAAATGTAATGTCTTAGGCTAGCCCTGTATTGTTACATTTTGTGGTTACTTGAATAAATCAATAATAAATAAATCAAAAGGCCGGAGGACTAGAATGGTGCTGGAATGTATGAAAGAACCGAAAAAGAGTGGACGACCCCGACTTACATGGATTTCTGTAGTTAAGAAAGACCTAGAGAATAAGAATATAGACCAACGACGACCCGGAACAGATATAACTGGAGAAAATTGATTAGGAGAGCCGACCCCAAATAAAAATGGGATAAGGCCAGAAGAAGAAGAAGAAGAAGTCACTTAATTTAATGTATATCGAGGATAATGATAGTAAAGACACCTTTGTATATGGTGCATTGGGGTAAATTCGAACGCGGGGTATGAAAAATCTACTAAACTACAAGCACTTTCTACTGTATAGAACGTGTCATTCACGAAGACGCGTGCCTTGACTTGTATTGTCGTGTAATTAGGTTAGATTTGACAAACCTGCGCGTCATCGTGGAAGACACAAACTATAGCAGTAGTAAGCAAGATGCCTTGAAAAGCGTAGCATAGCGTAAGTGTTGCTAAGGTATGAAGAGCCTCTGGTTTAGCAGATATTAGCTATTTGACGACCGGTCTGACGTAGTGGGTAGTGACGCTGCCTTTAAAGCCGATGGTCCTGGTTTCGTATCCCAGTAAGGGCATTTATTTATGTGATGAGCGCGGATATATGTTCACGAGTCATGGGTGTTTTCTAAGTCATAAGTTGTCTGTGTACCCACAACACAAGCCTTAAGATAAGATAAGATATCATTTATTGCATAATTATAGGTGTACAGATAATAATAGATATTTTGGTAGTGTCGCTATAATTTGCCTGTCAGGCGTACAATGTAATTTTACTTCTTAAGCTTACTGTGGGGCTTAGCCAATTTGTGTAAGAATGTCCGATATATATTATTTATTTATTATATTAGTTATTATTATAATTACCCGGCATTTGATATTTATATCCATAGGTAATACAAAAACACAAAACAATCAAAATATTTACATATAAATTACAAAAAATAAAATAAAAATATGAATTAAATTAAATTAAAAATACGGATAAATTAAATTAACATTATTCATTACATTAAATCAAAATTATCAATTAAATTACATTAAAATTATCAAATAAATTAAATTAAAATTATCAATTACATTATATTAAACTAATTACTTGTCGTAATAAACATTATGAACGTTGTCTAGCATGAGCCCTAATGTGGCTGGGCAGGCCGAACTTGGTCTTAAATACTCAATAGCACGCGTGACAATAAATTTGGCCAGCTGCGTTGAACGTGTACACGTAGGAGGGCTTAGGTCTCTCTTTCCGTAACTGGCGTTTACCAATGCGATGTATTTGTTGTACTGACGCACTAATATTAAAATCAAGTTGTTATCTTATTTAATGACTCTAAATAGGTCCCCTAGTAGATATTAGTTGGGAGGGTATTCGATTTTATGGCTCCAAGCCAACACCAACAAACACCAGGCAATTTGAACTTGTCTTACGGTACTGTAAATAAAATAGAATGGGCAGTTTATTTAATTACTTTAAAGAGCCCGCAGCAAGCTCGGCCGAATTTCACCTTCCCATACAATTCAAAGGGAGTTCATTTTAAAACTACGTGTTGGATTGTAATGAAACTTTGCACATACAATGACATGAGGTATATCTATGTGTGTAATTAGATTAGATAGCTTATAAAACAAACGAAACAGAGTAAAACCATGTTTTGTATGAAAAACATAAATTCGCTATTTTTAGGGTTGCATACCCAAAGGGTCCTTATTACTAAGACTGCGTTGTCCGTCCGTCCGTCTGTCACCTGGCTGTATCTCACGAACCGTGATAGCTAGACAGTTGAAATTTTCACAGATGGTCTATTTCTGTGAGCGCTATAACAAAAAATACTAAAAAGTACGGAACCCTCGGTGAGCGAGTCCGACTCGCACTTGTCCGGTTTTTTTAACTATGGTACCTATCTGAAGCTACGTACACTAATTATCAAGTATAATTATGTACAGCGCCATCTGTCGGAAAATTGCCGGTTTTTCGAGCATAATTCTCTATCATGTGAAGGGATTTCCTGTAATCTCAAAGTGTAATAAACACACGTAAAAGTTGGTTAAATTGCAGACTGCATTATTTTGAAGCAACAAAAAACATTTCTTTTTTGTTGCTTCAAAAAAAAGTTACCAGGTATCATTACAGTGGGTACCAGGATAGGTCTCATTATATTTTTCCGTAATATATATGCCATCAAAAACATAACTTTAAAAAAAAACAAGTCTCGCAACTCAGTTCTTCTACCGTAAAAAGTTGTGAGATGTAATACAAAGTCGGTTAATTTATTCAGTCCCTACTCAAGGGACCTTCTGTCCTAAGTTATGTAATTAGCTAACCTAACAACATCTTATAGTGACCATATCAATATTAAAAAACTTTTATGTTTTAAATTAATAGATTGATTTGGCAATTCATATTGGGTATTTTCCATAGTTAATGAAAAAAAATACTTTTAAAGTGTCTGTCTGGGTTAGCTTTGTTCATATCAGATCTATTCCTAATTTCAAGTCCAAGGGACGCATTTATGCGTTAGAGGGAGTAAGTCATATTGCTATCTCATACCACCGCATAGCTGCGTCCCTTAGGCTGGCCTACGCTGGCCCATCATGTAGAGGAGCCCTCAAATCGATAGCTTAAGTAGTTCTCGAGATGTTTAGCGATTCACTACTTAGACGATATTTTGTACCTTTTTGGTACGGAACAAAACATTAAAGCAATGATAATTTTCCATCTTTCATTAAACATGCCCCGACGTTTGAGACGGTTGACTTGGTTTGGTTGGTTTTAATGTAAAGCTTTTGTGAAAAGTTTACAGGAATAGTGTAGCTATAGGTACCGTGTGTTTCATAGTATAAAGCTATGGTCATAATCCTTTCATATAACATGCCCAGGCGGTTGCCGAGACCGAACACTTGTTGCCACTTCACGGGGACTGTTTGTACAGTGCAATAGCGGTGCAAGACTGTTGACTCGGTCATACTTGCCTTGAAATGGGTTTCCTTCTGTATACACTTGACGTTTTTAACGTGAAGCTTAAATAATATAGAAATGTAGTATAGATATTGTTTGTTAAGTCCGCCTTTGTTATCGGCGAATACACAGAGAAAAAAACATTAAAAACAATTGAAATTGTATTAACGTTTAATGCTTTAAACAGTTCCATATGAGCCTTTCGAATATAACAGTAATTTTCACCGTTTTGAGTAGCTAAAATGTAGCAACTGTTCGTTTTTTTCAATACTTAGAAATGTTCGATCAGTTAATGTTACTGGTTTTCAAACATTTTTTTGATATTGTATACAGCAGTAATCTAAATGAAAATGACTTTATTGTGTGCTTGGTAGATCTTTTTTTTTCAGTGTAGGTAATTTATATTACAAAAATTAATTCCGTTAAATTCTTTAAAACTGTCCATAGCAGATACCACTCAAATTTGAAGTTAATTCCCAATACGACCGCAAATGGAAGCGGACCACAATAAAATCCTTTGCGGCCGATTCATTATAAACCGCCATGTTGAATGCTATGGAGTAATAAGCTCATTAACGAGCTCGACAAACACGGATTTATTATAATATTATTGAGTTTATTTCTACTTTATTCTCTAGCCGCCCAGGCATATAAAAAGGGCCTCCTGTTCATTGTATTATGGATCTTTATTTCTGTCAAATTATAATTGAAGACGTGAGTGGACGAACGTGCTACGTTACAAAAACATGATTTTGAGTAAATTGCAATAAAGATTAATCTGTGAAAAAAAATTAACAATCGATCAACGATGTTTTTTTTTTGTGAAAAATTAATACTGATAGAAAAATAAATATAATCATTATTATAAGTACAAGATACATTTTATTTTATGAATAAAGTTACATAACACCTTCATACACGTTCAAAATTCACTCATAAAGTAAATCAATTCAGTGCATGAAGGTGTCAAATGTTTAAGTATTCTTTTATCCTCTTGTTTTCGCTTAAAAATCCGAAATTACATTACTTTGAAACTTGTTTTTGAAATAGTCATATACCTATTTCATGGTTCAATAAACAAATGTGACATTATCTATGAAAAGGGACCTTATTGTCGGTGGCGCTGACGCCATTATCAACGATGCTCCGATATTATAAAGAAAGACGCGCTACGCAGTGCCGCATAAGCGCCAAAGACAATAAGGTCCCTTTTCATAGATAATGTCACAAATACTTTTAACTCCTGTTAAAAGTATTAGTTTATTCTCCTGAATAACCTCATCTCATTAGCGATATTTTTTACTCTTACATTATGTGAAATTAAATACATCTCGATATGGATGAAGATGCTATGATTCAAATACAAACAAGACACGTTCTTCCATGTCAACGGAGTAAAATTGGAAGAACGTGCTAAGTTGCGCACTTAGCACCTTCATCCACGGAGACTGTAACTGTTTAGTGTACATTACATGTTCATCAATTGGGTTTAAGGCTTTTATGGTCAAAGCATGAAATCTGAAAGTATGAAGCTATTCATAATATCTTCAAAACCATATTTATTGCATAAAATCAGAATCTGCAACACGTTCATCCACTCCACGTACAAAGCACGTTCATCCACTCACGTCTTCAATTGCGTTTGTCTTGGCAAGTTTTGATTTGTGGCCGGCTGGAGGTAATACATATTAATTATTGATGACACTTGTTTATAGAAATGTTATACCATGTTCTTTGGGTCTAAATTCTTTATGTTCAAAAAGAAAGATCAAAATTGCCTAAGGTGCAGTAAAGCTAGCAAACTACGAGAAAACAAAAGATATGGCGCGACGCACAAAAAAATTTCATCAGATCCCTCGGTCTAAAATTATATTGCTATGGTATGATGGGTAATAATAGTATACATATAACTAAACATAAATAAAAATGTCACGTTTTCATGTTTTTTTTCTACCGAGCCAACGTTAACTTTTGAAGGTATTGATTGGGGTCTGCTCTTGAAAACATAGTCTATTAGATCGTGTCATTCACGAAGACGCATGCCTTGTGATTAAAGGTTAGATTTGGCAAATCTTCACGTCATCGTGGATGACACGAACCGTAGTTTCCGTGTGATATTTTTGATAGCGTTTGCCTTTGGTCTTGATTATACATAATGTGTAAAAACTATTATATAAAGGGTTGTGTTGTATTCGGCAAGGATCAAACTAACGCCAAGGAATTTATATAGGTACCTAGACAGTTTGAAGATACAATCCAGGCTGTTGAAACTTTGTAATAATTCTTTCAATATCAGGGACAGAGATCGGAAACCGGTAGTTTTTGTATGGGAACGAAAACGGTATTTTTTTGTTTTGTTAATTATTTTTATTCTAATTGAGCAATCGAATAATACGAAGTCGTTATCTTAACACTACTCAGTCCTACATTTGGAGGATAAAATAAACCGAAATATACGGTTATTTAGAAGTTATCAAGGAGCATATGCATTTGGCATGTGAACTGAACTATTAATTCCATTTTATTATAATTAAAGCTTCATTCGCATTTGCTGTGGATTAAAGTTATTTTCACACATAATATTCATAAATATGACTAATTAATACCTAGTATTGCATCTATATTATTAATATATGTAAATGTCAGTAACATTTTAAAAGTATCTGCTTGCAAATGTTAAATTTTAACTTGCCTCCTTTTTATTAGCTACAGGGGTCAACTTCCTCGTCCCTTTGCATATATCAAAGACTAAGGGAAGTTTAATTAAATAAACCCCTGAGCGCTAATTAGAACCATTCTTTGCATTTTTAATTTCCTCCAATAAGATCGAAGAAAGCCGCTTTGGGCGCAGTTTTAACGCAATCACGGCGTGCAATTTGTTACAGATTCAACAATGCACCTTTAAAGTTCTTTCACGGGGAAAATAAAAGAGTCTTCCTGAGTTCTCTAAATGAAGTTGACTACAAAAGGCGGTCCGTAATTCAAATGAACGCAGCCGGTGCCGACCGCTCAGATTCTCTTTGAAAAACTTTAATTTTTTTCAAAGTTTCCGACGTGGCACTTAACAAATACTCCTTACAAAAGAGTTCGAACTTCGGAATTAATGATTTATACTATTCGCTGCAGCATTAGAGTTTTTTCATGTTTCCTTTTACGCTGCACTCGTCTTTTTCTTCATTAACGCTGTTGCCTTTACGGATTTGCAATTAGTGTGATGGTTTCTTTTGAATCTGGGTATTAAACTCACAATCACATTGGAGAGCTAATACAAACGGTAGGTAAGGTTACTAATTAAATTCACCGGCCATATTGCAACTAACTCGACTGCCAAAGGAAGAGAACCTGTGAAAATAGATAGTTGTTTACATAGTGAGCGGTGCTTGGAATAATTAGCAATGCCAACATGTCGATTGCTTTGAGCATACGTCATGATTACAAGGTTGCAGTGTTACCAGCGCGCTGAAAGCTAAAAATACGATCTTATATAGAAAGGTACGATTTTCCCAAAAAGTACTGTTTCATTTAAAATTATATTAACATCCATAAATCTGCTAGAAGCGGGAGATTCTAACTATAATTATAATTCACTCTAAAACTACATTAGTAGGTAGATACACAACATAGTTCGGTACAAAAATACTCAGGATCCGTAATTAAATGAGTACGATCACAATCACCAATCAGTACAATTATTTACGCAAAGGATTTGTTACCTATTTTTTGACCTGACACTATTTTTGTACGTAATTCTAGCATGTTTTTAATCGCTCATACTAAAATTACGTTAGTCAAAAAGTACAATTTTAGCTCGTAGCCCAAAAAGTACGAAAAATCGTAGTAAAAAGTACAATCTGGCAACACTATAAGGTTGACGCCTGTAACAGCTCAATATAAGTTATTTATTGTAGAACGTTCCATATTAGCATTCTATTGTCTGCATTGTTTCTCGGTTTGTGACAATTAGAGCGAGGCTGAACTTGCCAAGTTGCTTTAATATTATTTGCCCTGTCTAAAATGTTTGCTTGTGGTGTCGGTGACCAAAGTTGGAATTGGCTAACAATATCCGGGGCGACAAACCGACTTGATGGGGACTAATTGTTTCAAATAATTTATTACGAAATTGATATTCAGTTTGAAACTGAGGACTGGAGAGATATTTAGGTTTAATGTCTTTAACTGTTGAAGCAATTAAACAGTCACTTTTGATATATAGTTAAGTACAATTTAATCACTTATGTTTGCAGGAGTTATAACTATGTATTTTTTAGTACACAGATGGCCAGATATGCGTGTAAAGGATTTACAAATTTTAAAGCGATCCTACAAAATTTTAAATAAAAGCGAGTGATTGGGCCGGACCGGTTTTTAAGGTGTTTACGAAATACGTTTATTATGTTCTAATACAAAATCAAATTGAACAAATCAAAATTGTGATTTTTTTTATTTTAATTTTAATTTCAAAATTATAATACTGTTAGCATAATTACCACAAGCAAACATTTCATAATCTCATTATGACAGTCAGTAATAGAAATTAAGTTGATATTTTTTATCAAAAATTGAATGGGTCTCATAAAATGCATTTTTTCTCGGAAAGTTGAGTTACTTAAGTAGATAAGTTTGTTAAGTTAGAGCGTACGTGGTCTCTGCCAGTCAGGTAATTCATCGTGGTACAGTCACGATCAAAAGTAGCGGATCAAACATTGCGTCAAAAGTACTTACCATTATCAAAAAGTGATAATATCTATACAATATGTAATAAAAATAGTAGGGGTCCGTTGAAGAACATATTCGGTTCTGACTAGGAAAAAGTAGAAAACATTATTTTTATTCGAAAAATTTTGGCCTTTGTTGGGAGGGTTTACTTGGACAACATGCTCCATAGAAAAATAAAAAATTTTCGAGTCAAAAATATATTGCTTCAATTTTTTCCTAATTAGAACTCGATACTGAACATGCCTTTAAATTGAGCTCCACAATTCTTGTTACACTTTCTATGTAAAATAATTAGACTACAACATACTTTTGAAGGTTAACTACAGAAATTTATCTCCAGTTGGAAAGTAATTCAGGGTGGTAGATACTTTTGGTGTTTTGTTTCAACCACTACTATAATCGCTGACTGAATCCATTCGCTTTAATCATATTAACATCAACTATATATCCTGCATTCGACAGGGCCATTTGTACTTGGGTCAAAATTCTTTTCGTTGTCTTGTTTCGGACCACTCTGTCATGCTTGTATCTATGTCTTCTATCTAATAAATAAAAAAGTCGAGTGCGTATGTCTTTCTAACTGTAGATTATATTTCACATGATAAAAAATTAAAAATAAAATACAAAACACATTTTTGTGTCTTGTCACATTTTTTGGGGACAAGACACAAAATAACGAAAATAATTTTGACCCACTTACACAATCTTACATGTGTTGTATCGTATCTAATACAGTCTAATTATTGTAAGTGAATAATAAAAAATAGACATTTATTGGGATAATGTCCAATAACCTTACCTTACTTGCAAAATGAAAATAGGTATTACGTGAACTAATATGCAAATTTTATAATCTCTTCCATCGTAACAACGTACAATGTAGTTTACTGCCGTAGATACATAAGCTGATTGATTTCCAAGTGTTTTATCACACAGCAAACGTATTACTAAACATGGCAAACCTGTTAATTTTGTCAAAAGCGAATACAAAGTAAATAAAGAACGTATAATGTCAGAAGTAAGGAAAACGGCGAGACATTAAAAAAAATCTGAACACAACTTTATTGTTAAGAGATAGAGATTGTGCTATTTTGAATACCACACACGTTACTTATTTGGGCTGCTATCTCTACATTTACGTTAGCAACTGTGTGAACTCTATGGCTTCCTCTCTTTCGCACCAATTCATCAGTGTAAGCGAGATGATCTGCGTTCGAGTTTACGCAGACACTAACGTAAACGTCAAGTCAAGTGTCAACTCATACTACGGCTACAGTACCCCTAGTGTAAATATTTTCGACAGCGAAACGTGACGTACGCGTTTGCGTTAAGTGTCATTTTGTATGAGATTTTTGACTTTCCAAAACTTCCCGCTTGGCGCGCTGTTCAAAAACCCATACAAAATGAGACTTAACGCAAACGCGTACGTCACGTTTCGCTATCGACTAAAATTACACTAGGGGTACTGTTCCTACCTATTACCTATATTCATTACTCTGACCGCAGGCAAGGTAAGAATATGTATATTATAAATATTATTAGGTACTATAATTTCCAAGATATACTACAAAAACAAAAGGGTGTATTATGCCCAGAGCAAAATTAAGTGATTTATTTAAAACTATAGGGACCGTGCGCGTTGGAGGGTCTGCCATCTTGTGGCCTGAATCGGAACCATAAACATGCACATGTACACGTCACGTGTTTTCTTGTGCATAGTAGGTTCTGCCATCTTGTGGGCTACATCGGAACAAAAAACATCACATTTACGCCTCGCGCCAAAAATCTGACGGCTCCTGTGCTGCCGCCTACAGTTCATGCACGTTCCTTATAAATACAAATAGAATGTTATCCGTCAACAAGTAAATCATTATAAATAAACAAGGCATGATTGAGACGCATTCCAAAGTACTTAACTTTTTTTGCCTCGGCAAAGACAATGCCAACAGCCACAGCGCATTACGCAGTCTAATCTCACAACGAAGTCACGAATCGAACCGCAGCCGCATTCCGCGCGATCCAACGCAAGGTGCCGCAATAAGCACATACAATACCATAGACCTTATAACAAGGGATTAAGAACTAGTTCACTATATTTTGGGGTGTCATGGTGACGATTAAATTTACGCAAAAATAGCATTCAAAATTCGCGTGCGTGGTAATGGTCATATCGATTAATTTCGACACCCAAGGCTGAATATTCAAATAGAGTGAGATCTAGCTTGATGTGAGGCAAGATATTAGTGCTTATTTTATTTGGTAGGTATATACCTACCAAACACTACAAATATATATATGTATGTATGGCACACGTTTATATGTGTTTGTAGTCTCTGATTATTCAGAGACTGCGAATGCAATCATGGACGACATTGGCGAAGGTCGAAATGCTTGTAACTTTGATAGACACAATATATGTATAATGTATGAGTAGAGTTGAAGTCACACACACAAAAACACGATCATATAATGAGAGCGAGATTTTTAAATAAGTGTTGTTTTTCGTACCGATAGCAAGTTGAACCGCCAATTGCAATGGACCAAAAAGTGTCTTCTAGGTTTTTTTTATTTGTTCAGCTTAACTTACAGTCACTCATTCATTCATTCAGTACTGTTTTAGCAATTAGTACTCTGTGTAGCTGTGTATGTAATCATTTACCTGAATAACTCTCCTGTTGAAGTAAGTAGGTATAAGTACCTAATTTAAATTAGTAATGAGAGAGCGATTCTAACCAGAATAAAAGGACTTAGTTATTTGAATTACATAAACATAATGTTTAGATGTATTTATTGTACTTAATTCATTTGTTATTTTTTATAATATACATATATTTATTTATCCTATGTATCACAACAATTTGTAATGTAAAATACATCCACGAATGTCGATACAAACCCGATAGGATTTCACGGGACTTTTCTGTTTAGTTCAATGTAAGATATTTTATAGAATAAATAAATAAAAAGTAAAATAAAATAGTTACGTAAGAATGTAATAAATTATTTTTCTAACGTAATTTAGTTTACTTTAAGTTACGGTTAAATCTTGTTAATTGTAGGTACCTTTAATTAACATTTTGTTAAATACCTGAGATAAACGTAAAACTGACTCAGTAACTAATTAAACTGCAATATTGAAGCGTTAACTAATGAAAACTTGGCAGCTTCATAAGTTATTTCTTACTCCTACGGCTATGCCAATGACACACTTAAAGACTTTGAATGAATACAAGCTATGCACTTTGCTCAAGTGAGACATTAAAATTCAAACCCTCCTACAAAGGAAATTCTATTATAAATGCAATCATGCTCATGCCTCCACGTTTCGAAACCGTTATTACAATGCTTACGTGATTCTTACAAAATATGCAGCAACTAGTAAACTAATTTAAAACAAAGGTTTTTTTATGATATAGATGAATGAGCAGACGAATTGCCCGATGATAAGCAATTACCGTGGCCCATGGACACCTGTCACACCAGAGCGGTTGCAAGTGGGTTGATGCTCTTTAACGAGCGTATGCTCTTTTCTAACTTTTCTTGAAGATTGAATTAAAATTCAATGAAAGACAGAAAACAGTAAGTTTTTTTTATGATATATGAGGCAAACGAGCAGACGGATTACCTGATGGTAAGCGATTACCGCTGCCCATAGACACCTGCATCACCAGAGGGATTGTAAGTGCGTTGCCGGCCTTTAATATGGAAGTACGTTCTTTTCTTGAATGTTTGAAGGAAGTCATTCATGGAAATTTTTAATATTACTTTGATATTTTTATACGACGGTAATCAAACATTACATTCTCGTGATTGTAAGCGGTCGCTGTAGCAGCTTGAGACTAAATAAATTTAATTTAACTAACCGTTTTTTAAAAGCCTATTTTATGTCCTACTGCTAGGCAAATACCCTTTCTTACGCCACTCATCACGGTTTGGTGCATGCATTAAGTAGTATATATAGTTATTTTTATTAAATAACACGCATTACATCCTGGCCTTTTAAGGCTTGTCTGTTGATGTTGGTAAGTGGATTAGATGTCATAAAAGAAACGAAGAAAAAGTGACCATCACTTCCTAAATAAAATGCCCGAGGCTGGAATCGAAGCAGCATTCGCTCACGATCGGTAACCAGTCACCTCCATTATTCTAGTGGGATACGTGAATTAAGAAAGTTGAATACTTTTTGCAATGTCTCGATAATTGTCATATGAAGCTTCAAATACTAGTTAGGTAACTAGCAATTCGTAAACTTTATTGCTAAGATTTGACGACCAGTTTGGCCTAGTGGGTAGTGACCCTGCCTACGAAGCTGATGGTCCCGGCTTCAAATCCTGGTAAGGGCATTTATTTGTGTGATGAGCATGGATATTTGATCCTGAGTCATGGGTGTTTTCTATGTATTTAAGTATTTATAAATATTTATATATTATATATATCGTTGTCTATGTACCCTCAACACAAGCCTTATTGAGCTTACTGTGGGACTTAGTCAATTTGTGTAATAATGTCCTATAATATTTATTTATTATTATTATTTATTAAGATATTAAGGTGTATCAATTTCCAGTTAAGAGTCTGAGTGTAGGCAAATAACCTATCCACTTATAGCAGGATTTAGTAACATGTATTTAGTAAGTTCATTGACCGAGAGAAAGTAGGTTTAAAGCCTATCAGCTGGCTAACCCACTAGTCGAGTACGTTGTTCGTTTAACAACTATGCACCGGATTATCTTTATTGCTCAACTGTGGAGATGAGACAGTAATAGTAGAAACGTAAACTTACGTATAACTTATACTTATTATGTACCTACGTACGGCCTTAAGGCTAAGCGAATGCTTAGACGCAGGCGACGCAGTTCCACGCAGCGGAGGGCAGAGCAAATTTTGTAAAGTATAGAACGTCCTTTAGCTATGCATGCTGCGGCGTTCAGTGTAAGTACATATTCTACATTGTGTCACAATTTGACGTTTAAAAACAAAATAAGGTTCCTTTACAGGCCTAGGTGCTTTTCATATCATCTTCACACATCGCACCGGATACATAGTATTTCCGGACCTAATTTGAAGCAAGTCATGTCAACATGTCATTGATTGCAAGTTTGAGAAAATTGTTATTTGTTCATTAAATATACTATCCTGTATAGGGTTACGTATGGACTAGTACATCTGGCAAATGGCCTCCAAGGCTTTGGCGGCACATGTTAATACAACACTGAACCTTCCATTAAAATTATATTACCTCAGCACTATTGAACAACCGAAATTAAGAAATACTCCAAATTGTTTACCCACCCAATAACCGCCGAAGTTACAGAATAAAATGAAAAATAATGACAAGAGTTTTCTTTTCAAAACTCCGAATACAATGCCAAGTCGTTTTGTAGTCGGCACGCTGAATTCCCGGCTGGAAGCTTCGGTTTCCACAATTTGATATGGTTTTGATACGTTCTCAGGGAGCCTAGCTAATATGACAATCGTTTGCAGACAACGAAACGCTATCTGTCTATCTAACACTCTTCCATATTCGTGCTATAGAGAGACAGATAGCATTCGCTCGTTTTCTGCTAACGATTGTCTTCTTGGCTAAGCCCCCAAGAGTAGTCATACATTTCGTTTGTACCTAATGAGCTAAATGACAATTTTTTATTAATGGTATCAATCGTCTATATGGGGCCCATTGCATTAAAGCAATACAAAAGTCAGAAATGTTAGTCAAAGTCCGACAGTCGTACTTCACTCACGAAACGCTCCCAACAAAACGATAAGCAAACGTGATGTCACGGTTATCGAGAGCCCATCTTGAAGCGTTTGTTAGTCGTATACCTCGAAATCAAAAATTCCTTGTAGCTTTTCACCTATTCGCGATTTGCCGCGATCTCATAAATTCTGAACAGATTTTTTTTCTTGTAGTATGATTTCTGGTCGCCAATTACAATGGTGTATAAAATTCATAGTATACTTACTTCCCTGCTTTTTTTCACTGTAGTCGCTTTTCACCTCGATAGATATTTGTTTATAATGCGTTATTACATATCGCGACATTTCCTTTAAGCACTATACCTCTATAGTTTTGTTTTGTAAATGCATTTCGCACTTGTAGTTTATCTCCTGGTTTTAAGTGTGATATATGTAACTTTAGAGGTAGATATCCTAAATAACAAATTCTCCAAAGCTAGTTAAGGTATGGCTGTAACAATGAGGTCAATAAGCGACCGTATTTTTATTATATCCCAGTGATATAGCCAATTTTTTTTACGATTAATACAATACAGTACAACAATATGCGAACCAGGTAAAATGTAAAGTAATACATAATGTATATCGATTAATTATGAAATTGTGTACCTATTTATGTGACATAAATTTGTTATATTTATGAATAAATTATCTGAAATCTGAAATAACCTAGTCGGTAGCGACCCTTCCTACCCTGAACCCGGGACCTCCTGCTTAGGGCATTTATTTGTGTGTTTAAATCACAAATATATATGTCTGAGTTACGAACGTTTTCTATGAATATAAGTCTTTGTGTAGTTTACATATGTAAGGGTGGTGAAGTTGGAATCTCGACGAAATCCGAATTTTAATTCGTTTGTGGTAAGCGGTCCGACTGAACGTCTAGCGACCTTCAACAAGGAGGAGTTTCGGCCGAAGGGTGTTAAGTTTCGGTGGTTCAAAGGCCGGCTCCCTGACACTGCGGGGTTGCATAATGCATCGCAACCATAATGTAATTTGTAGTATTTCATTTTAAAATATATTGTATGTATATTCGTTTTAAGGTATATAGGCCACAAGTTGCCTGAAATAACGATTTTCATTAATTCATTCATATGTTTCATTTATCGTTGTCTAGTCCCCACAACACAAGCCTTATTTTTTGTGCTCGTGAGATGCCTGATGACATGACTCAATGTATAGTATTTAATTGAGATAAAAACCATATCAATTCATTAAAACTGAATCGACATTCTCGTCTAGAAAGAGCAAACAGTAATGAAATTCCTTGGATATCTCTATGAGGATTAAAATTCATGTTAAATTGTGCCTGCGGTTTTCTACACGCTCTGCCAGCGATTCCAAATATTTTATCCCCCTTTGGAGTGATAAAATTAATTTTGGGGGCTATTCTAAAATGTTAATGTCATTTTTCAAAGAGGTCTTTAACGATTTGTAATCACGAGTTTATTAAGAATATAATATTAATGTAATAAATATATCGATTTTCATTTGACATAGTTAATGATAATAATAAAAAATCTTTATATACGTCCCACTACTGGGCACAGTTACACCTGTTGTGTGTGTGTTGGGCCTGGTTACAGTTATTTGACATAGTTATTAAAAAAATATTTTAATGACTAACGAACATCACTGGCTCATAATGAACTTAAAGTTGATGTGATAATCGCCAAAACGATCACATTCGTGTTGTTTTTATTGAGTATCTGACCACTGTTAATTGGTATAGGTGATAATTTCAACACGCTTTTTTTAACTATATTTAAAATAAATTTATTTTACTCTTTAAAGTGTTATTTGATGACATATATAATTAGCTTAATTGATAATAACTGTATAATATTTATATTTCTAATTAAAAACAAATTAAATGTAATAAAATCGTTATTGCAAAAGTTTTTAATGACAATCATATATGACCGTTACCTTTTAATTATTTAGTACTGAGACAAATGAATCAGCCTGGGGAATAGTAAAACATTGATAATATCATTGGTTATCATTTTAGTGACCGTTGATGACTGTCATAAAATACTGCGTTTCGTGGTAAGTTTGGTCCTTAGGACTGAAGGATGGATTTCAGAAGTGGGACCACCAAGATTTTTGGGGGTACGAAGAGGGGGGGGGGGGGCTCTTAACTTTCAAATTAATGTGTACATCATTTAAGCTACTAGGTCAAGTTTCATAACGTTTGCATATAAATCCGGTATGTTGAATTCATTTATGGATATTGGCACCATTCTGAAGTAAAAACATATTGTAGAATTTTTATTTTCAATTCCTCTTCGCGCTTAAACAACCAGTCGGCCTTGAATCCTCTCGGAATTCCGCTTCTTATTACGAAAATAATAAATAGAATCAGGCGTTACTTTGCGGAAATCCATACTAATTAAAACAAAAATATTACTTTGCTAATCCGCGAAAATAATTAGCCGGTAATTTAAAATTTCTAGAAATGCTATTTTCGTTGCTCATTAATTAAAGCCTCTTCATCTATAACCGTATCACGTTACGATATCACGTTTCTATTAATTAATGTGTATAAAATTAGGCATCGACGTTTAGCTTTGACAGTCAGGTCTGACGTTTTAGGTACCACCACCAAATATAATTATGTACCTATTAAGTTATTTTTATTAAATAACACTTAATTAAGGTTTAATTACGTCTCTATTTGTAAATGGATTAGATGTCATTAAATTTAAAGAAAGGAAAAAAGGGACCATTGCTTCTCATTGCCCGAGGCAGGGATCGAAGCATTCGCAGCCGTCACGCTCGGAAACCAGTCAGAAAGTTGAATGTTTTTCGCACAATGTGTCGATAATTGTCATACGAAGCTTGAAATACAAGTTAACTAACGTCACGTTTGACGTTTTACCATCAATCACCATCATTAAGTTTGTTCATACCTAATTAGAATGTGAATCACACGTCAAGTAACTGCACTATGCTGTTGGAGCCGCTAACCGAGTGCAAGATTGACAAATACTATTTCGGGGACCATGAAGAAGATACTTCCAAGGTGGTTAAAGTTGACTCGATAGAAAAAAAACAAATATTTGTTTAATTTTCATTTATTTTCCGTTATCCTCTATCAGATACTACTAAAATAGCCTAGAGACCCGACGAGCAATTTTTTTTACAGAAATTGAGATAAAAGGTAAACCTGCATGACGGCCATATCTTCCGTCGCAAGATCCGCGCGACGCGCCATATATCTATCCTTCCAATTTCGTGGTTTTATGCTTCCTAATAATTAACATATTAAGCAGGCATTGACGTTTACCGCTTCGAAAGTCACGTCTGACGTTTTACCATCAATCACCATCTTTAAGTTTGTAAGCCTTATTAGAATGTGAACCACACTTCGAGTAACTGCACACTGTGTTGTCCCAAATGCTTACCAAGAGTTGGCGAGTCGTGCAGCCTAAGGCCTAAGACCTTAATTTGACGCATGCCGCGCCGCCGGTAAAACGCTCCGAGTGAATGGGCTTGATACTTTTGGAGCAAAACCGCCATACTCCAACTGTTTTGAGAGAATCAAATGTCTTATTTGTCTGAATTAATCTAGTCAATCGAAAGAAATAACAGACAAAAAGAATGATTTAACAGAATCTCGAAACGCCTCGTACTAAAAATGAATTTTATCAGCGATGTCACTAATCACGTTAGCCGTATCAAACTTTTTTCTTCGTAAAATATCGCTTATATTAAGCAAAAATAAAAACGCTACAAGCGATTCCGCTCAACGCTAGCTAGATGCTGTGTGGCATTGACTGTCATACGTTTGTATTTTACCCATTCTCATACTTCATTCAAAAACACACATACTAAACACACTTACATGGTAAAAAGCCGATTAGTGACATGTGGGTCATTTTATACTTTTTTTTAAGATTTTACTTACTATTTTGTAAGACGGAATCGCAGAAACGAAAAATGTATGGAAATTGAAAAAGCCGAGTTTTCGCAAAATCGAGAAAAAGTCTAGTGTACAATTTTAACTAGATTTACAAACTCAAAAACGGTTTTTCTATAATTTTCACAAAAAGGGCGGATAATAAAGGATTATCAGCAGCACTCTGTCGGAATGCTCCTGTACTGCACCATTAAGTTCGCAACACACGTTCGCAAGTACATGTCGTGTAAATATTTATACGGCGCGAATCGCGCTGACCGCCTGAATTGTAATCAGCATTGATTGGGCAATGGGATTCGTGATTTCATGCTGTTCCATAGCTATTAATATATCGGTAATCTCATAGTGTTCGTGGCAGCGCAAATGAGTTAAAAAATTCATAAATGTTATTGAAAATTATAATGTTATCATAGTCTTAGGAGGGAATAATAGCACTTGGTCGTCCATACAAAAAGAGAAAACGTTTTTCCACTTCTAAATATTTTCCATTTTCCATGATTTTTTATTGACACAATGAGTTAATATATTTTATACGGATATTAATAAATGGCCTTTTCCTTGAAGTTTTATGTATATCTTTTACTTCAAAGATAGGAATAATAGGAAGGTGATTTAGCATATGCTAATAATACGGTTGTCTTAAATCCCTAAAGTTCTAGTATAATTTCATAATAGAACGAATTATTAGGCGAAGTTGGGACGGGTGGCGAAGACAAGTTTTTGACTTTTTTTACTTATAAAGTATTTTTACGCAGTTCTATTTATTGTAAATTCAATTGATTTGCGCGAAGATGGGCACCAACGGCGAAGTTAGGGATCCCACCAGTTGATACTTTTGCCAACCCTCATTATCAATGAATTATAAAACGGGTTTTGATGATAAACACAATCCATACGCATTAAATGTTTTGAAAATTAATAGTTAGAAGTCTTAACTAGTACTCCATTCATTCCTTAATGTTAATCATTTATGAATAACAAATTGTATACCAATACAAATAGGTACATCATTGAATACAATCAGTTGTTTTATATTCTAATATACCGTCTGTATTTTGATTGTCTGTGAAAATTTAATGGTTTCGAAATATTGGTTAATTTCAGTCATAATATAAAAATGTTTGCACTTTGAAAACCTACTCTTAATTGTGTGTCGCTTAATTTATAGCTAGTTTAGGACACCTACAAATAAAACATAAATGCAGCAAATTTATATTACATATCGGTCTATGCTCAGTGTAGGGTTAAAAAAAGTGGCCAAGTGCGACTCGGACTCGCCCATGAAGGGTTCCGT
Source organism: Cydia pomonella (assembly GCF_033807575.1). Taxonomy (NCBI): domain Eukaryota; kingdom Metazoa; phylum Arthropoda; class Insecta; order Lepidoptera; family Tortricidae; genus Cydia; species Cydia pomonella. The sequence goes on along the minus strand of NC_084712.1, from coordinate 20,222,452 downwards.
ACCATTTATGACGTATTTAAAAAAACTACTTACTAGACTTACTTTTTTTCTATTTTTGTGTGAAAATTATAATGCGGTTCACAGAATACATCTACTTACCAAGTTTCAACAGTATAGTTCTTATAGTTTCGGAAAAAACTGGCTGTGACATACGGACGGACAGACAGACAGACATGACGAATCCATAAGGGTTCCGTTTTTTGCCATTTGGCTACGGAACCCTAAAAATGTAAAATAAACAGAGTAGAGACTGAACAAATTGTGACAAATTATTCCTATTATTATCGCAACTTACACTGTCCGCTAACATTTGCGATTTCAAGTCAGCCGTGACCAAAATCAACAGCGACTACCCTGGAGTCGTCAAACAAAGAGTTCATACCGCCCTCGTCTCTGGGGACAGACTAATACCGTCCCGGACTCAACCCGGGACGCAGATCACTTAGTAGATGGGGGATTTAGTACGACTCGCGATTATCAGACAATAAGGCTCGCTGCGCCTATACAAGTTTTATTTTATACTTTACAGGCTTAAAAATACGTTGTCAATTTTGTTTAGTGCGGCATATAGTTGATGATTTCAACAAACCTTTGCGTTTATGTATCAAACCTTAAGGATAATATTTTGAAGATTATAGGGTTTGTTTTAGTTAAATGATGGTAGTTTTAATTATTAATTACATTATATCAAAAATGTCATAGTACGAAAAAATTCTTTGTCAAGGCATTTTGGAGCCATTCTGTGAGTAGATTGTTTACATGGGAGGCGTTTTATAAAAGGTCTGTAGCCTCTAGTCACCATTTAAATACTTCTTTGACATATATGCAAACATCTTATGGTTGCATTTATATAGCTGGTGATAAAGATAGGATACAGTGATATTAACTGACTTGCGTATTACGCCATGGCACGTGTACTGTACCTGTCTAGATTTTTTTATGAATTTTAGGGGTATCAATGATTGCTATTGTAACTTCTACGAAATAGTTTAGAATGCGAATGATAATTTTACATGTAAAAAGTCCCTTACATGTAAAATGAACGAAAATCTTTATTTCAGGAAAATACTGGCTCATAGATAAATAGCTTAAAACTAACATACATATTATAACAATATATTTTAAAACTAAACACTACAAATCACATTATGGTTGCGATCCATTACGCAACCCCGTGTGTCAAGGAGTAGGTAATGTATCCGCGGAGTCTACAAGACGTGTTCTATGACTCGGGTGAATTTAATAAGACGAAAACGTAAGGAAATGGAGCGATCTTTCTTTAGGTAAATTTAGTCCCAAGACACCCGCCATCTTGATGAATATACCCTAATGCCATCGCTCCAAACTTGACTATTATGTCACATAACTCAACGAAGAATAGCTATTTCCTTGATAAAAGCGACCGAGGAAATCAGATTAGAGCTTAACGAACTATGCAGTGTTAAAATACAATAATAGCCTCTCTACATATTCATTGTTCTTTAGTAGAAGGAATTTTTAGAGTAAAAGTTTTCTTGGCAATGAAAGTCGGCTGAACCCCGCACTGTTAGAGAATTTGTCACGGCGATCGCCCCAGTGCAGTTCACAAACGAAAACACTCAAGTCTTATTAAGTAATGTGCCTTATTACTTTAACCTAAGAACTCAATTTGCTTTGGTAATTTTAAGTTAAGGCGTTTTGGGAATGTTTTATTGCGTTTTACTTATTCCGCGGTTGTATGAAACGAAATTTGCAATGAGCCGCGTCGAAATAACATGTCACGGAGAAGTTCTATACAATTAAAATTTTGCGGTTATTAGTTTACCTGCTTTTAGTTAGAAAGTGTGCAATGGCCCCATTAATTGTTACACAAGCTTCGACGGTCACATTCCTTTCTAATCATTTGTTTTGAAATGTAGGTAGGTCATTCATACTTATGTGTAGGGTCAAAATTGTTGTTCGGTTTTCGAAAGTTGAGTATATTGGTGAGACAAATAAGCCCCAAGTTTCACAGCAGGAAATAAGAACCCAGTATTCTTATCTATAATAATAATATGATAAATATTTCAGTCCATATACGTCCCAATGCTGGGCACAGCCCTCTCATGTACGAGAGGGCTTGGGCTATAGGTAGTACCCATGCTGGCCCAATGCGGGTTGGAGACTACACAACACCTTTGAATTTCTTCGCGGATATCTACAGGTTTTCTCACAATGTTTTCCTTCATCGAAAAGCTAGTGCTAAATACTAAATGATAAGGATATTCCGCACATAAGTTACAAATAATCATTGGTAAGGGCCAGGATTTGAATCTTTTTTTGCGACCTCCGGATTTGCGACCTCCGAATTGAAAGTCGGACGTCAGCTTTGGTATTATATAAGCTCTGGTTTCCTAGAACAGTGGTGCCGTTATATAGCGACCGTAATACAGCAGTTGAATGACGACACTAAGAACGTGTGTGTAAACAAAACGGCGCGGTTTCCTAGAGGGCGGTGATTTATTTTTGCGTCCGTAATATTACGGCCGCTATATAAGGGCAAGCGCGAAACCAGAGCTTTAGCGATTCTTTCTATTCCAGGTCAAACAAGGAGAAGATGAGGCGCCAGGCGACCCTCACACTACGGAGTATTCTCAAGTGTCCGCGGTACGTCAGCAACGCAGCCCTCACTGAGACACTGAGGTGGCGCGGCCTGGAGGAGTTCGTGGAGCATCTCGCGCAGTCCATGTTTGACCGCGCGGACAACGCCGGCCACGACCATCTACGGGGCATCACAACACTACACACTCGGACACAGTCTCACCAGCACGCCGCACACGCCAGCTAAGCTACCGGTCGCCTTCACCGCGGCCCCGAAACCCGGCCTCAAACGGCTAGGGATCGTGGGGTTGGGTAGCGATCAGTAGTGAAGAGCTGGCCATCACCAGCAGTACACACGTCCATAAAAAGACGTGGAATGACCTCCCCACATCGGTGGGAAGCGACCCGCTACAGCCGTCGCAGCCTAACGGCGGATACGGCCACTCATGCCTCCCGCAAGGGAGGTATCGAAAGACATCCAGTCAGGTTTAAGCTAACTTTTAACCGACTTGAATAAAACTAAGTGAGGGAGCCATTATAACGTCATATTTTTATAAAAGGTATTCTCTACCAGTCAATGTGCGTTATCCCATTGAACAGCGATAACTCTTTGTAAGCTTTAAATTAGATGTAGGTATTCGTGTTGAGCGTTTTTATGCCATGTCATACGTACCTACTTAACCTTTTTTATTTCTAAAACCTTACACCTAATCTATTGCTATTTAGCGTTCTTCATAAATGAGAATATGAATGAGAATGAGAAGAGTTTTCTCTTAAAAAATATTCTCACCAGCCATCGTTCGCGTGTCGCTGCTTTTTAATTTATTCCTTGTTAAGTTATTTTTAGTCATGTCTGACGCGGCCTGACGTTTTAAAAGGAAATGAGTTATGTGTGAAATTATTACATCCTCATAAGGCTACTTATTCAGTTCGATGAATTTTAAATAATTTTCAATTAGAACAGATTTGCAATTCTTTTGTTTCGTTCAATTTTGAAACAAAACAAAATTAACTGTATTTCCCACACTACAAGTTAAAATTTCACTAGCAACTTTTGCATTTTTCATTTGAATGGCTGGGGCCTTAAGCCGACCACACATCAATTCTTTACGGTGTATGTTGTCTCTCCGTATACCAACATAGCAAAAGTAGAAAATTTTTGCGGTGCACTCTTACAGATGGATACAGTTTTTCACTACTTACTTGAGACACAACTAAGAAAATGATATAAGTTTATTTGTTATTCTTACCGCAGTAGTAGGAGTTGATATATCCTTTATATTTGTTGTTACCTGCAATCAAACATAAAACCAGATTAATATTTTGAACATTTAAATATGTTCGAAATTCTTAAAAATAACTTATAAATCTAGATACATAACACAAATAATAGCTTTATTTGACGTTAATTAGCGCATTGTAATATGCCTACTTGGAAAATAAACTATTTTCTACTTTATCTTTAAATAAAGTGGGAAACCCGGGTCCTCAACTTTCATAGTATTGTCCAGAGAAGTATGTTTTTTTTCTGAAAATTATTTAACACGAAAAGCAGTTAAGTACATTTTTGCATTTCTTTAATTCAACTTGTTCCAGTAGACGGCTTTGCGAAGTAGGAAATTAACAAGGAAACACAAATGTAGCATAATCAAATTAGAGTCCCATGTCCCAATTATTAGCGAAAATGCTCATGTGTATGGATAGCGTCAAACATAATTAGTATCTGGCGTCACACAGCCAACTGCGTCGCTGAACTAATAAGGGCAAATTGTGCCGTTTTCATATTTGCACAAATTACATTAATGCTTATTGCCCTACTGGGAGAACTGAAGGGATTACAGACGGGCGTTATAATGGATAGAAAAGACAGCGTTTTTATTATGATTTTCAGTTAGCGTTACAGTCATGCATTTATCTCGACGAACTCAACACCAAAAGAAACTTCTCCAATATTTGCACCCAACGCATAGTTAGTTAGTTCAGCCATCTGAGCAGAATAGGACTAGATAGTCTGGAGAAGCTCATAATCAGCGTAGAGACAAAATAACGGCGACTAAAGCCACATTACTGGTGAAGAAGAGGAATCTTGATCCGAGAGGGGCATCAATTTAACTGAGAGACCGTTAGTATTGTCTTTATTCGTTGAATTTACCATGAGCCTCGATGTGTACAGTTACGAGTACGACATTGCAGGGGTGTTTTTCAAAATGTTCAGATAACTCAGTTCTTTTTAGTTCTAAGTTCAGTGCGTCGCTGAACTAATAAGGGCAAATTGTGCTGTTTTCATATTTGCGCAAATTACATTAATGCTTATTGCTGCTGGGAGATGGCGCTGTGATTACAGACGGGCGTTTTTAATGGCTAGAATAGACGTAGCTCGGAAAGCGGCGAAGCTAAAGTGTGGGCCAAGATCGCCCTTGAGTGACAGCCCAGATCGAAACGAGGATTTTGCAGAACAAGGCAAGACGAGTTCGACTTATTTTTAAAATAATGGCCAAGGACTGCACAGGTCCACCCGGTTTGCAGATTGGAAAAAGTGGGGGATGCTTTTGCCCAGCAGTAGGACACTATGGACTCTTAAAAAATAATAGATAGAGCCACAAGGGGGCTAAGCTGGCAAATGCTTTGGGTTCTTCATCCGAGAGGGGCACAAATTAAACGAGAGGCCGTGAGTTGAGTACAGACTCCCATTGCCTACTTTCTTTGAATTTATCATGTGCTTCAGTAACGACATTGCAGCTGTATGTCATGTTTTGCAAAATTTACAAATAATTTAGTTCTCTAACTCGAAAACGAGGTCGAGATGAGCGGAGAAGAGAGGAGACGTATGGGAATCAACAAGTCTCATAGTACTGGTTCATTTTCGCCTCATTACTGGTTTCCAGTGGCCGTTCGCAGCCCAAGGCACGCTTTACGGAGCTCTGACATATAGCAGTGCAGTGCAACCCTCCCTTTCGGGGAGCCGAGCGTTCAGAACGCAGCGTTTAACCCGCCGCACCATCACGAGTTAGCGTGTTAACGCGGCACATCTGTATAATAACGTTACTCGACTTTCCTGACGTCTTTGTACCGTTGATTGTCGCTTGTAATTGCCTACATTCTGCGCTGTCGTCTCCGACAGAAATTACAGAGATATTTTACTAATTACCAACGTGATTGTTCGAGATTCGTGTTGCGGAACAAAAATTAAGACGGAGTGTGTTGTTATTACAGTCTTCGCCTATGTTTGATTAAGATCGTATTTTATTAAGATACACTGGGATATGTGCGGCACGAGCATATCCAGTACAAAAATGCTTGTGCCGCACAGTGGTAGCTTCTTCTTCTGGTGCCATGCCCAGTCTAATGGGCGTCGGCGGTCAGCATGGCATTCAGCTCTCTGGTCTTTGCCAATCTCTTGAGGGTGGCTGCGTCTTTTGTATGCGTCCAGTCTTTAATGTTATTTATCCATTTATTTCTAGGTCTACCTCTCCCTCTTTTTCCCTCATACTTTCCCTCGATGATTGTCTGTAATAAGTCGTATTTCTTATTTCTATAGATGTGACCCAGATAGGCTGTTTTTCTTTTCTTAATGATGTTGAGTATTTCTGGTTTCTTCCTCATTCTACGTAGTACTTCTTCATTCGTAATGTGACTGGTCCATGAGATTTTTAACATTCTGCGGTAGAGCCACATCTCGAAGGCAGCAAGTCTGTCTGTTGTGTATTTATTCATCGTCCATGCCTCCATGCCATATAGTAGGATGGATATTATGTAGCATTTGACGAGTCTCCACCTCAGTTTGATATTTATGCTTCTATTGGTAAACAGCGATTTCATTGATATAAATGTATTCCTTGCAACAGTGGTAGCATCCCGCCTTTAAAGTAGCGTAAGTGCAGCTAAAGTATGAAGTGCTTCTAGTGTTTTTTTTTAATACTACGTCGGTGGCAAACAAGCATACGGCCCGCCTGATGGTAAGCAGCCAGAGGAGTTACATGCGCGTTGCCGACCCTAAAGACCCCCCCCCCCCCCTCGTTGAGCTCTGTTATGTGTTGTGTGTGTGTCTGTGTTGTGTTATAGATATTTGCCATTTTTCAAAATACTCTGTTTTCGAAATTACCCCAATGCAGCTTATTAATAAATATGACAAACGCTATATACTGTAGGCCATGACGAATATTAGATATACGCTCGAAATATCAAATATCAAACATTTATTCAGCAAATAGGCCACAGGGGCACTTTTACATGTCCATTTTTACAAACAATAAATAAAAAAAAAACAATTACAAATATCGAATCTATGAAATAATAAATACTTTATTAGAGATGTATACTGTCTCTAAATGTCAAATTACACAAAAAAAAACTATGATAAAAAAATAAAACCATAAAATACTAAAATTCTTTAGAGATGTATAAGTCTCTACGTGTCAGAGATAAAATATAAAAATATATATTAAATTATCCTTAGAGATGTAGAGGGTCGCCAAGGCTTGAATTCTTATATAAATAATTAAAAGACAAAAAAAATAAAACAGACAAGAAAAACATAATGCTCCTTATTTTACTCGTAATAACAATTTTTAGTATCCATAAAAATCTAAATTCCTTTGTTAATCGATTCATCATTTTTCATTTATTCAATACAATGAAATCCTATTTATAATATGAATACTATAGGTATGTAAAATAATAATAAATGTAAAAATCAACTTTTTAAGGTTCTTCAACCTTAAGTTACCTTCGTAAATCCTCGTCTCAGACGATTTTCCATGCACTTTGCATTTTATATTCTCACATGGACTCTTATAAGATCATCTGTCTGAGAGGGTGGAACTGCTTGGCAAAATCTTTTAACTAACTGGTGAAAAATGGGAGGACTAGTATTCTTCGAAAGCATTTATGAATGATACTCGTACGCGATATTTGACAACCAGTCTAAAAAAAATTAATATTCAATAAAAAATGGGAAAAAACTGGTTCACCTTTCGGAACACGCTTTTCGCTCTTGTTCAACTGAGTAAGCTAATCTTACCAGAAGCGTGCGAATTGGTATTAAATGAATCTTTCCATTCGTTCCTCTTTGTTTACACGCTTTTGAGAGGCGCACCATCGGTATCGATTGCTCAGTCGGTTAAGAGCGATCGGACCGGTGTTACGAAAGGTCACAAGTTCAATTATTGCCCGAAGCGGTGAATTTTTCCAATTTTCCTTTTATAAAAATAAAATGTAGTATCAGTCGCAACCGTATAACTGCTTGATTTGAGTTTTTATGTGATACTGTGCTGTATACATAAGCAAAAAATATCACTAATGCGGTACCTACTAAGAATTATTTGGCTCTAAGGAAACATTAAGTCCACTTGACTGAGTAGTACAGTCGAGTTGATAATTTTTTTTTCACCTTACTAATTGCAGTGAATTAAGATAAATCAAAAACCTGACCTAAGACGACAATAAACCAGTTTAAAATTAAATAAGTTCTTAGATGTCAAAGTGTATGTAAAAACATTTCACAAACATCAACAATATGTATTCACACAAGTGCATACTTTCTAAAAACCCATGCTTTTAAAACATAATATGCACCTGCTACAAAAAAGCTGCTTAATTGAGAATTTACACGACGGCGTAAAAATTTAACAAGATTAAAAACCGCTAAGTCTAAACTAAGCGGATTTGGAGACAGAATTTATGATTGTTTACGTCGGCCCGGCCGGCAGCGGAAAAATGGAGGGTATTCGGAAAATTAAAATATGATACCAATTCTATTTTTATACTACTTCGCTATTCCGCTCGCACAACTATATACCACCCATAACAGCTATTGGTAAACCAGTTTAGATTTGGTTCTTTGTTTCCAATGGTTGTTAGAGCGTTTTCAAATTGTCTGGTCCGATATAGGATATCGGGAACGACTTCAATAAGCAAAAAGTAAAAAACGTGCAAAAAATTATTATTTAAGCAGATACCAAATTTTATAAAAAAGGAAAAAATGGAAAAAGTTACGCTACTAACAGGAATTGAACCCGCAACCTCCGCAATCCGTGCGTTGCTCTTAACCAATTGAGCTTTGGAAGCCTACCAGAACCTCGCAAATCTTTCCATTCCTTCCCTTATGTATACACGCCTTTGGGGTGGCATCTTTTAACGGCACCGGGTTCAAGTCCTGCCGGAAACGTAACTATTTCCATTGGCGTTTTGCCAAAATGAAAGGACTTGATGCCATAGGGCTTTTTAAAGCGGCTGTTTTTCTCCGAAAGTCATCCGACATCTGATATCGGATCGGACACTATGAAAACACCCTTACGACCGTTTCGCGTGATGGGGCAGCATATAAAATATGGACACGCTCCAATCTCTGAGCTATAGCTGAATAAGAACGATGAACATTATCAAACTTTTAACACCGTAGGTCCAACGCCAAAGACGGATTAATCCGTCGCAGACCACGAAGCAACATCGACATACGTGCATATAAAGTTCAACTTCAGTTTTGACACTTCGATAACGTGGCGTCTAAGTGACAGATTTTGTGTTTGACACGGCGTCGAAAAGGTTAATTTCGGAATTCAAACGTGACTAAAAACTAAAGTGAGTGCCGTTGTCTTTCCCACCATGGAACAATAGTGTTTCGGGCATTTGGAAGGCGTGCGTAGAGCCGAAGCCAACACATAGAGGCTCTTTTAACACTAATAAAATATAAGGGGTACACCGAGCGGATGCTGCTGTCCTTGCCCGTATCATGGGCAGAGTTTAAGGACTATTATCTAAAATGGACTAATGCCTAGTTGTAGTTTTACTTACACTAACTCCTAACATTAGACAAAATAGACTAGTATCTATGTAACTTTCCGCAAGCTTGTTTGTATCACCGCTAAGGTAAAATTATGCTCATACCTTGAAGAAAAAATATGTTTATTGTTGTTTCACAAAGGGGAAACTGTTGAGACTTAGCGGGTTGTTATAAAATAAATTATCTTTCGTCGGGGTGGCTGGATTCTATTCACGGTTAATCTCAAAGGCTGATCTGATCTCGCACATCTGTTCATTTTCATTTTTTTGACACGACAAATAAGCAAGATTTAAGAACGATGAAAACGTTTGTACAGAAAACAGCTATTTTCGTAAATAAATATACGAGTTTACGCAGTAAATTTTAGGTTATCATAATTTCGTCTGTTAAAAAGAGCCTTTTGAAACAACTTCTGTAGCTTCTTAGATATTTAAATGAGTTCCTGGAGCGGAAATTTAGTGTACCTACTTAATTATTATGGATTTTGCCTTTGAATTTGTTTTCAGTGTTTATTTATTTATTTTATGTCTCAATGAATACAACGTACATGATATTGAGTATTTTATGTAATAAAGACACGTTTTAAGCCTTCAATTTACAATGTAGATTATACATAACATTACTTTTAACCCTCTTTTTGCATATCTTTTCTCAACTCAACCAGAATCAAAAGAACAATCAAGCGACTTGAATCCACTATCTCGGTTTTTTTGCGCTTTAAAGGGTTAAAGACAAATGTTAATCAATTCAAAACACTGCCTTTGGGTATGTTGAATTATCATATACCTACGTATTTATATTGCCGGCAAAGCGCCCTTTTTCAAAGATGACATGTGTAAACATAACAAGTTTTTAAGTAAAGAATAACGCCTTCATTTCTGTTTTGCTCCCTTCTACAGTCAAGATCAGATATATCGAAGCTGCCGGGGTGCTCAAAAATATCTGAACCCGCACACTAGCGCCTTAACAATAGAGGCGTGTTCAGATATTTGTGAGCACCTTGGCCGCTCCGATATATCCGATGACGACTGTAGTAGAGAGCAAATCAGATATTAAGACGAAAGGACCCGCACCAAATCGCCTTTTCATACCAACGTAGTCCTCAAACCTAATTTTATTTTGTCACTGTTCTCCGTCTAATATCTCATTTCATTCAAAATTACTTATATAAAGCCCCGCCTCCATACCGCACTGTCCTTATAACTGTCATCCAGATTTAATATCACATCTTCCATTTGTACGGGTTCTGCCGAGTGGCAATTTCCTTCCTTAAATTATATTTCGACGTATACGCGTAAACTAAATACGTATGCGACCCGAAAGACAAATTTTATTTATATTTTTCTCTGCCACAGTCCCAACGTGCTCTTTTACGGAGCTTTTATATTGATGGTTTTATCTTTTCGTGTTCCCACACGTGACATAAAAAGTGCGATGGAAAATCAACATAGAAAACTAGAAAATACTGAATGTCGATAATGTCGATGAGATGCGGAACTTTGTATGAGATTTTATAGTTTTTCAAAGTAAATTATCGTGAGTTGCTGACTGCATCCACTCCACTTTGATCGAACTTTCCGAAGATGTAGTTAGTACGGACGACTATTACTCACAAGTGGGTTAGACTGGGTTCTTTATTGGTCGGATCTTGTTGGAATCTTTATTTTATTGTTGAGGAGGTTTTGTATTGAGATTGTGTTGAGAAATGTAGGTAAAGAGATAAAGTATGAATAGGTTTCTATAGAAAATCAAAGCTCTTTTGATTAAACTTAAGAGAGTCGCTTCCGTCTTCGCGCAGTGCTTTAGAATTCTCATTAAACAGATGCTGGTTGTTGTATATAAGAGAAGTCATTAAATTTTATCAGGATTATGAAGCAGAATAGATTAAATGCGTAAAAGCTAGTAACGAAACACGTTGTCATCTTAAGACAAATAAATGTGAAGATGAAAAGCGGAAACTCTCATTGTAAGTTCGTGATGAGCTGTTAGTGTAATGGTAATTTGACGTAATGGAGGTTCCTCGAACGAGATCCCGCCGAAGTTAAATGTCCGCCCATCAGCGCGCGATCGTGATCGCCGTACTAACAGGAACGTAGACCAGCAATGAACCTTAAGGCCTTAAAATAAGGTTCACAATTTGTCAATCAACTGTGTACGATGGTACGTAACAAATCAACCTCGCAGAGAACCTCGTATTACTCAACGTACGTTTGGAAGCGATGCATGCGTTTGATGCAGTGCTGTTTAATATTTACCGATCGGAATAGTTTGTCAAGACGGAAGCATATGAAGGCCAATTGAGTCATGTTCCATAAAATGTTCTTGACAGGTATAACGCAAATATCGACTGATAATATCAAACACCACTACGTATTTACAATCGTGGGAGCGACCAGGCGAATAGCAACCGCATTTTTTCTGCGTTTGCACACTCGCCTGGCTTTTCGTCCCGAAGTTTGCCTAGCTACATAGCACAACTAGCACGAGTGTGTAAACGTGAATGAACTTATAATATTTTACTCATTGATGAAGTATAATTTTTACTATATAACATTTAGCGAATTCGACGCCGTCGACTGGACAGAAACGGTTTTGGACAGAGAAGCATGGCGGTCTTTGGTGTCGGAGGCCAAGATCCATTTCGGGTCGCTGCGCCACAGCAGTAAGTACCTATATAACATTAATTTAAAACTTTCGTATTTTGAAGACACGTTTTGAACTGGGGAAGTACCTCCACCTTACAGAAAACAGCAGCCAAATAACACTAGACCCTAACTCATAGTGTTGTGTTCCTGTCGGTGAGTAAGGTTGCCAGAGCTCAACGAGGGGGGGCGGGGTTACGGTCGGCAACGCGCATGTAACTCCTCTGGAGTTGCAGGCGTACATAGGCTACGGAGACTGCTTACCACCAGGCGGGCCGTATGCTTGTTTGCCTCCGACGTAGTATAAAAATAAAAACATTAAAACAAATTCGTCGGGTAGCTACACAAATATCTTTTTTTGTCATTTTAAACAGCGTCAAAACGTCGGAAATAAAGGTAACAAAGTAAATTCAATATTTATGAACTCGGTTTTAAATAATATATTTTGATACCTATATCATTTTGATAGAAGGTTTTAAGCATACATCGATTTGAAATCGACCTGTAAAAAGAACAAAAAAAATTGGGGCATTTTGACAAAGCATGAAATGAGGGGGAGGTGTAGTCGAGTAAGATACTTTTTTTATGTGATAGATACCAAACGAACAGACGATCCGCCTATGGGAAGCGGTCACCGTTTAATAATAAATTCCTTTTAAGAAAAACCTTAAACGTCAGCAGGGGATGTGATTTCACCGTGATTTCCTAATACAAAAAGCCCACGAGGGTCGACCCGCGGTTAAGATTGTAAGGCACGATGGCCACTAAATTTCCAACTAAATTACGCATCGGACATGTCAACTGAGCAAGTCGAGCGTCGACTATCGGTGTCCCGAAGGATAGTGAACTCGACTTGACCATTCTTATTCAAATAAGCGCGGGCAAGCGATTTACTCAAGGGAACCAGATGCTTCAGATAGAAACTGTTCCGACAACTAGAATAAAATATGTAACTATTCAACGCTGTTCGTGTGTGTGGCGAGTTTGCTGTTGCCGAATAAACATGTTGGTCGGACATGGAGCGAATGCAGAATGACTCGAACATGTCAGTATTTGCTTGAAACCGTTAAACGGACGTGTCAGTGAGAACAACAGTATATTTACTTAAGGTGAAGTGTTATCAGGGCCTTCTCTGAGCTCAGCTTGCTGAGCACTGAGCGGACGGCCGTGCGTGCATCGTGAATATTATTATTATTGATAACGGAGCCACGCTGTTACGTCGTCGTCCAAATCCAATGTTTAATTTATATTTTGTTATTTTGTATAACGTTTTTTGGTATTGTGTTTTATTTTACAATACATATGGTGCTACTTTACCGCACTAGTGCGAAATTTGCATATTACGTTACTGTGTCGAACATTTAAAGGGTCATATGTACCTACTGTAAAACGTTGTACGATACATGTGCGAATAGGTAATTCGTAACTCGTGTCAATTTAAAACACTTCCTTCGGTCGTGTTTTAATGTATCGCCACTCGTTTCGAATTTCCTATTTTTTGCACTTGTATCGTAATGTACTATTACAATACATATGCTAGTGCGATAATTAGCACATTACGTAACTATGTCGAAAATTTAAAGGGCCATAGGTACTGTAGAATGTTTTACGATACATGTGCGAATAGGTAATTCGCATCACAAGACGTGCTGATTTAAAACACTCGTTGCGAATTTCCTTATTTTCGCACTTGTATCGTAATGTCTATTGTATTTACACAGTGCCTGGGTTTTACTGTATTATGCTGTGTTACTAATTTGAGTAATAAAATAAAAACTAAAATATATTTTTTCTATCGAGAATAAGTTGTTTAATTAGGATTTGAATCGATGAAGTTACTAGAAAAATGCCTCAAGGCTGCTATTCATATTTTTGGCAACTGTATAATGATCTTATAAATGTGCCACAAAATTCAAAAACTCTGCTGTTTGAACCCGTGCACCTTAAGAGGACGGACGTGATAGTAACAGCAACTGCATGTATTTACTTAAATAACCTTTAACGACCTATTGTGTGCATAGTAGTCATAGTACTAGTACCAGTAAGTATATTTTCAAGTCAACTGATCGTAACAAATGTAGATAATGAACTATGTGCTTACATTATTTGCTTTCTTAAATTTTAAAGAAATAAGAAATATTACATTGTGCAACGAGGGGGGTAAGTAAAATTTTGGAAACGAGGATGGTAACTCCCGACAGCGGCAAGCTGGAGGGAATTAAAGACCTGAGTTTGCAATATTCTTACTCCCGAAGTTACACACAATGTTTTTCATCACACTTAAATAAATAAATAAATATTATAGGACATTATTACACAAATTGACTAAGTCCCACAGTAAGCTCAATAAGGCTTGTGTTGAGGGTACCTAGACAACGATATATATAATATATAAATATTTATAAATACTTAAATACATAGAAAACATCCATGAATCAGGAACAAATATCCATGCTCATCACACAAATAAATGCCCTTACCAGGATTTGAACCCGGGACCATCACTTGCGAAGAAAAAACTAAATTTTAAGCTAAATAATTCTTAAATACGGTGACATATCAAATATTCGTCCGCCATATTGTCATTTTTGACAGGTTAGGCATCGAAGGCACAGACCTATTCGGCATTCAGGCACGATTGAAAATTATGTACTTAATAATATTTGAAACGGTTATTAAATTAATCAAATTAAATATTTTAATTTCAATTATTTTCAATTATTTATTTAATTCGAATCCACAGTAGATCCATAATTGTTAGTATTTACAACAAATCTTAAAATTAATTAAGGTTAGTGATACAAAATAATAATAATAAATCTAATAATATATCTACAGGTACAAAAAAAAAATATAAAAAAATAAATATAACTAGGCAATCTAGATGCACCACTTCTCAGCATCTGTGGCTGCCACATGCAGTCCATTCCAGTGCATGAGCAGTGGTGTATCTATCTTTTAAACACAAACAAAAATATTAAATTAAAACGTCAGTATTTTAAAAGTAAAACTCAGTTACGCTACTTAAGTATAGTTAGTTGTAAGACTTAGTGACAGATTTTGAAAAGGGAGTTAGCTGGGAGTTAGGAATAGCTTTTTTTCACAATCCATAATTGTTGGTGCAATTAAAAATATTTACTCCCGCGGGAACAATATAGGCTTTCGTCTTTCAGTACACCTGCATGAAATAAGATCTTATTCGAGCAAGTGTGACGAAACATATGAAATTATTTTCGTTTGTGTTTTTTTTTTAAACCAATGCTTTATCAAATATGAACTAAAATAAAGAAAAAGTGAACAAGGACTGCATTCGTAAGCTTTTAATTGATTGAGGCATATGAGTAATAGTGGGGATCATTCTCTTTTACTCCAATGAAGGCGTAATTAGAGTGACAGAGAAAGATGCCTGCAATTTGCAAACTTCGATTTTCGCGGTTATAGTCCAGGTTCAATCGCTCCAGTGCCCAGCCCACTTCTTCTTTCGTATCAAATTTCAAGACTGTAAAGTTTGTTTCGGCTACATGTTGGAGTATTCGGACATAAAAAAAACAAAACATAAAAAAGCAAAGTAAATACAAAAAATTGCTTTCGGAAGGAGCAGAACGCTGTGGAATAAAAACGAATTGCGTTATTACAGCTTCCATAATAATCCTTATTTGATTATCCCCACAGGACACCCAGCACTCTTGACCGGAGGAAATCACGCAGTACACGACCACAGACTAAATAGACACCGCATTTTAAAGCGTGCACGAAGAGCATAACTATTCACGAAACATGATTTTTTCCTTGTAAGAAGTCACGCCGAGAGCAGCACTACTTAGTTGTGTCCAATATTATTTTACACATAGTTTTGTACTCGTACATCCCTAAATTTTTATCTATTATAACCATATTATATCCATATTTTGACGACCGGTCTGGCCTCGTGGGTAGTGACCCTGCCTATGAAGCCGATGGTCCCGGGTTCAAATCCTGGTAAGGGCATTTATTCGCGTGATGAGCATGGATATTTGTTCCTGAGTCATGGGTGTTTTCTATGTATTTAAGTATTTATATATTATATATATCGTTGTCTAAGTACCCTCAACACAAGCCTTATTGAGCTTACTGTGGAACTTAGTCAATTTGTGTAATAATGTCCTATAATATTTATTTATTTTATTTATTTATTTAAATAACCTCTAATAATTTTTATCCGATGGTTCACTTGCCAATTTTTTTTTTCACAAGCTATGTTAAAAATTTTTTTAAGGAGGTACCCTGCAGAAGCCTTTAAGTTGGGTTAATAAAAAATGATGACCCTTCTAAAAATTCGACTGTTTAATAAAAAAAAATGTCGAGATCGAACCCTCGATTTCTGAGATCATTACGCATGATTTTTCGTCTAAGCTGCAGTTGTCCTTATCGCACTAATTTTAGGAGCAACCGTCAGCGCGACGAATATATTTACCTGAAATTCTCAGCTGGTATTTCCTTAAAACCTCCATCTAGTATTAAAGATGATCTGTGACCACAAACAAACAGATACAGCGTAACGACGAAAATTTACATTAGGCTGGCTTAATGTCGCGAAGCAATCTCATTCTAGGGAGGAAACAGACTCAACCAAGATACTTTGGCCCATGACACGGTATAATATCTGAGTGGTGTGAGGGTGTAAAGTATGACCAAGGGGTCCAAGAGGTTGGTGGGATACATCAGTTACGATGCGTCAAGCGATATCGTCAAGACAAATGCGAGCTTGTGTGTGAGCTTCACTTTCTTTCCTTAACGCATTAACTACTGCGAGCGACTCGCTATGCTTGCAGCCGGTAATGTGTGTTTTCCGCTTTGTAGCGAAATGAGCTTACGAACATAATGTCTGGTACTAGTTCCTGGCTAGAAGTTGTAATACAAAGAAATTGCATCGAGATATTCATGTAAAATTTCATGGTATTTCACATTTCGTTGTAAAAAAAGAGAGCGAATCCAACTTACCCGGACCGGACCCGGGTACGTCATTAAACTACGTCCAAAAGAGAGGTATGGGCATTGTAAATGTCATCTCGCTTTGTGTGGTAGGGCACAGCACAGCGGATGTTATTCCAGATTTAGAGCAGAGCCCAACTGGGGAAGTACCTCCTTACAGAAAACCGCAGCCAAATAACACTAGACCCATAGTGTTGTGTTCCTGCCGGTGAGTAAGGTTGCCAGAGCTCAACGAGGGGGAGGGGGGTTTAGGGTCGGCAACGCGCATGTAACTCCCCTGGAGTTGCAGGCGTACATAGGCTACGGAAACTGCTTACCATCAGGCGGGCCGTATGTTTGTTTGCCACCGACGTAGTATTTAAAAAAAAAAAAAAAGATAGATTGCTGTATAAAATCTTACTTACAATAGGATAAGGTGCCTGTAATTAGATTATGTAGCTTCAGATACTAGTTAAAAAAATACAGCGAATTTAAGTTTCTCATACAAAACTTTTTTGCTCTATTTCGTTTGTTTTATGAGCTGGAGCTATCTATATAAAAACTATTAACAGGCGTAGATGTACATGTCATTGTATGTGCAAAGTTTCATTATAGTCCAACACGCAGTTATAAAATGAGAACGAAACTCCGTTTGTACGGAAAGGTGAAATTCGACGAGCTTGCTGCGGACTCATAAGCGGTTTGTGGTAAAGTGAACGGATCCAGTTTTAACTGTCAACATAAATATTTGGATCTAACAAGAAAAACATTTCTCACTAGATCCATTTTGGATCTATGGACTGGATCTATCGAGAATGAAGGGAACTTTGAACCATTATAACTATTATTTACTCTATTGTACACCTGTGGTTTACCTTGTCAAGTCAACTAAACATATTGCTGTTAACGTTAAAAAACCGGATATAATAAAGTCCATTAACATATAACAATAATGTAATTTGAATAAGAAAAGAACAATAATCCTGAACTTCTCCTTAGTATTTTCGGCATCGGGTTTGTACCAATTTAACAACGAAATAAATTCGCTGCTGTTTCTTAGGTCGAAGACCCAATTACTTAAGTCAATATAAACAAAAGCCCCTCGTGGAGCTGTATTCAGATTTAAGAATATGATATACTTCTTGCATAAGGTCGTCCGCTAGCTGGCACGGTTACACGGAGCGGGCGCCCGCACGCGGGTGCCGTTGTAGGTAAAATTCAGTTAGGGTTGCTCATACTATTTTTCGTTAACTCGCTGACCAGAGGGCCTACCGCGAACCACGTTCGACGTGTTGCCTCTCTGTCGCACTCGTAAATTCGTACGTAAGTTTGACAGGGAGGCAACACGTCGAACGAGGTTCGCGGTAGCCCCTCTGCTCCGTTCAACCGCGCCAGCCTGCGCACGCCCTAAGTGTGACTTGAGTGTAGTATTCCTCATCTTTCTGTCCAGATTCTATCTTTAAAAATACCTGGTTTGGTAACCACGGACCCTTACCCCTAGGTACCGATATTAATAACTAATAAAGTAAAAATGTATGCCAACGGCCGCTTTCTATCACCTCACCGCTCGCTGTTGGCAGAATGTTCATCCTCACACCCTAGAACGTTTAAGAGCAATTACTTCCCGCGGACGCTCCGGCTGCGGTATGAGCTGCCTGTCGAGCTTTTCTCGAAGGACTACAGTACGTCAAAAAAGGAGTGTACAGGGCATTAAAGGGTCATTTTTCGCATGTAACCTCTGGAGTTGCAGGCATCCATAGGCTACGATGGCCGCTTACCATCAGGCGGGGCGTATGCATGTTTTTTACCGACGAGGTATTAGATAATTCGGTAACGTCCAAAATACTGGACATAACCTTTGACCTTCTTTTTGTAATTTTTGTATATTTTTCTGACACTTAGAGACATTTACACCTCTTTTTGGTTTTTTTTTATAGTAATTTATATATATTGTAATTCGACATTTAGAGAGTTTTTACATCTCAAAGTAATATTTTTTTTTATACTACGTCGGTGGCAAACAAGCATACGGCCTGCCTGATGGTAAGCAGTCTCCGTAGCCTATGTACACCTGCAACTCCAGAGAAGTTACATGCGCGTTGCCGACCCTAACCCCACCCCCCCTCGTTGAGTTCTACTACTTTACTTTTCTATACTTTAGTTTGCGTTGATATTTTCAGTTAATTGTATTTTATAATTGTTGATGTGCTTTTTCATTCTTGTATGTGAATTCCATGTTGACGTGTAAAAGACATTGTGGCCTATTTGCCTAATAAATATTGAAGTTGAAGAAGTTGAAGTTCAACCAGAATTATTGATACTATTGAGCGCTGAGAAGGTTTAAACTCACGACTTGTATTTAAGGCTGCACCCGACGCCAGCGACCTCGCGCGTGTCGGCGAAGCTTATACCTCTCACCGTACCCCCCGCTGCAAAAGATCGAGCGCGCAGAACTATGCGTTTGAAATAGAATTTCGCTTGCTTGCTGAATTGAGGCATAGTTTTATGAATTTGCATAAACAAGAAAACCAAATCATTTTATAGTGTTTTGTGAGAAAGATTGTAATGTTTCATATATTTTTGAGAAAAGTCGCAGAAGTAATAAGGATAAAACTGAAAAAGATAGGGATGACTTCAAAACTTTTTTCTTAACCCTTTCTGTACGGGTGACAACCAGAGTTGCCAATTAGGCATCATCACTGTAGTACGGGTGTCAACTATAGTTGATCGAAACAAGTACGAAGTTTGAAATTTTTTTTCAACCTTCTTAGACCTTATATGTTGGTAATAACGATGATATTTAGTAGTAGCATTAGTATAGATTCAAAGAAAAAAATGGCAAAACATTCTGGTAGATGGCGTTAAAACAAATATTTATTTAAAAATCCCGCATTTTTTCTGTCAACTGGGGTTGACACCCGTACTCCACGAGTGCAGAAAAAGTAACTCAATATGGCGGCAAATAGTGTTGTTTTATATTTCATCGAGTTTTAGTAGTTAGGCTAGTTGCAAGTGTTATAGTTGTAAATTTCCTGATTTACAGCATAATTATAAAAAAAGTTATAAAATTGGATTATATTACAGTGTATGGTAATAAATAATAATAATAATATGTTCTTAAGATTAAAATAGTAATGATCTCTGCTACACTTTTTTATTTTTACCCTTGAGCAGTATAGATAAATATCGACAACTGTATCGATAGGTGCACATCACTATTTTATTCATATTGCAGTCGTGTTTTTATGTTGCGTTAAAACGGTTGATATTTTTGCATTTTGTTAATAATTATTATCATTTCAAGGCCTTGTTCTATTCAAAATATCATAAACTAATATTTACAAAACTAACAATAGTTAAAATCGCTTGTAGTAACTTACATTTATACTTTTATTAGTGAGAGATATTACGCGTGAAATATAAAGTACTAGTGATTATAAGTGCAATAAGTGAGTAGTTATCAAAAGTGCATAATGTTTTTAATGTGTGTACAAAATTTCAACCGCACAGCTGTTATATTTCAGAAAATACACGTAAGTGAAAATATGTCTAACCGCCGACTCTCGCAAAGACATGCCCGTATTGAGGCGTTGCTAGGCGTTCCAAGTCCCCGTACAGAAAGGGTTAAATTAAATAGATTTCCAGAAAAACCATACCATCGCTCATATCTTGTAGATTGTTATATATTTTGTTCTGCTCAAAAAGTGTCATATTTAATGTAAAAAATGGTTCAGAATAACTTAGTTTTACGGTATTTTGCGGGAGGAGGAACCTTAAGAGTTAAAAAAACACTTCTGTAAAGTCAGGATACGCCTCCATAACACTTAAATTCCTCCGTGGCTTATCAGGGTCTTCAAACGACTTCTTTATGCAGAAGGCGCCGTTTGTTCCTCTAAAATAGAGGTCACAAAAGTACTGCTTACTTCGAAATGTCTTAATTTTCCTTACGGATGCCCGTTAAAGTAGCGACGAAGTAAAAATTCGGATAAGTGCGAGTTGCTGCGCTATGAGGGTTCCGTAACATCATTTTTTTTTGGCTATGGCTTCCGTCTTACCTAAAGTCTGTACCAACCTGACAGCGGCTAAGTGTGATAACGTTAAAACGCCATATTTTCATTCCAATATTGACGTTTATCACATTCATAGTCCCTTGTCAAGTCAAAACATGGTTGGTTAATTAAGGAAATCAATGTATGGGGTGAGCACTATTACTTCTGTATGCTTATAGGGTCCGGTCTCGTTGGCTTCTAGTACGGAACCCTAAAGATTCCACAGGGTGGAATTTGGCCGGAGTCACGTACTTTGTTATAATAATTTAAATGGGAACGTGTTTAGGTTTGCCGGCCGCGTCGGGTGTCGCCCTTAATTATTACTTTGACATTTGCAGTGGCGGAGAAATTCGCGTAATAAATATGTTGAGCTTTGTAAAAAATGTGTAATTTTCGTGATGTTTCTGTAGTACGAATAGAAAAATAAGGGTGAGTTAACAAAATAGACGGCCTGATACGAACTTTAGATACGTCAAATATTAGATCTAGATACGATATGAATCGGATATGTCAGTGTCAAAAGTGACATTTTTGTTTGACGAAATGTCACTTTTGACAATGACATATCCGATCCATTTCGTATCTAGACCTTAATATTTGACGTATCTTAAAGTTCGAATCGGGCCGAGTGTATAAGATCGGTGTATTAGAAACTGTGTAGTCTGCGAATTGATTTGTAAGAAGAACAGCTAATATACATACAACAAAAAAACATCGCATTTATTCGTGATAGACAGTCTATCACGAATAAATGCGACCTATAGGTAGCACGATAAATGTTACCTATAGCTAACATACAAAAGTATAGCATAACAAAAGAAAGAAACATAGAATACATAAATGGTTTACCACGAAATGGTCCTGCCTCAGCATAAATGCTAAAGTCAGCGTTGATCTTCCTATATATATTCTGTATTGATACCTATATCAACACAGAATAATTAAATGAGGACTGATGATTATGTACCTACAGGTAATTAAGTACTCCACTGGCATCGGCGTACGATTTTGAGCAGGTCGCATTAGAGACAGAGAGCCGTGGGGAGTGAAGCTCGTCGACTTTTTGGCGAAACATTAGGCCGGCGTTTGCGGGAGAGAGGTGGTGATCCTCGCTCTGGGTTATGGTTTACCTCTTTTCGACTCTATTTGTCAAGTAATAGAGTCGAAAAGTGGTAAACCACTTTCTTAGCTGACTGTACGATGTAGGGTAGGTTATTTTAGGCTTTAAGTATGTAGGTTTAGTTTTATTTTGATAATTGTAGAGTTTTTTTTTAATATAATTAAGGTTTTCGTTTATTAGGTACTAGCTTCTGCCCACGACTTTGTTTGCTTGGGATGATGATGATGATGAATTTGTTAAAAACCTTTGACCTTTGGGTCCCAAAGTATCTTCCCGTGGTATCAGTTTACCGGTTCAAAAAAGCGTGAAGAAGTAACAGGCTCACAGAAAGACAGCTGATTTCGCTTTTATAATATTAAGTCAGGATATCCCTAATAATAATTGATACAGTTAGACATATCGAACTTATTTATCTATATAATATCTTCAAATGAAGTGACTCATATAATATCGATCGAACTTCACTTCAAGAAGTTCGTTTGATCGTCAATTATTAGTCACCAATATGAAAAAGAACATGACATACAAATTAAGCACATAACAAACTATGGTTGACAACAGGCAGGCAGCCAGGCAGGCAGGCAGGCAGGCAGGCACGCAGGCAGGCAAATCTGGTAGGTTTATTTATTTATGATTTAATTATTAAAACACAGTACAGAGCTTAAATCCAGACAGATTCATGCAAAACTCTATTTACAGTTTGCTTGCAGGCAAGAGTCTCTAGATACACATTTTTTTAAAGTACGTATTACGTGTCACTTGCACGTGTGAAATGATTACTTTAGTGTTTGTAGAAGGTACGTGTTAAGGCACTTTTGTTGACATGAAAAATAAGGCAACTATATTTAGTGATAACTCAATATATTTTACTTATTGTTGAATCTTCTTATATTTATCTCATTTACAAAACTCGGGTGAATCTCTCACAACTCAACAGTAATAAAAAGTCTGAGCAATTTACCAAAACAACGTCTTCATTCTAATTCCTTTTGTTCTCTTTCCCGTGAATTTACAAAAATCTCACGGTACGCGATTAAATATAATGATATCAAATTAGACTGACATTGACCTTTTGCGTTTAACTAGCCACTGAAGATGCACACTGATATTTACTTCGAATAATTAAGGCGCTTCTAAGAGCCAATGACCTTGAGGATTCGAGTATGTCTCTTTGTACTAGATTATCCTTATATATTTTTGCGATGTTCTTTTTTCGAAAAAGATTTGTTCTGCTGTGTGGTTTAATCCCATGATTTTTAACTATAAGGTACATATAAAAGGTTACGAGTAAAAGATAAAGGCTTTACACCCTATATCTTAATGTCCTAGATATTTGCACAGCTAAAAGTGTCAGTATTTATTTAACATCTTTTTGCTCCATAATATTTGCATAGATAAAGACTAATAACAGAAATAAATCAATAATAATTAATTTTGCGCCAGCATCAACGTATTTGAAGTTTGAAGGAACAAAAACACCATTTGCATAGAATATTCGCGCACATTGTATTACAGATCTAGCTTAATGAAATCATATTACAGTGGAACCTCGGTAAGACAAGAAGAAATCCTCGAGAACAGGAAACAAAAATGTAATTTCTCACAAATTTCTTTGGGCTCAAAATATTTCATCTTGACTAGTCAAATAACCAGAGATTTCAATGCAATGAGACACCTGCACAGCTAACATGAGTTAGCATTTGACATTTTCGCTAGCGATTCGAGATGACCTGCGATTGAGTTCACGCAGTCGCTAGCGTAAACGTCAAGTGTCAACTCATGGTAGCCATAATGCAATAACATGTTATATGACGAAGACCGCAGAACTATCTGACATGATATTATTTGCAGTGCAATAGACTAGGCTTATTGCATTTACTGTGGAGGCTTCCACGTGCCATTAGTTGTTATTATTATTGTCTATTTGGTTCGAAAACAATACACATATTATTGTATACTAATGAGTGGGTTATTGTCTATGTACGAATAACAATAATAATTATTTTAATACAGATAATCGTTATTATACTTATCATAAACAATGAATCTTATGTCAGAGGCCAAGGTCATTTTTAGGTCACGCAACCACCGAATAGTATAAAGAATGAAAACTTCTTTAAATAGGTCAACACTTGACCCTACTCATAGTGTTGTGTTCCTGCCGGTGAGTAAGGTTGCCAGAGCTCAACGAGGGGGGTGGGGTTAGGGTCGGCAACGCGCATGTAACTCCTCTGGAGTTGCAGGTGTACATAGGCTACGGAGACTGCTTACCATCAGGCAGGCCGTATGCTTGTTTGCCACCGACGTAGTATTAAAAAAAAATAGGTATATGAATTTGTCAAACCAATTTTAGGACGAAAACAAGTATAGCTCGAATGCTTAAGAGCTACTTGAGATTCATGTTATCGAGGTTTCACTATACCAAGGAGATTCCTTCCAAGAACATTACAGCAATTAAACCAGATTCTCCACTTACGTAACGGAATTAAGGCCTAGGTGTTTTATGGAGCTATAATTAATTTAAATACCCGAGCGCCGTATTTTAATGAATTTATTATTTCGTAACAAGGAACTCGGTTCAGTATTTTCATATTTTTTATGAAATTTAATCCACCCATGCATCAGTTAATGCTTAAATTTTCATTTCCTATAGACATTTTTTACGCTGAGCTTTCGTTAGTTTATTATTTTTGGAAAGAGGAGGTAATTTTTTTATGACGTTTTAAAAATAGCACTATTTTGACGTTGATTAAAGTAGGTAAGTAATAATCAATTATTTAAATTATTTTTCACCACACGAGCTGATAAAGGCTCTGTTGATTGTTCAATAACTGATGAGAAATTTCTTTTCCTTGTATTGGTGTGGTGAAAAATGTTGTGTTTCACTCGATGGCAAATTTTGTTTAACCTTCGTGCCTTGAAACCCTCACAACGCTCAAGATTCCATTTTTCGAACAACTCGCTACGCTCGTGGTTCTATTTTGGCATCTTTACCTTGCTCGCGTATTAATATTCATGAGAGGTTAAACAACAACCTTGCCCCTTGTAAAAGAAATAACTATTTCACGTCACCAATTCGAAAAAGGGCTTTTTCTTCACTGCAAGGAGGGATCAAAGTGACACTTTTCTTCTTTCCTAGGAGGGATCAGTGTTAGTTTTCTATTCTAGGACACGATTTTATCTCTTTCACGTATATATTTTTAGCTTATAATTATTATGGAACTTAATAATTTCCTGGTAGGTGATGTGAAAAGCAGTATGCGTCATATGGTAGCATAATTATTTTCACCTCGGGCGTTAACACGTGAATCCCTCACTACGCTCAGGATTCTATTTTAGAATCCCTCGCTGCGCTCGGAGTTTAATTGTAGAATACTTCGCTCCATTCAGAATTCAATGTACTTACGACCTCATCTTAAATATGTAATTTTGCTCCCTTGTGATACAATCTCTATTATATATCAATATCTATTAACAGCGTCTGCTCGCGACTTTGTCTGCGGGAAATGATGATGATTATTATTGATAAAACCTACCCTACGTCCTATGTCCTATGTCCTTCCCTAGGCCCCAAACTATATACCAAACTTCATCTTAATTGGTTTAGCAGTCTTATTATTTTTAGGTATCAGACAGACTGAGTTACTTTCGCATTTATTATAATAATAGTTAAGTAGGGATATTGCGTACATAAGTAGAGCCTATTGCTATCATGTTATAGACTAGTACAGTAAATCTTCCCCAAAACACACTTGAAATCCCACTTAAGTATATCAACCGAAAGATAGAACAAATAAAATCAAAAATAATTGAACAGAAAGACAGTAAGCATCGCAAATATTCTCATTCATTAGCATATTTATTGTGAAAGAGGACTTTCAAACAACCATTCTCGTATCTTTGATAAATGGAATGCGATAAACATTTAAATTTCGATAAAAGCGTTAGAGAAATCGAATGGAATGCTCATTTAGTCGTTTGACCTTGACATTTTGGAAGGCAGGTGTTGTGCCTGTTTTTATAGGTAGATATTTTCACCTTAAATTATAGGTTATGTGGAGAAGGCAAACGCGTTCGGTGCGTTCGCGAGCCAACGATATGCTCTGCGGAGCACATTCCAAACATTATTATAAGACAAGTCATGTTATTTTTGTTTAAGTTCTATAGAAGTGTTTTATTTGAATGTGTAATCTCTACAATCATAGTGGCTGGTGGATATGTATTCTAATCAAACAATTAATTAAAAATATAGTAAAACATTAAATTATAAAGGATTTTTATTTTGACAACTGTAATAATTTACGGTGTGAATATATCGCTCATACCACTTTGCAACTTTTACTATGGGAATATAATATAGAAACCAAAATCGCGAAAAAAATTGGTTGTTTCGTACAGTTCGACTGTCTGACCATTTTCTATGGGAGAGAATTTTTTTTCGCGTTTTCGGTAGTGGTTCCATAGTAAAAGTTGCTCAATATTAACTATATATTCAGCCTGGAAATTGTTACAGGTGACTAAATAAACACCCAGTATGGATTTAAATGTCAGTTAATTCGTGATTGCCAATAAAAGTAAGAAAAAAAAGTCAAAACAAAAGAAAAACAACAGGAACACAAACAGAGTGAGTATAAATGACATTTTTTTTTAATCGAAAGCTCTAGCAAAATATTATTTGATGGAATAATAAGGTTTACTAACAATATTAAAGAAAACGACCATGGACAAGGGTGGTCTACGCTCAGGTGTTCAGTAACGGTCTCGTCATTAGCCAGCAGTCAACGGTCACTTTTTATTTATTTATTTCAAAATTCCATGTTAATCTGTCATAAATGCAATATTTTTGTGGTTATTAAACATACTATCATGAAACCATCACGGTTTGCATGTCTTAAGTACGTAGTGAAACGAAAAAGCTAGTATTTTAATACTAAACTCCCACACATATCTAAAGAAAACATTCGGCCTTATTCGAACTTTTAGGTACGTCAGATATTAGGTCTAGTTACGACATGGATCGGATATGTCATTGTCAAAAATGACGTTTTTGTTTGATGAAATGTCACTTTTGACACTGACATATCCGATCCATATCGTATCTAGACCCAATATTCGACGTATCTTAAATTTAGAATCAGGCCGATTGACCAAGGCCACCAATGTCCTAGGCCGGATTTCAGTCGTAGTTTTCATATTTCGCGGCAGTATCAGTTTACATGCATTTTATGTTCATTCATATTTTTATTTCAAGTTATACAACTGAAGTCACAAAAACATTGTCTATCTTAACCTCGCGGTCATCTGACACAGAATTCGTACTCAACTGTCAATATTTTCAAACGAATTCCACAGCTTTCGTGAATAAATTTATACAAGCGACATCTATGATGTATGTTACGTTTTCACCTTAAGGCCGCGTCGCCAACATCCGCGTAGTGTCCGGTGGCTTGAATGGTCACTTTCTAACTTGCGTGGTTAAACTAGATTTAGGTACTATTATAATGAAACTTGATTTTTATATTTAGAAGTTAGTTGTCGAACTAGTGAAAGTTGTCATGAATCTTAATGTTGTCTAGTTAATTATGGAGATGAGCACAATAATGTGTTACGATATAGTAAGAATTTATCAAAATTTTGTTCTTTATCATTTTGTTGAGCTTAAAGAACGTTTCAAATGTCTTAAGACGTTACAGTCGGCATCAAAAGCAGCAGGCGTTTAAAATTATTTAGACACGCTGTTTTTCTACATACAATAAAGTGACTATAGAAATGTGTTCACTACTATTAATAGTTTATAATACGTTACTATTGAAAACCTAAAACTGTATTTTTTATATAACTCAAAACAGGAACTTAGTTTTGCATTCCTGTAAATGCTCCCGATTTGAACGATCAAATTTTAATGTATTTTATTTGCTTGTGTGCTATTTAACCCTATATTCTTATACATATTCCGTCTCAATTCAATATATTTTCCCGCTCAAAACATGTTTGTGTGTACTCAGTATCTTCAGAATCATATAAACCATTAAGCGGGTTACAAATTGCATGAATTTTATAACTTATAATATATGAACTAACCTTATAAATCCCGTCGACAAGTTTTGTAAGTTCTTCGGTCTCCATGGCGGTCGATTCAAAACCAATCGCGATCGTCAATTACACATGAAACATAACGTTTACACAAATATCGACTTTAACACTTATAACACTGAATTCACATTTCAGCACTGTCTTTATCCGCGGATTGTATCACTCAAACACTTTCGAAGACATCTGAAACAAAAAGTTTTTAAAATTAGAAAATTGTTTAATTTTTTCCCGTTAAACAACTTGAATAAAGTTAAGGTTTTTTTAAGGAGGTCATAATTTTTTTAAATGATAATAGATGGAAAATATAGACCTGCTATACGAGATAAATATCAGTAATAGTGTAACCGTGAAGCGTGCGCTCGGAGAGCGGCGCGCTGGCAGACTTAGCTCGCCTCTCGAGTCTCGACTCAAATATCTCTGCTTAGAAATACGAAGTCATCGGACCGGTGTATTATGGACCTGTTGATGTCTAAACCGCCGATAGAATGGCGTTTAGCTGTTTACGTAATCAAATACCGAGTTGTCATTTTCAAATAGCCGTGGGTCATCGACATTTTATTTGTAAAATGTTAGATTTTAATTTTCGATTTGCTTATGTTTGGACATTTTTATTTAATATGTAAGTTAATTGGCTACTTGACAGTTTTTTGTAAATAATGTCAATCGATCTTGATTTTTCTGAGTATCAAATGTCTATATAGGACTCATGACATTTAAGCAACACAAAGGTCAGAAATGGGAGTTAAAGTCTGACATTCGCACTCGACGATTGAAACGCCTCAAACAAAATGATATTGTAATGTGACGTCACATTACATTAGTCTGTCCTAAATGTAATAATAAATAAATAAATAAAATTGGAAGAAGAGAAGAAGATCAAGGAAATTGCTATTTTGACCCTAAAATATTGCGTTTATGAATATAGATGTCATACAATTTATTTTTCAATAAAACCATTCGATACCATTTTATTTTTTATTCTTGAACCTTAATAAAAATAATTTTTGAGACTTTGTAGCCTTTTTTCATAATCTCAATATATATTTTTTACTTTTTTATAATAGATGGCTCGTTTTCTATCCATCTAGCTAAATTTTGTTATAATATTCAACATGTACCAAGTACCCAATTTGATATTAACAATACGTAGAAACTTTGGCGTGTATTAATTAATAATTGATATATTGAGTAAGCTTTTTACTGGAAACCTGCGGGCTTTTAAATGATGAAAAGTACCATTACGAAAGCTTATATTAACGCAATCGCAAATAATTTTAAATATACATGCAATTTGCGAGGCAGGTGTTACCTACGCCCCTGTAGTAGGAGCTGGATGGGCGTAACAATAAGTGACTTTCGTTTTCATGGCCGCAGCGCCCACGGCCTATCCGGTTTCGTTCGTGATCTTCGAATTTTAAATCACAAACGTTGCTTTCGCTTTCCGAATTAGACTCAAAATCGACACGGAAATAGACTAGCTAATAAATTAGGTGCGTGCAGACATTTTGCATAATTACACAAGAGCTTTATGCACTAAGCCGGCTAATCGTATGCGTCGGCTCGTCAGTTAAGTTCGCTTTGCATACAGTGTGTTTTTGATATAACCGCAAACTTAAACTAGACGTAAGTTTTAGTGCTATAAAATAATTCTGAAAGGCTTTTTTTTTCAATTTAGTCTTAACTTACTTACTCCGTTGGCTCAGCGACCCAAAATGAGACTTGGCCTCCGACACAAGACAGCGCCACTTTTCTCGGTCCTGTGCGACCTCTCGCCAATTGTCGACTCGAAGCTCGCGCAGATCCGCCTCCACCATGTCGCTCCAGCGATACCTAGGGCGTCCGATAGGACGTCCTCCTGCTAGGAGACCCAGGTACGCTTTTTTACGTTCCGATCTTCGTCCATTCTCTCAAGGTGGCCCAACCAACCAACCACTTACCAGAACATAATTATTATTTTTTTTCGACCGGCAATATATTTTGTACATCATGGTCACTTAGGGTTGCTACCCGTACTACAATACCTATATATTGTATCGTACTATATTTTAGCCATTTGTACTATATATTATACAAAAACAATACAGTACGAAAATATTATATTTTCATCGCTAAATAAAGGGATATACAAATGTCACTGATATTGCATCGTATGAGACTTGGATTTTTAAACGACGCAATTCGCCTCAAATCGGCGTCCTATTTTTTGCCATTTTCCCGGTAAATACTATTTTTTTTTCAATATTGTGACAAAAATACTATTTTTCTGTAGTTATACTTTGACAGTTGTGAAGTTTTGAGTTAAAACTAAGTAGTGATATGTTGCTTGATGAATTATTTTATATGGAAAAAATAAAAGTCGAACATTTTTTACTAAACCTATGAAAGTGTGTTCATCACCAACTATCTTATTGGTTATGCGGTCGTATCAAAAATACACGCTGTAAATAGAAAACAAAATCATTTTTAGATCGAATCCACTCTTGAATAGGAGTATTGATACATCGTACGCAATCACATAACATAACGATACCCCCCTATCGTATCAGAAATACGCGCTATATACACTGGCTTTTGTCAAATTTCTAAAACGGCAAAGTTTGCGGCCGCAAGTATTTTCTCAATAGGGTTGTTTCCATCTACAAATCTTAGGGCAGAATTGTATCCCAATAAATTCTTTTGGATTATAAGAACATGTTAAACTACTTTTAGGGGACCTGTAATGACCATATTTTTGTAAATATTGAATTTAAAATATCTTTTGGCACACGTCACGTGACCAAACTCGTTTTTGAAGATTCTGATGACGTCACAACTCTCGGATTGACAGTGTTGACAGTTAGGCGATAAACAACAAATGTCAAATGTCCGTTGACATCTCGTATCTTCTACGTGTGTATGTAGTTATCTGTCAAACCGTAAACTGTGACGTCACACAATTTTCAAAGAGCGTTTTGGGCGCGAAAGCATCCGTCAAAATATATTTTGTTAATTTAACATATTTAAAGCCGTTTTTAGTAAAAAAGTTGAATTTTAGGGCAACTTTTAGTTAATAGGGAATGTAATAAAAGCGTTTCAAAAAATTGGAAACAACCCTATTGGCTAACCCGTCTGAAACAATCGCGAAGTTTTTTCGCGCGTCACATGCCGAGGAAAAATATGAAACAATTTTCTGAGAGGATCCGTAACTTCATTCTGAACAAGGGAGATTCTCGCCCCGCGTCCCCCTTGCATATGCACCCGGCCGAGAAAAGCTGGGCTCGCTACTTTTCTTTTTATCCCTGAGGCACGGAAACAAGTGTGCGACGGCTGCTTATTTCAGTTTCAACTTGTTTAGCTTGGATTGAACTAGTTCGATACGGATTTGGGAGTTGAAAGCCTCGTAAATAACCACATTTGAGAGAACGTAGTGGATCAGGGATAGATAACGTTCGGAACCCGGTGTACGTTTCAGGTCTGAGCTTTAAAGTTAGTAAGCTTTAGGTACACTATGCTGTCGCAAATGTATAAAAGCTTGTAGGATACTAGATCTTTTATTTTTATATCCAGTATTAGATTTAGAAGCGGAACAACAGATGCTTCTGTTATTTATGTTATTTTTATAAACCATTCAATCTTATGTTTATGTAGTAGTTAAATACAGCTGTACATTTTTTCCGTTTGGAACTAGTTAATAGTTGAACAGGCATGCAGAGTTCGTCAGGCAGGTGTCGTAAAGGTTCGAGAGTTATGATTAAAAGCTTCGCAAAGAACACATCTTTTACAACGCCAGTGATCCATTACTCAACTTAATTTCCATGGCTTCGCCATTAGAAAAAACATTAGCATGTACTTATGTACTACAAAAAAGAATTAATAAGTATCGAATTTACTTGCACAATGAAAGGTGTCACACTGGACCTTCCGGGCGATCTCGGCTCAGCATTGCTCCGAGCAATTTTATTATTAGGGTTGGCAAACCTTGACGTTCCTTTGCGTGCACAACTACCGATAAGATAATGATTTGAATTTTGACAACCCTAAATAGCCGAAAAGGAATAGTGACATTAGAAAGGGACAACATGATTCGTCCCTGAATTGCTGTCAACCTTTGGTTTTGTAGAAAGTGGCATTAGTAGTAGTACAATTATTAGACATCGGAGTTTTTATCGCATGATAATACTAATAGCGAGCTATGGAGTCGACATTGGCAATAAAATTCAACTCATATTCATACTCATACTCATTCATCTATTTAATTACTAATTTTAATTTTATAGTCGAGGAAAAGAATGTTAACGAGTTTGTAAACGATCCTTTAATTTTGTCTTTAAGGACACAAATGTAACAAATAAGAATAATGACCATTTTTCGGTGGGCGAGTCCGACTCGTACTTGTCATATTATTTTTACTTCTTTTAATATACAAATTAGTATTTTATGAAATTTCTTAATATAATTAATACAAAAATGATAATTATTCTTATTTGTCATATTTATATATTCAAAGATAATATTAAAGGATCGTTTACAAACTCGTCAACGTTCTTGTCATTGATTATAAAATTAAAATCAGTAATTAAATAGATGAATGAGTATGAGTTGAATTTTATTGCTAATGTCGACTCCATAGCTCGCTATTATTAGTCTTACCATGCGATAAAAACTCCGATGCCTAACTATTATTTATTTTCTCGCGAAATTTCACGATAATCAATTCGAAAAATGCGACCGGTAGAGTAGAAACGCTGGACAGTCGGAAAAACATACGACACCAATAATGTTAGCGTAACTCTTCTATTCGAAATAACAGACATAAAATTATCTCCCGTGCCAAGACTAAGGACGGCATAAAATAATAGGGACGCAGCAGTCAACGCTCCGCGTTCCGCTGACGAGCCTTGTTAGCCTGCATATGGCCGCACGTTGTGGCTGAATATTCATATTCTTAGCTGGATTCTATTCACGATCTCACATTTTGTACGTCTAGTCAGAAATTGTATCTTAGGGTGGTTTTTTTTTGTTGTTATTCTATCCCGTCAGAGCATAATTTGTTAGAAAAAATGTTATACTACGTTCTACTTTTAAAAATAAACCACCATTTTTTTTACAGAATGGCGTCCTGGTAAAAAATCTTTTTCTGTTCTCTGGACGGAAAACGTCAACTTTCGGCTCGCTGCGCTAAACGAAATGGCCGCTTTCCGCTTTAACTATTAAACCTAAAGGTTGATAAAAGACATCGCTTTTTAGCGATAAGAACACCTGTTGTTTACCTCTGCTTATGTTTCTGTTTTCTTTTGTATTGTTTTCCTTTATTGAGGTGTGTAATAAAGAGTATTTGTACATATATTGTGTTGTATTGAAACTATTGTTCGAATATTTAATATTATTATAAATCTAATACGAAACCTCATCAACGATCATTTGGAGTAAGAATAAAAAACCTGCCAAGTGCGAGTCGGACTCGCACAGGAAGGGTTCCTTTTAAATTAAAATTAAATTAAATTAAATTACCGTTTATTTCAAGCGCATGTGGCTCATAAAATGTTAGTTATGTACAATAAAACTTAAAAACTATGTAAGTAACAATAAATATCTTAACTAAAATCATAACCATTCACCGTTACTGGGCTTATGAAGCCCGCAACAATGCATTATGTACGGACAGTCGATCCTATCCTTTATGACGTATTAAAAAAAACTACTTACTAGATCTCGTTCAACATTTTACCACTTTGGACACACATTTTACCACTTTGGTAGTGTCTCTCGCGCAAACTATTCAGTTTAGAAAAAAATGATATTAGAAACCTAAATATCATTTTTGAAGACCTATCCATAGATACCCCACATGTATGGGTATGATGAAAAAAAAAAAATTTTAATTTCATGACGTATTAAAAAAAACTACTTACTAGATCTCGTCTAAACCAATTTTCGGTGGAAGTTTACATGGCAATGTATATCATATATTTTTTTTAAATTTTTCATTCTGTTATTTTAGAAGTTACGGGGGGGGGGGGGGGGGGGACACACATTTTACCACTTTGGAAGTGTCTCTCGCGCAAACTATTCATTTTAGAAAAAAATGATATTAGAAACCTCAATATCATTTTTGAAGACCTATCCATAGATACCCCACACGTATGGGTTTGATGAAAAAAGATTTTTTGAGTTTCAGTTCTAAGTATGGGGAACCCCCAAAATTTATTGTTTTTTTTTTCTATTTTTGTGTGAAAATCTTAATGCGGTTCATAGAATACATCCACTTACTAAGTTTGAACAGTACAGCTCTTATAGTTTCGGAAAAAAGTGGCTGTGACAGAATCGGACAGACAGACGGACATGACGAATCTATAAGGGTTCCGTTTTTTGCCATTTGGCTACGGAACCCTAAAAACCGGCCAAGTGCGAGTCGGACTCGCACAGGAAGGCTTCCGTGCCATTATCTATAAAAACGGTCACCCATCGAAGTACTGACCCCGCCCGACGTTGCTTAACTTCGGTGATTGGATGAGAACCTCGAAATTGCAAATAAATATTTATTTTATTCTGTTTTTAGTATTTGCTGTTATAGCGGCAACAGAAATACATAATCTGTAGAAATTTCAACTGGCTAACTACCACGGTTCATGAGATACAGCCTGGTGACAGACGGACGGACGGACGGACAGCGGAGTCTCAGTAATAGGGTCCCGTTTGACCCTTTGGGTACAAAACTCTAATGAAGACCGAAATATATTAGTAGCACTATATAGGGAGCGTGCATGAACTGTAGGAGGCAGCACAGGAGCCGTCAGATTTTTGGCGCGAGGCGTAAATGTGATGTTTATTGTTCCGATGTAGCCCAAGAAATGGCAGAACCTACTATGCACAAGAAAACATGTGACGTGTAAATGTACATGTTTATAGTTCCGATTCAGGCCATAAGATGGCAGACCCTCCAACGCGCACGGTCCCTATACCTATGATAGACACAATATCTACCAAATATCCTTTATAATTATAAGTCGCACGCTTAGACGGCAACACGAAACTGCACTGAACATGTCATAAATAGAATTATTAGAGCCAAATCATGTTTACGAGACGTATTTCCTATCGATGTATTGGTCGGGTTTCAATCTATGCAACGTGTGCACTTGACAACAAAATTGGATACTCACTTCCATGCGTTCATTTACTATAAATATATTCACCTACAAAATGGGTAGTTTTATTAATTTATTGATAGATTTTCGCACCGTTGCGCACTGCCTCTGCGAGTTTACAACGCTTTTATTGAATGCTCACTCCTTCCTACTTATAATTTCAAAACGTAACGACTGCATTTTGATCACAAAAGTCGAATTAAAAAATAAATAAAGAAATATAAACCTTAAGAAAATTCTTAAAAGTCGATGACGCTACAACGCCGCTTTGAACGCCAAGATCCCATAAAGGTGTAGTACGAACTTACGAAGTCGTACCCGTGGCGCCAGGAACGCTTATAAATGCCATGGCGTACCTACGTTGTCCAGTAACTTAGGTTTCCAGTACGGTTTATAACAGACATTGGCTTGTGCGTGACGTTCTTCACGAGTTTGACAGACAGCGTTCAAAAGGTAAGGTAGGCGTTCATAAGAATAACTTAATAGTACATTACGATACAAGTGCGAAAAATAGGAAATTCGAAACGAGTGGCGATAAATTAAAACACGACCGAAGGGAGTGTTTTAAATCGACACGAGTTGCGAATTACCTATTCGCACATGTATCGTACAACGTTTTACCACAGATTAGATATATATAAGATATGGCCACCCCATACATTAAAATGCGACCGCCTAAAAGCGCGTCGATACTAGATGGCGTCACTGAAAATGCGCTGTTGCCTAATATGGAGACTAGATGGCGTTAAGTGTCACATCCAGGTCATAAAACTTTTTAGGAAATATCATCAATACCATATAATATTATTACTCCTAGCGACATCTATACATCTTCATTGAAAGTTATTTAGACATGTCGTTGTCAACGATTACGAATAATCAACAGGTGTCACTTTATTGAGTAAATTGAATAGATTTATTTTCTTGCGATAACTTATTAAGCAAATATTTAAAATAATTCAAAAATGAGTTTGTTGTGTCAAACTATTAGTGAAGTGAAGCTAAATATGATCCATGATTCCAGCGGGGTTCGAACCGGCATCTCCAGAAACTGTGTTTCCCTATACCACGAATATCGAAATAAGGAAATTGTCTATCTGGGCATCTGCCACTGGAATTGCGCAAGAGCGATAGAGACGGACTTACACGTTCGATTTAGCGACACCCGTCGGCCTATTTATATTGCTGGCATTTTTAAAACCGACCACGACTTCGTGTGAGGTGAATCCACCGGGATCGTTGTATAGGTTAATTATTTGCCGAAGATAGCTGTTTGATAAATAGTTATCACATATACAATTTTTTAGATTTTTTCTGGTGAGAGGGACAGAGAAAAATATATTAACATTTCTTTGATGCTAAGAATCTACGCAACAAGCTAGCAGAAAGTGTCAAATATAATGAATTTATGCGCCGCGAAATAATAATGAAATTATGTCGCGGTAGCCTAATTCTAGTTTTGTTCTATTAGATTTGGCTTAAAGGATATCCAGGCGGTAAAATTTCAATAGAAAAAAGAAAACCGGCCAAGTGCAAGTCAGACTCGTACTGGAAGGGTTCCGTACCATTATCTATAAAAAAACGGTCACCCATCCAAGTATTGACCCCGCCCGACGTTGCTTAACTTCGGTGATTGGAAAGAGATATTTATTTTATTCTGTTTTTAGTATTTGTTGTTATAGCGCCAACAGAAATACATAATCTGTAGAAATTTCAACTGGCTAACTATCACGATTCATGAGATACAGCCTGGTTACAGACGGACGGACAGACGGACAGCGGAGTCTCAGTAATAGGGTCCCGTTTGATCCTTTGGGTACGGAACCCTAAAAACAAGAATTTGACACTATTCGTAGGACTGGCCGGTAAAACCTATGGGCCAGCCAACCCCATTCAATGGATTCGATAAAAAAAATATCTTAGTTGTTCCCAGTGGTAACAGATGAAAAACTAATTCCCATGTTACCGATAGCAACAACTTGGTGGTAGTAATGCATACTTACGATATCAGCCCGCATGTAATTAATTACCTACTTACAACATTCCATTGGTTGGACCTCTGTCACGTCACTTGAATGACGTTAGGACAGGGATGGCGGATCTTCAGTACCTATATATATAATTTATGAACTATTTTTCGGATAGGGCGGTGTACTGAATTAGGGCACTTATATTAGGCAATACAGGTGTGGAGAAGAGGCAGGGTACAGAGAAATAGCGTAGTCAAAAACGGGTTCTAATATACTTTCTGAAAATTAAACTCTGATGGTAATATTATACCTACGCTACATAGTCAAGTCTTACCTAAGTGATTTGACCTGCTGAAAATAAAAATGTCATAATAATTTTGCGCCTGCTACCACCCACCACGGCCACACGGCCACGGTAAAAGAATTAGACATGGTGTATTCTCATCTGTTCCCACAATACATGTCCCCACCGGGCACAAATGGTAGGAATCCATTCACATTGTTGCTGGCGGGGACAAATGAGAATGAATCCTTCTCACCTGTGACCGCCTCGGTTTCTTCCTGTCCTTATTATTATACAAATGTCGATTAACTGTCAAAACAATGACAGGAAAAAACCGAGGCGGTCACAGATGGGAATGGATCCTTCCCACAAATGGGAATACACTTTAGACATTCCCTACTGGCGTAAGAAAGTGCATGTACCTACCACTGGTATCATCAGCACTGTACCTGCTTCATACATTATATGAATTACGTATGATATATGTATTACGTATGATTATTCATATATAGTACATACTAGGTATTTCAAATGCCTAGGGAAATAAAACAACAAGCATGACAACTACTTATTTCATTTATTTTGTAACAACCTAAGCTTTTGTTGATTTTGAATCCTGTTTCTTTTTTGTGATTTGCAGTAATAATTGATTTTTGTTTCAATTAATTTTTCTACACTGTATTTCAAATGCTCTGTACAGTATATATTATATGCGGTAGCGTGATCTATTTTTAAAATACATATTAAATGATTAGTCATGTTTTTTAATACATTTAATTTATGTTTTATAATATTAAATTGGTCCTCATAATTTGTTAGACAAACGTCAATGACTTGGTAAAAATTGACACTTGGGCATTTTAATGTTGTTTTCAGCGAGCCCATAGGTTTTCTCTAGTATAAATAATTGTTTTTTTATCACTTAAATCGACATTTTTAGTCATCGACTTCAAGCATTTGTTACATTTAAAGTTGTTGAAACATTTGTTTGCTATATATCCTGCGAAATAAGTGACAGAGCATTGTTCGAGAGTCGGAGTCCCTGTGCTATCGGCGCGGGCGGCTGTGCGAGATGTGCATTGTGCAGGGCGTCGGAGCCTTCTCCACTTGCTGTAGGGCCGTGCTGCGGGGCACAACACTTGCTGTAGGCTCGGGTGTATCCTCGGAATCCGAACTGAGGCTCGGGCTCCGGCTCCTTGGTGAGGTTCTGTCTATTGTCAGATAGGTCACAATTTGATACATCTGTCTGCTCGCAATTTTGATGACCCGGTAGCCGTACTAGCATTTCAGTTAAATAGCTACGAAAGACTGACCTTAACATTCGAGCGCTTGGATTTTTATTGTTCCCGCCCTTTAGTCTATATGTTGAAAATATATTTCTAACACATCTTGATTTAACCTGTTTGTTAACAAGTACTGTACACCTTCGGTGTTTTCTTCTGTGTACAATAGTATTATGCCATTAATGCTTTGCTGTAAGCCCATGAAACAAGGAGGCGTAGTGTTCTTTTATAGATTTCCTTTAACAACAATTTTTTTTATGTCTTGTAGAATTCTGAGATCATTTTCTAATGCTTGCCTCGCAGCGTTATCTTTTGTTAATCCACATTTCTTTGGATTCTTGTCAAATTTAGTTTTGCTGTTGAGAGCGTCAAACAAGTTGTTTATCTGAACAATAAACTGAGCTGTGTTCGCAGCAGTAGGGCTTGACAGTTCTCCTGTTTGTATTGCTGTGTTGATCGCTGCGCCAACTGAATGGGAAAATATTTGTGTAGCTAATTTTACACGTGAAGTAATCTTTTTCTCTTACGGCACTCCTCCATGCAAATGCATGTTCAAATTTTGACGAAGTTGATGAGCTTCCCGCTTCTTGATCGTGTAATACTTGCAACGCTCGTTTTCCATACACATTTCTTGGGGTCAACCTTTAATTTTTGGGGTGATGTATCAGGTGTCACTTCAACTGCAGTTCCTGAAATTAGATTTGGAATTGAGAAATAATATTTGGATACAAATATAAAGAACGAAAAAGTTCCTTTAAATAAAAATCGGCCAAGAGCATGTCGGGCCATGCTCAGTGTAGGGTTCATGTATCATGTACATTACAAGTATAAGGGAGTACCTTCGCAGCGCTTTCTACGTCTTTTACTAAGATGAGAAAACTTTTGCAATAACTCAAAAATGGCTGGACCGATCATGTTCGCTATAGTTTTCATTGAAAGTATTTAATAACCTTTTATTTTACAAATTAAAGCAAGAAATATTACTTTGATAATCCGCGAGAAAATAACGTGTTATGTCAATCAGTGCTAACCCGTTATACTTACTTGCGTATTTTTACATGCAATTAATGTTCCCACCCTCCCACATTACCAAAAAACAAAATTGGTAATGCATCCACATTACCAAAAAACAAAATCAATCCCCTACACCAAGAACATTTTAACAAGTGAACAATAAAAAAAACTTGGACCGAACATGAAATTGATGACTTGTCTACAGTTATAGATTTTTTTTTGTAATTAAGTAAATAAAACAAAACATACCTGAATTGTTTATCCATGTTCGTAGACGATTTGTATCCTTTACTGGAAAACGGAATAATGAATGAGTTCCGCTTGTATTTAGGCAATTTATGTATTGACAGCGCCGGGTAGGAGCCATGTTTTTTGTGTTTCTTTGTCCGTTCAGTGTGCCTTGTTGTCGTTATCCCTTGTCAACAAATCCGTATCGTGGAGCAATCGTAAGTCCGTAGAGAATGCCGAAGTCAAATAACAAAAAACAAAACAATGAATAAAAAGTAATGAATAACAAGGAGCGCATACGCAGGAGTCACATACCGAAACCACAGTCACCACAGTATGTTCCGTTCCGAAACAGAGGAGAGGGCCTACCGCGAACCACCATTGACGTGTTGCCTCTCAGTCGCACTTGTAACTTCGCACGTAAATGTGACGGGGAGGCAACACGTCGAATGTGGTTCGCGGTAGGCACTCTGCAGTGCAAGTCAACGATATAGTATTGCCAGTTTAATTTCTATCAATCCCCACAAATTCCAAAGTATCTTTATTCGTTTGAATTTGAATTGAATTTGAACACGGGTCTTAGAAATATATTTTAAAATTTATTTCTTCGTTTAAATATTATTAAGAATAAAAAATAATAATATTTATTCTTATTTTACCTTTTTACGTGATGTAAAATATGTAGGCAGGCATGTAATTGTAGGTAATAACGTAATCAGGTTGGTATTGGTTGGTACGGTCAAGGAATTTAATTTGTGACCCATTTCGTACCTTATCACAGTGACAATAGTATGAGGTCTCCAGCGAGTTTCATGTTGTTTGTAAATTCTTTGACTGTACTTATAATACATATTAATTAACGTTATACATAGATTTTATTTGACTAATATTAACATAATAAAATTTCATGTGGAGTTTAGATAATGGGAACAAAATTTTTAACGTTTTTAAAAGACAATACATACTCGTATTAGCGAAATTTTTCAAGGCCTCTACAAACCACACCGACAAATTGCGTGCGATTTGTGCGGCATTTGACCGATCGGTTGAATTTGTTGCACTTAATTGTCGGTGATTATCTAAAACGCAAGTAGTTCTTTATACTCTTGCAAAAAAACTTTGTGCCTAATGGAAAAAGGCGTGAAATTAAAAATATGTATGGGCTATAGATCCTTCGCGTCTACTTTTTGCCGCCTTTTTCTACTGAAAAAGCTGGATTTTGAGAATATACAAGGCCTTCATTGGCCTAAGAGGACTTCATGTTTACAGTTTTAAAAAATATGGTTTCTACAGATACCATGTCTTGCAACATGCGATTTCATATAAATACTATAATAATGGCCTGAATACATTGTTTAAAGGTCCCTTCTTTTAGTTTTTCTTAAATAACTCGTAAACGGTGGCCCATACCATAAAATGTTCTTTCACGTAAATAATCTATATAAAATTGCCTACAAGAAAGATTTAGTACTTTTTTTCGCTAGCATCAACATTTAAAAATTGTATTGAATTTTTTGTAGACAATTTTGTGTACATTATTTACGTTTAACAACGTTTTTTGCGATGTGCAAATCAACTGCCGCAATGCAAGCATGTTACGCAAATCGCATTTAATTATTAATGAAGTTTGTAGAGGCCCGGCCCATAGTCTTCACAAAATAATGTAGTAGACTGCTCGCAGTGGTCGCGTTGTTGCCAGCTCAATAGAATGCCTTCGAAGCTGAGCAAGCTGACAACGTCGCGAGGCAAGTTTCGTAATGTCTCATATCTTTATCTATATAATTAAGTATCAGAATACACCATAATTATGTTATTAAGTGCATGCCGGGGTCTATAACTACATAAGAGTACCTAAAGCGCTTCACACGCCTTACTTAATCTAGTATAAGTTTGTTGGACGTTGGAACGACTTTTTGGAACGAAGTTTCTTGTCGGACGGTTGGCGGATGGCGGCTAGGCGAAAAAACTGTAATAGTAGGAGATACGTTATAAGGAATTACATGGACACTTATTATAGGTGATAGAAGTTTCAAGAGGTACGGTTAGATAAACCGGTAAGGTCCAGTAGGTAAACAAATCAAGCCGAAATAATTGCTGATCGGTAAAAGTCTAGTTAAACAATAGCACAACAAATAGTAGCGGGATAAGTATTGAGTCAAAATAAACGTAAGGCGAGTCAAGAAGGTAGAATCATGACAATGAGCATGAGCTATAAGCTATAGTACCTGGGCGACCTTTGCTCGGTTATAACTATTTATTGTAATATGGTGGTGTATAGGTGATAATCTTAACTACATTTTTTTACTAAATTAAACTTGTCTAAAACAATAAAAATTAAAATATATATATATACTTGAACATACATAAAAAAAAAACAAAATTTAGTCACCGGGCGAGATTCGAACCCGTAACACTCGTTTCTAGCAGTCCGCCTCTTAACCCGCTGGGCCAGACGGACAGTGGCCGGCGGCAAGAAATTAGCGACCATATTCTGCGTCGAAAGAAAAACGCATGAAAACTCGAAAACACGCGTTTTCCCAAACATAAGACAACTCTAGATCGATTGTATACCCCCAAAAACCCCCATATACCAAATTTCAGCGAAATCGTTAGAGCCGTTTTCGAGATCACAGAAATATATTTATATATATATATATATATACAAGAATTGCTCGTTTAAAGGTATAAGATAAAAGAAAACAGTTGTTTGAGGTACAACTTTTTGTTGTGATTTTTGCCCGAGGAAGCATTTCGACAAACTTGAAAACATAATTATGTACCTACGATCCGAACTTTAGGATGCGACGTTGTCAGGTCATTAGCTTCACGGTCACAGTCGTTGCGCATTTGGCAGGCTGGCAACGTCGCCTGCTTTCATTGAAGTACAAAATTATTGTTACCTGTATATGATTGTTACCAAATTGTACTTTCATAACGTTCCTTTCTACAGCACAACATTTTTTAAAACAGTCCCCTACTTCAGGGTAAAGTTGTCAAGTTGTTTCTTAAAAAAACTTCGAGATTGGAATGGAAAAGCTATTTATTTTAAAATTGAAGCATATGATATTTTATTGTTTTTTTAAACAATATATGTATTATGCTTTATTTTATTCTAACTGAACACACATGCACTAGACAAGCACAATCGTGAAGTTATTTTTAGGGAGACAAAGAAATTTAAATGGCAACACTCAAAATAAGTTGTCACTGTTCCAATCCAATTTGTAATGTAATGGTTTGTAATAACACTTTTTTTTTATTTGATTCTTAATGTAGAAATTTGATTAGAATGATTAGATACATACCTATGAACGTCACTTGCGACTTTGTCTTGCAGGCACAAAATAGTGAATTCAACTAAAGCAAGGCTAAAGCTATTGAAATGAAGTTCCGGTTTGGGAATCAGTGATGAAAATTGCATGCGAATGGATTATCACTTCAGGTAAGTCGTGCTTTAAATTTTATTTAAATCTTAATTTGTGTAAATACTGAAACAATTCAATACCTACTCTTTATAACTTTATTTTTACTTCCTG
Source organism: Cydia pomonella (assembly GCF_033807575.1). Lineage (NCBI taxonomy): Eukaryota > Metazoa > Arthropoda > Insecta > Lepidoptera > Tortricidae > Cydia > Cydia pomonella. Next base: position 20,178,817 of record NC_084712.1, on the reverse strand, counting down.
TCAATCTGAACTGAAAACTATCATGCGCACGAATATGTATGTTATTTATGTTAAAACCAGAGTGATACTCTTAAGTATTTTTTGTCAAACATGATTTGGTCGTTTCAAAAAAGTAAATGGAATTCCTGTTGTTTAGATTCAGATTTATTTATTAAGCAACATACGATTGCATTACAAATAACATTCATGTCAATATATATGAATCTATATTGTGATCTCCTTCCTCGCGTTGTCCCGGCATTTATGCCACGGCTCATGGGAGCCTGGGGACCGCTCGACAACTAATCCCCAGAATTGGCGTAGGCACTAGTTTTTACGAAAGCGACTGCCATCTAACCTTCCAACCCTGAGGGTAAACTAGGCCTTATTGGGATTAGTCCAGTTTCCTCACGATGTTTTTCTACACTGAAATGAATCTATGTATATTGTGAACGTCAAAATAAATCTAGCTATTCCTAAAACGAAAAACCAATAGACATCAATATTTAGAATTTATTTTATACCTATAAAAAACTAGGCAAGTGCGAGTTGGACTCACGCACGAAGGGTTCCGTACCATTATTTATAAAAACGGCAGAAAAATCAGTGCGAAAGCGTCATTTTTCAGCATACTGCGCTAAACGAAGCTGCCGCTCTCCGGCTCCATCAAACAGTTAATAGTATACACACCTCGGGAAGTCAATAAGAAAGCCTCAGATCACATGTTTCCATTACATCACTTCAATTACATCTGATCTGAGACAATTCTTACTTTACTGCCCTAGGTACAGTCGACGCAAAAAAATACAGTCTTGCATCCTTCTCTATAAAAAGGTGACGCACATATTTGTCAAATCTAACCTTTAATATAATGACAATACGAGTCAAGGCACGCATTGTTGTGAATAACATAATCTATATGAGAATGCTTCCAATTTCATAAAGAAGAAGGACATTCAAGAATGTTTTCGAATGGTCTGTTGATGTTGGTTGCCCAAGTTCTATGACTGTCTGTTGTAGACTTATTCTTGTCAAGTCAACATGCAGGTTAGGAAAACTGTATCTATAAGTATTGTTATAGAACTATTTAACAAATATATTTTCTTATTTCAGGAACCAGTCTCTAGCTACTAGAAGTAACAATATAGTATGGGGCAAGACAATGAGATGAGATATGGTCAATGCATCTCATTACCCAATAAAAATATTTTGAGGTAAAAATTGTAACAATTTTTATACCTGCCTCAATGGATACAGACACAAGCTACGAAAATCTTTTTAATAGAAATAAATCCTCATAAAAAAGAAACACTTGAAAATGATTTTTTTTTTCTCCCTCAATGATGTCTACTCAATTGCTACAACCAATATTATCTCCATCCAACTCTAAAACCACTGAACTGATTTAGATAAAATTTGCTATGGAGATAGTTATTTAGATAGAGGATTATCTATTACATCTACTTACGAATGAAGACAAATTTCATAGTAAAGTTGTTCATTAGTAGTATGTGTGTATAGACTTCAATTTTAGCAAACATATCCCTTAGTAGTCTACCAGTTTCCATAATAAATGTATCTCACAATAGTACACATTTTTTACCGAATATTCGGCGCTTCGGTCTACGGTGTGGCCGAACATTCGGTATTCGGCCTAAACCACTATTCGTGGCATCTCTAGTTATGAGCCCTTTCCATAATAGGTCATCTACTTAGCATATTAGTAGTGTTCTACACATAGTATAAGAATAAAAAAAGTGTATCTTCGCATATCGCAGTCGGATTGTTTAATCCGCCGTATTACACTACGGCTAGTTGTTATCAAAAACAGGGCCGTTTTGAATTGCGGCAGTTCAACGATTAGCCAGATTGTCATTGTGATACGTTCGTCAATAAGGCGGCCCACGTTTAGCCGCATCGCATTGTACTCATTGACATATATCTAAGGACGGGCCTTATAGGCACTAAGAATGGCGCTAGTTCAGTGGTGTCACTCTCGAATTCGAGCCAATCGTGCAGTTTAACGCAACTAGTTGCGCCCAATCGCGCGCGTGATGCAAACTCATCAACCAATCGCGTTGCGGCGTTAGACTGCACGATTGGCTGGAATTCGTGTGCGTGACACCGCTGTACTGGCCCCATTCTTATTGTCCGTAAGGCCCGTCCTTAGATATCGTCAATGATCGTACTACTATTTAGATTGTAGGGTGACCAATGACCATACTTACAAAATAAAACGGCATTCAATACGGCTAATTGTTGAACCGCCGCATTTCAAGACGGCCCTGTTTTTGATAACGGCTAGCCATAATGTAATATGGCGGATTATACGATCCGACTCAAAATAATATATTATTTCAACGGCCAACTAGTCTGTAGTGAGTGACTCTGCCTACGAAGCAGAAGGTTCCTGGTTCGAATCCTGATAAGGACATTTATTTGCGTGTTCATCACAAATATTTGTTCCCGAGTCATGGATATTTTCTATGTATATAAATATTTATATATAGCGATATAAATAATTATTGTAACTTTTCTAAGAACAAAATATTTTTAGTTTATATGTAGGATAACTACAGTGACATCTTTTGGTACTTATCCTTAAACAATCCAGCTATCTCGTACACTGGTAAGAAGTTAAACTGCCAAATGGCGCGATAGATGGCGCTTAAAATAAATCTCGCGATATTACATCGATTTTTTTCCGCATCGATTAATTATGTTTAAATGGCCTTTTTAAAAGGTTTTTTTGTTGTAATATGCCAATCAATTGGAATTATACACATTTGGTTGATAATTGGAGAGATTTCAATTAAAATAAATACCGATGTAGGCCAAATGGTCCTCTGAGTGACATCTCTTGATTTTCTCTGGAACTAATCGAGACTACTATGGGTTTGTGACTCTATATATATTTACTTTATGGTTTTACAGTACATATGGCCCTTTAAATGTTCGACACAGTAACGTAATATGCTACTTCTCGCACTAGTGCTATAAAGTAGCCCCACATGTACTGTAAAATACTTTTCTGCATACGATCAAATATGACAGTGACCAGGAAAGTTGGATTTTACGTTTAGAAGTCAAGGGTAGTTATTTTGTTCGCTTACGAGATAAATGTAAAGCCGGAGACAGATATTCACTGATATAGTGGCAATAGGTAGGTAAATATTTTTTGCAGTGGTTATTGAGGTTTTGTTAATCGTTAGGAAATGGAACATTCAGCATTAAAGGTTAAAGTGATAGGTGGAGAGTTTTTGAAACGCGATGTTTATAGCAAATATAAAAGGCCTCCCTCTCTTCCCTTGACCCGTGCGTGTCCCTCCAGTTTCTGTCAAATGCGTCAAGGTCATCTCGCCAACGCCGTCGAGGTTTGCCGCGACCGCGACCTCGGGTTCGATTTGTGGGGTTTGGATAATTTTGGTTCTTAGGTAATTAATAAAAGAAAAATGTTATTGCGATAGATATACATCTTAGGTATGTGTCTAATGAAATACTAACAAACAACTGCAATTATTGTCTATATTTTATTACGTAACATCCTTTCAATGCGATTATAAATCTTATAATGAACGTGTAAAACGAGTTAACTGGAAAGCTGTCGGATGTTTTAATTAGTACAGTCCCCTTCAATAGTAATTAAACATTTTTGTACCTTATTATAATTGCAATAAGGTGGACATTGTATAGATATTTTTGCAATCGAAAGTATCTACGTGTTCGCGTCCGTATAGTAACTGTATACAAAAAGGTTTATCAAATCTCACGCTAGATGGCGCTGACCCCACCATACAACTAGCTAACGAAATTCTTATCGGGTTTGTATAGAAGGGTCGACATATATTTTAACATAATAAGCCTTATAATATATGAAGGTAAAGAGCGCCCTTTTAGTGCAAGTTTTGAACATTAGGCAAATAGTAATTTTATTAAAGGTTAATAGGATTCAGGAAGCTTGTCTAGGTTTTGCTTTCAATTTCGAATTGAACTCAACATGCGCTAGCTTACTTATCATGGCTACTTGGCTACATCAATGCAATGATGGCCGCAAAGAAATCGAGTAGGTTACCCATAGATTGCACAATGGGACCCTTCTGGCAAAGTGAACAAAACCGCCATAATGCGACGTAGGTACTTTTCACTTGCCAATTCTGAGATGAAATGGTTTATGTCGCTCGGTTTTGCGGTTTACGGCACTTGAGAATGTTTGGGAGATGAAAGTTTACTGTAAGGGGGCACAAGACGAAAATTATTTAGGTACTTAACCCTTTATAAAGGCATATACTTAGGAGAAATTCCTAGCTGAGCAACTTTTCAAATCTCGAATTTTTGAAGCTATGTTTCTGTCGCGCTGCGGTGGGCAGGAGTGCGTGCGTGCGATAAGGACAACTGCACCTCGGACTAAAATTCCTACGCAAAAAACTCAAAAATCGAGGTTACGCTCTCGACTGGAAATCCTGGGAACTGCGAGAGAGGAAATAATCTATGCCGCTATGTTTTTATTTTTTGGATATTTGTTATCATATTTGTATACTGCGCCTTTTTTGCAGCCAATTCAATTGAGCCGTTTTTGCGATTTTCGAGGCGGTGTAAGTTTTTTCAAAATTAAATTTTCCAAAAAAGCAAAATTGCACAGATATTGATAATATTGATCTTATTTGCAAAAATCATTGCTCTAGGTTAAAAATAGAGAGAGGAAACAGTCGAGAGCGTTTGTATGGAAAAATCGCAACTAGGAATTCCTCTTAAAAAGTGTAAAGATATGTATCTGTCTGACAGGTCTGACTGTATATTTAAAACAAAGTAAGGGTACCTAAATCAACTTTTTGTAATGTGAAACTGAACTAAATTTGCTCATACATTCGACACGCTTCGCATTATGAATACTCGTAGTAGCTCGGCAACCGAAACTCATCAAACTATTAATCTATTTAACTACAAACTCAATCACTATTGTAAGGTTCTTTATTTATAAATAGCTTATATTCTGACTATTTTTACTTTTATTTATGATTAGCCAGTGATTAGCTTATAAAAGAGTATCAATTGACTCTAACTTGTCACTGGTTCCCGCCATTTTGAATTGTTATAAAAAGTGTAACACAGTGACTTGCGGCCAGTTCGAGTACGGACAAGCTATAGTGAAGACGTCTTGGAATATTCATTGTAAATTGGTTGTATTGTTTGTTACAAATGAATAAAGTTAAAACATTGGTACTAGTATTCGTTTTCATCACCAACCCGGTAGTGGTATTATACTATGTTCCGAATTAGTCCTTAATTAGTCCTTAGAGCACCCGATAGAAATGTTTGCATAAAAGTAACAAAATTTTGTTACTACACAGTACTTACACAAAAACTGGAACTAGCGAAGTAGGTTTACACCAGTCAACATCATGTTGGCTTGTAACAACAAAAGCGGTATAAAAAATATTTTTTTCAGTAAATAAAAAGAAGTTACTTATATAAAATCTAAAGCAGTGTGCGGAAACTCAGAGTGAAATGTACGTACTGCTGCAGATAAAAGGTACCATACGTAGAAGTTTATATGCAAGGGGGGTACTTCTTTTCTACAGCTGACCGTACTATAAGAATTACCGTTTAGTCATAGTACAGACAAGGTATTAAATATCGATACGGACAAAGTGCCAAAAATATATATACACGACCTTATTGCCTATACACCGTAAAATGACATGACGGGCTGATAAAACCCGACAAATTTTAAAGGTGTATTCTTGACCGCATTTAGAGACTAAAATGTGATACAAAGTTTTCTGAAATCGGTCTTGTTTTAGAGATAATGACAATTTTTGTAAAAACTTGTTTCTGTAATAACTTAGTGATAAACGCATTTTTGGCTGCGACGCTGCCACTATGTGACTTGGTTTCGATATACCTGTTGGCAGACATAAGTTTTATAAAAACTCGCAATTTTTAGTGTAAATAAAAAAACTTTAGTTATTCGTTGTAACTAATTAGTTTTTTTTTCGACAAGATGTAAGAAGAAATAACGTGTCGTATGAAGAAAAAGCAAAAAAAAAACATTTTTTTTTGTCTTGCCGAATTTTCCCAATTTTTTGCTCCTCATGACCTCAGGAATGCGTGGTTAAAATCTGTCGGGTTTTACCAGCCCACGGTGTATATTAAGGTAGTGTGTACATATTTTTGTCACCTTGTCCGTATCGATATTTAATACCTTGACTGTACATAGTATGCAACTAAAATGTAAAAATAATACATGTAATCTACAACATTGACGATTCTCGCTGCACTGTAAGGAAGCTGTCAGTTTTCTATATTTACTAGACTGTCTCTAATGTACTATATTTATCTCAGTAAATCATACGTTATAATGTATTTCCAACGGTTCGGCAATTCGGCAACACGTTACATCCCGTTGTATAAAGGCACTGCTCGCCGGTCTAACCTCGACTGACCGTAACTGTCAGTGACGTAAGCGCTCGAAACGTCAATACACTACACTGTCTATACGCACACATCACGTACCGAACACCGAGCGCGTAACACACGTATTATAACGCTACGCACACGTCATTACACTTATCGCTCACATCGTGATTTTGGCTTTAATCGCCAAATTATTTTAACCAGTTTTAACTAGCGCTGGAAAATATATCTACCTACCACAGCACTGAATGTCTCCTGTTTCATATAGTTAGTAGGTAATCGATTAAAATAGCGAACACCCACGCACACGACACGTAGCCTCGTGCCATCCACCATACAAAATTATAGCGAGGGAAATTAGAATCTAGTTGTATTTAAAATTGGGTTGAATTTCATTTATTCGAATGTTTATGAGACAAATGAAATGTTACTTTGTTTGTTTTTAGTGAAGGTTGATATCCCATCGAAACGGAATGTATTATACATTGGGCGGCACGAGGGTAGAACATCGAGCACGTAACACACGTACACACGCACACGTCATAGCACGTATCGCTCACACCGCGATTTTCGCTTTAATCGCCCGCGCTGGGTTTAATGACCGCTTTAGTAAATTAATTTTTGCTTTATGAGTACGTTAATGGAAATAAAGATTAGTGATAAACAATTGACGGTGATGCATTGTTGTGTAAATTGTTAAAATGGAAATATTCTTGGATGATAATAACGAACTGCTTGGTAATTATTGATAGTATACGATACTAGCAATATTTTTGGTTTGCAATTACTTATTTCCTTTATTTATCTTTCTTCTTAATTTATTTATCTAAAACAACATAAATAATATACAGACAGCAATACGCTTAGTGATATACGTCCTGATTCGAAGAATGACATAGGATAACGATAAGTTCTGGTTAAGATAAGTTCTCAGTTAGATATCGTTTGTCTGTCGTATAATTGAACGAAGCAACTCGATTCGGGCAACCAATGTCACTTTGACGTTAGAAATATCGTAGATAGATCTTATTGGGATAACAGCCGAATCGAATGAAACGTCAATTTTGACATGTCGTTTAGTTATTGATCTTTTAAAGATCTTTACAAGGTCTTAAATCTTATTTTTTTATATTAAGCAAAATAAAAAGTGTCTTAATCATTCTTTGAATCGTGGCAAAAATATTTAAAACTTCGCCTACTCTAACATCGCTCTTCGGATACACGTCGTCACGTGTCTTTCGGGCCGATTTGAATTTTAATTTTTTTTTATATACCACGACGGTGGCAAGCAAGCATACGGCCCGCCTGATGGTAAGCAGTCACCGTAGCCTATGGACGCCTGCAACTCCAGAGGTGTTACATGCGCGTTGCCGACCCTTTAGAAATCTGTACACTCCTTTTTTGAAGAACCTCATACTGTAGACCCTCGGGAAAACCTCGGCAGGTAGCTTATGCCACAACCGGAGCGTACGCGGGAGGAAGTTCCTCTTAAACCGCACAGTGCGCGACCATCCAGGTTCCAGGGTGTGAGGATGAACACCCCGCCGACGGCGGGCGGTGCGGTGATACGAAGTAGCCGTGGGCATCATGTCAAACAATTCTTCAGAGCACAGCCCATTGTATAAGCATAGATATGTCAAAAATGACGTTTTTGTTTAGAGAAACGACATTTGTGACACTGACATATCCAATCCATATCATTCTAGCCCTAATATTTGACGTAAGTTCGAATCGGGCCATTAGTGGCCAAGTCCGAGTCTCACGTATTTTTTTTTATATATACAAAATATAATAATCGACTTGAAATAACATAGATGCAGTAGGATTTTTTAAGTGATGCGAAAAGTATTCTAACGTTGCTGCGAATTTGAATACCATAAGGACTAATATAATAGAAGAGAATAATATAATAAGTATTTACATCAATAAATTGCTCTGATAATTAGCTTAAGATAATATGTAATACTGTCTCACTATTCATAAGTGCTTGTTGGTAGGCCTACATGAATAAAGTATATTTGAACTGAACTGAACTGAACTGAGATCATAATCCATTATAAAAGTAAAAAGTTAAGCCTTTTCAATATCTACTGCAGATAGAGCTCGAATCAAAATAAAGGTATACTCGTATTTTTGTAGGACTGTAACTATATATAAATATTAAATAAATATTATAGGACATTATTACACAAATTGACTAAGTCCCACAGTAAGCTCAATAAGGCTTGTGTTGAGGGTACTTAGACAACGATATATATAATATATAAATATTTATAAATACTTAAATACATAGAAAACACCCATGACTCAGGAACAAATATCCATGCTCATCACACGAATAAATGCCCTTACCAGGATTTGAACCCGGGACCATCAGCTTTGTAGGCAGGGTCACTACCCACTAGGCCAAACCGGTCATCAAAATAGCTATTTATACATTTTGGTGGTTATCGTGTGGTACTATGGAATTATTTGTCTCCTGCGATATTTCCAGACCGATACGACCTTCAAACCTACAAGAAAAGAGCGTATCCCCTCCGGTGTTGCAGGTGTCCATGGGCAGCGGTAATGGCTTACCATCGGGAAATTCACCTGCTCGTTTGCCTCCTATAAAAAAGAAGAAAAAAGAAGGGGACGGCAATCATATGACATTTCGAATTAATTTTACTCGCGCCGACCTTAGTGAATTTACCTGAACGTTAGAGTTCACTTAAACATCTATACAAACCAACGTTCTAAAAATATATTTACACGCCTCTGTCTTGTAAGTATATTTTTTGAACGTTGGACTGTAATAGTACATTGTGGAACGAGGGGGGTAAGTGAAATTTTGAATACGAGGGTGGTAATTAAAGACCCGAGTTTGCAATATTCTTACCCCCGGAGTTACACACAATGTTTTCCATCACACTTGCGAAGAAAAAACTAAATTTTAAGTAAAATAATTCTTAAATACGGTGACATATCAAACATTCGTCCGCCATTTTGTAATTTCTTGGCAGGTGAGGCATCGAAGGCACAGACCTATTCGGCATTCAGCCACGATTGAAAAAATATATTAAACGGCTGTTAAATTAATCAAATTACATAATTTTAAACATAAACAACAATATCAAATTATACACGTCAGTATTTTAAAGGTAAAACTCATTTATGCTACTTGGTTTGTATGAAAAAGTGACATAATTAAAGGAAAAAGGTTATAACTCCCTAGGGAGTTATAGCTTTTTTTTTCACAATCTTTAACTCCCGCGGGAACAAAATAGGCGTTTGTTCTTCAGCACATACACCTGCATGAAATAAGATCTTTTTCGAGCAAGTGTGATGAAAAGATATTTGTGAATACCTGTAAACCATCACTGACATCGACGTCAGTGTCATGAGCCTGCCCGTTCATATGTCACGTTACCTTAAGTTAATGAGATTGCCAGTCGCTCAGGCAAATTTCCCATGATGCTGGATTTATACGTGATACAGCAATCCCATAACCGCTCTTCAATCATTCATCGGAACGGGAGTGCCGTGCAATTTTTAATGCGTCTCGATTTAAACGGTTCAACGCATCGTTTACTTGCATGTACGTTGAGGTAACTACGAATTATTTTGTATCAGTGTTGCAAATTAGAAATGATTTAATATTAATCGAATTAATCGACATTCATGCCAATATCATTTCTTCCTATTCGCAATTCTACACAGTCTAAATTCCTCACAGTAAGTATTTAACCACATTCGCTATTGTGCACAGTCATTATTTGTGTACAGTAGCGATTCAGCCTTTTCGCAATTCTGCACAATCTGAATTCTACACAACGGCATTTCACCACAGTCGCTACTGTGCATAGTCATTATTTGTGCACATTAGCGATTCAGCCTTTTCGCAATTCTGCACAATCTGAATTCTACACAACTGCATTTCACCACAGTCGCTACTGTGCACAGTCATTATTTGTGCACATTAGCGATTCTCCCTGTTCGCAATCTCACACAATCTTAATTCTACGCAATATCATTTTCTCAAGCATGCAATGAAATATTGTCATTCTGTTCGGTATTTTAGGCTTCAAACATTTCGTTTCGGGCGGAGCACATCTAAGAAGCCGGCAATTAAATTAAAGGCCTAGGCCGACTAAGTACTATTTTTTAATTTTCATTTCACAGATATAGGAACACAGCATCATGACATTCAGAAATGAAAAAAATAATTGAAAACAATATTTCTTATTTAATAGTTGTTTTTAATTTCATTGCTAGTTTGAGAGAAGCACTATACATACCTAGGCGTGAAAAAAGGTTGCCTGCCTCATAACTATATGCATTCGGCCGGCAACCCCTTTGGATGCACGCGACTGTCTATCTTTATCACTTTTTGACAGTTTGTAACACCTTGTATATTAAACGTGCGGAAGTGGTAAAATAAAAAGTGGCAAATGATTTTTTTAGGGTAATATGTTATAGGGCAGGAGGTATTTTATTCCATAAAAACCTTGATGTGTGAGGTATTAGGAAGGTTTTTAGGTCAGAAAATAATTTGTAATATGATACCCGTCATAACGTAGGATTTTTTTAGTATGTAATCTCAATAGCATATATCAAATAGTTCACTTTAAATCGGAATCACTTACTATGACTGTCGGAAAACCACGGAACCCTACAACTAAGCATGGCCCGACATGCCCTTGACCACTTTCTAGTGGTATGGAACCCTTCATGCACGAGTCTGACTTGTACTTGACTATATTTAAACTTTTGAGGTACCATCAAACCCAAAAAATTACAGTTGACTAAATATATCGACTAAAAACGAAAAAATAAACTATTAATGCGATTAAATGATATTGCGTAGAATTAAGATTGTGCGAGATTGCGAACAGGGAGAATCGCTAATGTGCACAAATAATGACTGTGCACAGTAGCGACTGTGGTGAAATGCCGTTGTGTAGAATTAAGATTGTGCGAGATTGCGAACAGGGAGAATCGCTAATGTGCACAAATAATGACTGTGCACAGTAGCGACTGTGGTGAAATGCCGTTGTGTAGAATTCAGATTGTGCAGAATTGCGAAAAGGCTGAATCGCTACTGTACACAAATAATGACTGTGCACAATAGCGAATGTGGTTAAATACTTACTGTGAGGAATTTAGACTGTGTAGAATTGCGAATAGGAAGAAATGATATTGGCATGAATGTCGATTAATTCTTTTAATCGCACGGTAAATATCACGCTATTTAAATGAAAAATAATTATGATACAACATTCAAAATTCGCGTTTTGAACACATTTTAAAACATATTTAAAACCGGGTCTATCGCGAATTTATTTTGCGACGTTTCGACGCAGTTTTCACTGGGTGTGGCCGCGGAAAATTATGATACACTTCTTATAATAATTCTCCTTTTTTCTATGTGTGACATTTTATGTATTAATCAACTGTTATTATTCAAACAAAAAACTTACAGGATACGTACTATGGTAAGCTTTTCTCGTCGAACTAATGAGACGTATACTTGTACTTAATGTAATTAACCACAACAGAAGATTTCAAGAAAATAATATCAAAGAGCATATAATATTAAACAATCTTCAAAGTAAAACATTAGTACAAAATTTTACAGAATTAACCGAAATTATGCAAACTACCAGCTTAGGAATTTGCTGTATAGTGTTATATTTTATGAGGAACATCATTTTATTTTAAATGTTGAATATATATACAACTTTTCCACAATAAAAGCAAAATACACTCCTAACTTTTCAGATTATACGTCCCTAAATATTGAACGTGGTAGTTCAAAAGCATATAAAACAAAAGTGTCAGATTATTTTGTCTTGGCGATAAAAACATACCACGCACAGCTGCATGTATCTGTTGGCGTAAAATTTAAGTGTTCAGCAATTTTAGCGCGTATCGTAAAAACTTAGTGAACAAGCGACCCGAACGCCGCGTCAGGAGGGGAATTTTCTTGTATTTTCGGCTTCTTCGCTAACAAGGGGCCCTACATGACCGGAATATTTTTGTCACCAATTTCCTTAGGTGAACGGCTTAACGCCCCCCGAAGTTAGACTTACCTGAGCCCCGCTTGTCAAGATACCGTATATTTTATGTTATTTTTATGGACCCCGCGCGCATTCGCTATATTTCATTTAGAGTATGTGTTGAAACCGATTCCGTATCTTTTTGGGTTTCTTATTATCCGCTTTTGCTGTCGCATTTGTTCCTATAAAACCTTGTTTCAACAGAAGCGACTCATCGACGGTGTCCCATCTTCTATATATTTACATGTATAGCCTCATCATTCATTCAATTTATGAACTGGGCTCTTGTCGGTGATGCTTGATGAAGTTGTCTCCACCTTGGTCAATCTGAAGCCAGCCCTTGTCCTGGTACGACACGGCACCTACATGCCTGTTTACTCGTATCATACAGCTTTTTCTTGGTCTTTCCTTCCCTCTCCTTTCATTTATCTTCCCTTCTGTGAACCTCAGAATTTCAAGAAATATTCGCTCGCTTTCGGACATCAGTAACGATATTATTTCAATAACAAGATCCCTGACAGATAATCTTCCGGGTTCGAATGATAAGGACCAAAACGGCAAGAAGACACTTGAGAATCTCCGGCAATATATCACTTAAAACGACGCAGCATAAATCTATGGGGGCCGTTATTTGTAGTCGCCACGTGGAGGTTTCGGGTGAATATTAACGATATCGCCAATTTTCCAGGGGCTTAGTCCCGTCGCAATTTCTCGCCAATTGAGCAATCGCATCACATCGGGGGGCGTGATGCCAAACTGTGAGTTTCGTACCTAAACGCGCAACTTGCTAGGCTTAACGTTAACGTTGGGGTAGTTTGTAGCGTACCTATAGTAGGACAGCGCTCTTATTCAATGGTAATGGCTCATCCAATAAAGGTTAGAGTACCTACTACGTATATGTATTTGGATTTTATCAGTATCGCTAGAATAAATGCTGGGAAACAGAGATGTCATCAGACAAAAAATTTGCTTTTATTTTCAAAAATGTTAAAAGACTACTCTAAATGCGAAGATCTGGTGGAATGGTCTAAAATAAATATAGGTAAGTTTTATTTGTGGCAACGGAATTCATAAATCTATCTATCTTCTTCCTCGCGTTGACCCGGCATTTTGCCACGGCTCAAGGGAGCCTGGGGTCCGCTTGACAACTAATCCCAAGATTTGGCGTAGGCACTAATTTTTACAAAAGCGACTGCCATCTGACCTTCCAACCCAGAGGGTAAACTAGGCCTTGTTGGGATTAGTCCGGTTTCCTCACGATGTTTTCCTTCACCGAAAAGCAACTGGTAAATATCAAATGATATTTCGTACATAAGTTCCGAAAAACCTCATTGGTACGAGCCGGGGTTTGAACCCGCGAACTTCGGATTGCGAGTCGCGCGCTCTTACCGCTAGGCCACCAGCGCTTCCACTCATAAATCTATCTATATGGTATATTAAATGAGATTTGTTATGCGAATCATGTCTCGACACGGCTGACCCTAAAGAAAAGGCAAAGTTGCGTACTTACACAATTTTAGAAAAAAATAACCTAAAACTCGTTTCTCCATTTATTATTTTTGACCGGAGAGACCTCAGAAACGTATTCAAGGAGGCTTTTTAACCCTTTAAAGATCCGGATTTTTTTATTTTTTTACTACGTCGGTGGCAGATAAACATACGGCCCGCCCGATGATAAGCAGTCTCCGTAGCCTATGTACGCCTGCAAATCTAGAGATTATACAAAATCTTCAATATAAGTCACCATTGCCAGGTGGTGGCTTAACTTGAAGATTTTTAGGTAAAAATTGTGCTTAAGGAAAAAATATTAAAGAAGAAGACGCTATATGGTGGATTTGTTTTCTTATAATAAATATCCATTATGCAATAAGATTGCGCCTTATACATGGTTAAACTGAAAACGTTAACGCTTAACATACCATAACTGTTGCGGATCTAAGGTAGAAATCAGATGGATTCTCTGCACTCAGCAATGGTAACACGGAGAGGGTACACGGGTACATTAGCATGTAACCAAGCTATTTCCCATGCTAATACGCTCGGCAGACTTGTTACACGTAGTTATTACCTTAGTACAGAAACAACCCCGCCGCGCGCTCCAAGAATCTACTGGGAAACGGGGGTGGATTCCGATTTTCGAAGTTTGTCTCTCCTGAGGTGTGCATGGATATAAGCTAAAATAACGAATGTATAAGTTTGTACGAGTAGGAGAGTGGGATAGATGGCCTAGTCGATAGTCAGTTATGACTACTAGTGACCCTGACTATCAAGTTGATGGTCCTGGGTTCGAATTGCGGTAAGGGCATTTATTGGTGTGATGAGCACAGATATTTGTTCCTTGAATCATGGATGTTTGTATTTCGTGCAATTCATAACAATGAATGTAGGAACCCTGAACAAAATAAAAATAATATTAATACTAGAAATAAACATAAGCTCGCAGTGCCCTTCACTCGGCTCCATAAAATTAAAAAATCATTCATGGGTAATTGTGTAAGATTTTATAATAAACTCCCAAACCATATTACTGAATTATCAATTAATAACTTTAAGAATCATGTAAAGCGTAAACTTATTTCTAAAGCTTATTAACCATAGAAGACTACATGAATGATAAAACAACGTGGGATTAATTGTGATTCGAAATGATTAATTATTTACTATATTTGAATAATGATGATATTCCAATGTATGTACTTCCTTTGTTGTTTTATTTTTTATTTTATATGCATGACATTTAGAATTTATTCTACAAACATTCTAGACTAGTATTTTTATACAATTGTTTTTTTTGTTTGACGATATTTTGTGAAATTCTTAGTATTAAATTTGATCTATGAATTGTATTCATTAGTATTATATATGGAATAATATTTACTTCAATAAATTGATCTGATAGTTAATTAGCTTAAGATAATAATATGTAATATTGTCTTACTATTCATAAGTGCTTATTGCTAGGCCTACATGAATAATAGTACATTACGATACAAGTGCGAAAAATAGGAAATTCGAAACGAGTGGCGATAAATTAAAACACGACCGAAGGGAGTGTTTTAAATCGACACGAGTTGCGAATTACCTATTCGCACATGTATCGTACAACGTTTTACATTACATATGGCCCTTTAAATGTTCGACACAGTAACGTAATATGCTACTTCTCGCACTAGTGCTATAAAGTAGCCCCATATGTACTGTAAAGTATATTTGAACTGAATTAAACTACATGAATAAAGTATATTTGAACTAAAAATACCTAAATAAAAGAAAACAAAGAGTTTTGAAGCAAACGCTTAAATTAGGCCCGGGAAAATAAAAGTTTGCTCTATAACGCGATGAGTTATTTTTATGTTACGTTTTACGTTACATCATGAGTATCAAGCTAACTTAGTGAGTTAGAGAAAAGTTTATGTGTTGAATTCATTGCTTGCTGTTATAAAGGGGAGTCGAAAGTTTAGATCACCAGCGTAATTTGTGACCATTCAATCATTCATTCATTCATTCAATCATTCCTTCATTCATTCACAACATTCTAAAAGAATACTCCCCAGTAAAATTTTGGAAACTGCCCATATTTTTGTATGGAGATTGAAACTTTCCGTTTCCTTAATAGAAATTTGAATGCCCTTGTTCAGATAATAAGATAAACAGACGATAGATAGATAGATAGACGTATTATATATTCAGTTTATATTTGCGAGTTCCTGTAATTGGCTCTGTATTGCTATTTAAAAAGTCGAATGTATCTTTTATAGCTGTTGGAATTCCTTGAATAAATAAAAGAAAAGTATTTTATAAAATCGTGATAAAATATGTAGACAGCTTTCAGTCGAGTAACGTGTTTAGGCTTGCTGAGTTGCCTAAGTAAGGTACGAGATTTAAAAGCTTGATTATATCACTAAATATTAAATAAATAAATATTATAGGACATTATTACATAAACGGACTAACACTATCACTATTGTATACAATACTTTTTCTACGAGTCATCTAAAATAATGCTTTTTTAACTATAAAACCTAAATTAATGAAAATTGGTAAGTATCTCAGTAGACAAAAATATAGTACAAAATACATAAACGCGAGACGCCGCGCGACGCCGCGCGACCCCGCGCCCCGCGTCTGTTTAGTATTTTCTGTGGGAGTGCGGCGGCACGTGATTCGTCAATTTTTTTTATAGTTGGCAACACTACAGCGTATCAAAATAAATCTTAAAGTTGTGTTGGGAGCCCATACATGGAAAATACGCAAACATAGTTTGGTATACGAAATCATTCAACCATCACAGTCGACGAGTAGAAAAAAAAAATGTTTCAATGTTGGCGGTAAACCCTCGGTTTGTCTGCTCATCATCGACTCAACTGCGCCCGATGAGACTGGAATAGCAAGGACCTCATCTCAGTACGTTTCTTAAAACGTTTTTCCTTATGATATCCTTCGGACCCTTAAACAGTGTTTAACGAATCGTGTTGTTCGTTGTTCAGTAAAGGTACTTAAAAGTTTACATATTTGTTATAAACTTCGAAAATATATCAGAAAATTGAAGTTTAACAAGCTGATATACATAAAAGAAATATGAAACTCGTGGAACTGGATAATACACTTTATATTTAAATTACGAATTTCTCAGTAACTATGATCATGATGAAAAATAATTACTTAATAATACTTTAACTTTTTCGTAGTCGTTCCTGGGCGCAGTATTACGAAGGTGTCTTTTCCTGGGGGCCTAGCCAAAATGACAATCGTTTACGCTACAACATCGAACGCTATCTATCTCCCTATCGCACTAATATGCAAGAGTGATCGAGAGATAGAAAGCGGTTCGTTGTCGTAGTGTAATTGATTGTCATCTTGGTTAGGCCCTCTGTTATTGACATTTGCCGGAATTGCTCGAAACCACTAGAAGATTGTTAGTATTTTTCTAATACTAAACATAACAAAGTATAGTATAAGTTGGTTGTAGGTTCAGTACAAGTCCTTGTCGCCGTTACACATTAATAACACTTAGTAGATCTCAAGGCGTGCTTATTCATTAAGCTGCTCCAATAAATACTCTCATTACAGCCGTAATAGGACATTACGTGGAATCTAGAAAAACGCCTTCCTAAAGCCTGCCTAAAGCTGTCCGTTAAGTAAACCACTGACTTATCTCAACTACTAGAATACATAAGACAATCGAGGGCACCATACATTAGCGATTCCGTAGACCTACGATGGGCTACAACCACGTACTTATTTCGGTTCCGTTGCACCCAAAATTACGTCTAGTACTAGTGCAACTATTACATCTTGAACCTTCTCGGGTAAATAAACGGGACAAAGATTCAAGGTTAGGAAGAATATGTCCAAATGCTTGGAGGCCTTCGAAATATGGGTCTACAGAAGAATCCTGAAAATATCATGGACGGATAGAATAACCAACGAAATAATTCTGCTGTTAGTAAATAAAGAGGTCGAGGTCTTAAAGATGCTTAAAAAACGCAAGCTAGAATACCTTAGTCATATCATGCGAAATGAGAAGTATGAACTCCTTTAACTAATTATCCAATGAACGATCCAAGGGAAAAGATCATCCAGACGAAGACGTAACTCATGCCTCAAAAATGTTCGAAGATGGTTTATTAAGCACACGCTTATTATTCTGTGCGGCTGTTCTAGTCCGTATAACCACTATGATAGCCGACCGCCGTCAGGAGATGGCATTGAAAGAAGGGCTAGGCACCTGTAGCAGAAGAGCGCAGTGCCGCGATAGTACCTAGGTATCTCATGCGTCAGATAGAATACTCGTATTTTAAACTATATTAAATTTAAACTAATTCTACGGATTCCACTCACGTGTTTTTAGTCACTCGCTCGAATGGAGACCTAAGCGAAAGGAAAGGAACGGCACGGGAGATACCGCGACCCAGCGCCCTCATGTTTAGCCTTCTGGGTTTTTATATGATAAAATTTAATGGTCTATGATATAACTTTGCTGTGCTGTTAGAATTGCAGCATTATACAAGTAAGATTCCAATAGGTAGTAATTCTGTCTATGAGGCGTCTGCCTCATAAATGAATTTGAACTCGTCTGAGTTCAAATTCCGTTAAGGGCATTTATGTGAACCGAGCATGGATATTTTTCCTGAGTAATTGGTGTTTTTTCTACTTATTCCAGTATTTATAAATTATATTATTTTCTACTTATTCCAGTATTTATAAATTATATTATATAGACAACGATACACAAGTGCCCATAACACATTACAAGTTCTATTGATCTTACTTGACAGGCTGATTAACGTGACCGGGCGCGCCGCGGCAGTATACTACGTATGAAACTTTCCATACAATAAAATTTTCGAACGCTTTAACAGTGCCATACAGTTTGGTACAAATGTCCTATAAACATTTATGTATCTATCTATTAACACTTTATAAGATTAGTAACATTACACGGTGTCTGTACAGTCTGTGGGTTAAACACAACGTTTATATCCATTAAGGGTGTCGGACACGTAACGGGTAATCATATTCCAAGCAGGCCTCATATAAATCAAGAGGATAACCGGGGGCGAAAACAACGTGACCGGTAGCGGAGGCCTAAACAGTGTTTATTGTAGGTTTTACATGCAGTTTATTGCGAGTGGATCGGTAGATAACAGGTTAATTTAGTTGGAACGGTGCTTTAAATTAGTAGGATTCGCGTAGGGTGGGATTCATTAGCCAGATTTTGAAACACCTCATTGTATTATCTTGAAGTTTCTAAAAGGATTGAGTGGGGCTTTCTTGTTGTCTGAATGGACAACAACAGAAATTCAGTAGGTATGTATTCCTAAGTAAAAAAATCCACACTCAATTTGTGTGTAAGTGATTCTTTCAAAAGCTGGGTTTTTTAATCCTAAGCTCTCACTTTTACTGAATTCGGTAATACATAATTTCATCATACTGAATTTCTGTAAATTCAGTATGTATTCCGAAGTAAAAAAATCCACACTCAATATGTGTGCAAATGGTTTTTTCAAAACCTGGGTTTTTTTTAAATTCCTAAACTCCCACTTTTACTACATTCATGGTAGTAGTCCTACTATATAAACAGTAGACCCAGCCGGTTCTGATAAAGTCCACCCAAGCAGGCAACTATGGTAGCGTATCGTATCTGTAACGATAAAAATCGAGCGATTTGCTTAAACACGCTCGCGCTGTGTCAAAAAAGGGCGTATGTTTTACGTTGTGGTCGCTTTCGGCAAGATTAATCCGAATATGTACATGTTATACTTCTGTTGTAATCTGGCAACGCTAGCTTAGGCGCCAAACTGCTAAAGAATATGAAACAGATTTGAGTCAGGTAAACATCAATTCAGGTAATGAAAATAAAATAAATAACACATTTATTTAATCCAACATTACATTACCAGTCATGGAGTTGTTTGATTCAACGCAATAAGGAAGGTATTTCATTTTTTTACATCTAAAACACTAATTTTACCTTAAAATAAAACTATGTACAGAATGTTAGAACGAGAACTGCCTAAATTAACGGTATTGGCAACAAAGGTGTTAACAAACTATTCACTCCGTAAACAGCATGGTCGGACTCTAAAGAACTTGAACAATTTATTTATTAGTAAGTATTTGTAAGATATCCGCAACAACATATTTGCTAGACCGTAGAAAAGTATGTTTTTCCTCATTCATAGCGTTTTCGTTAGTTATCTGTATAGATTATTTTTTCGCGATTACGGGATTGGCCCCATAGTTAAAGTTGCTCAATATGACCTATATATTCAGCCCGTAAATTATTGCAGGTGATTAATTGAATACCCTGTAATTATTAATAGATTATGCTATCTTATCAGTATTCAATCATAGATTAAAACATGTTTACCTTTTATTTTGTTGTTTATCTTTTAGATTAAAAAAAAACCGACAACCAAAAAGACTAGGTTTTATGTAAAATTGTCCTATAATATTTATTTATTTATTTTTCATTATCTTCTTGTCTGTGACAAGGATCCAAAGTGAATTTAAGCCATTTTTGTCAGACAAGCAGTTTTTCTGCTCAATAAAGCATAATCGAAGTTTGAACTCATTTATGACCACCACACACAAGAAAGGTTAGGAACAAAACAAGTTTGCACTTCAACTTGATTATACACATAAGTTAGCAGTACTACAAACCAGCTTCCAAGTAGAATCAGCAGGCATTGTTACATCCAACTTAAAGCTAAGTTTGATGAGCACTGACGTGAACACAGCGCGACCTCTTCAATCAGCTATGATCGATGCGGTCGGAATGCACAACAACCAAGAACTAATAATGGACGCATTGCATGTTTGCTATAAGACGATACTATAAATATATTCTATTCTATACTACTTCCTAATGACAGCGTGTTGTGACAACTAGGAATAGGAGTGAGTCAGGGGTCAACTATGATTGAATACGGTCGGAATGCACAACAAATAGCAATGGACGCATTGCATGTTTGGTAGCATTAGTGGGTCCACTTGGCGATTTAGAAGCGATAGTGCGACAATTTTCAAAGGCGTTAACTTGATTGACATCTTTTGATTAAGAGCTATTTGTTATTTCTTTTATTTAACCTTAATACAGGTTCTTGAGTTACAGCCGTACTATAGATGTTTAGGTTAGTGTCTGCTGTTGTTTTACTTCATCGATTCCTAACTTATTTGTTTGTTTTATTTTACCCTATACTTGTATTTACTGAGGTTCTTATATTAACTCTTTTCCTAGTAAAAACCTAGTAGATTGGTGCGGCCTGGAAAAGGGTTAAGTAGTTAGGTTAGGCGATAGGTTCTTCAAAGGGTTTTGATAAAAGACGCGTTCTTTATCATAACTCTCAAAATCCGTCTGTTTTTAGGTCCGGCTACTCTGGCTAGATGTATTACCCTTGAATATATAACACCCCTAGGCAGAAGCCTAAAAGCAGAAGCTTATATCAAAAAACAAGTCTGAGAAAGGTGTTGACCCAAGTATAAGAAAACCCTTGGCATTTATTAAACACAAGTTCTCTGAATTCATACGAGTACCATATCAAAAAACTGAGTATCTATTAGTCACATGGTTCAGTTATTTTATATTTATTAACTGCATTTTTTTCATCTGATGTACTCGTAGATAAGACATCTATTAACACCCGAATATTATAAAGTGAGTACGTACTGTGAAACGTACATTTTGCAATATCTCACAAGCATATTTCCCCATTTAGTACCGAGATGATAGACGCCTTAGGGGCCGTAAAATTTAAAATATGTGCTGTCATCATAGACCGTATACGCCTTGCGAAAAGCCAAGAGTAACACGTTGAAAAGTAGCATATTAGCTTGGCACACTTTGTTTTCGCGTTCACCGTTAATTTCAAAACAACATATCATAGCAACATTCTCTTCGTATGCCTCGCAGCATGTCTAATGGCCACGAATTTCCATTTTAAGTGGAACCCTTTGAAGGCATTAATTCAGTAGTCGTCCTGGACAACATTCTTCAAATCTGCACGAAGACCGCGTAAAAGCCTTGAGGGTCGCATTCCTGCTACTTTATATTTCATGCAGTGCAGGTCTGCTATTCCTGAAGACAGGTGAGTGTTCAAGATCCATTCGAAAGAACCAGTATATCTATTAGCTCTGTCTAAAATTGTCCTATAATATTACTATTATAGGACAACTTTACACTGATCTACTTTATCGCACAGTAAGCTCAATATGGTTTGTGTTATAGGTACTAGACGAATATAGAATCCATAACTCAGGAACAAATATAAGGATTCAAACCCAAAACCTGCTTCGTAGACAGGGTCACTAGAGTCAGACCAAGCTAAGTTGGCAGCAATTATAGTCCAGGCTGTGCAAGTGCTAAGTAAACGTCACAATTTTATAGATAACGTTTAAAATAACACTTGCACTGTGCGCGCTATCAACATCGATATCTACTTATCTTGGTTTGACTCTAGTATCACTACTGTCCAGGCTATAAGGTCATTATACTCAAGTTTTTGAAGCTGAGAAAGCGAAAGGGCGCCGGGACTAAAAATCAAGCCAGTGTGTATTTTGTGCCAAAGCCAGTGTGACTAGACCCTAAACTTAAAACTCGGTTAGTGATTAATAACTGAGCTGATTGTGGAAATCTTGAATGTCAGCACCATTTGTGATAATACTTCAAATATTTACTTCAATTTGCGAATAACTACAGAATAACCACAATGTATGTTGGTTCAATAGCGTCGAATGGTTTCCTTCATATAGTAACCGAAAAGAATACAGATTCAGGCAGCGCCTCGGCCTTCACCTGTCTACTTTCGCCACCTCGGGACGTAAACCGCTTACAGAAAATAAACTTTGTTCAGAGCTCACCTCCCACGGAATGTCAGAAGATTTCATAGCGTTTAGCTGTCACTGAACGTGAACGATATTTAAGTGCAGCAAATGGACGGAAATGAAAATCATCTCTGAAACATTGCGGAATTATAGGACCCTCACTTCGCTAAGCACGCTATGTTGAAATACAGAATTCCGTCTAAATTCAAACGATTCAGGCAACGGTTATAAATTTGCGTGAAATAATTTACAGATGAACGTATGGAATAGTTTATAGACTGGTCTTTATTACGACGTAAAGTGATGTGCATTGGAGTTGCGTATGTTTAATAAGTGTATTGCTTCAATAGAAATGTAGTGGACCGTACCGCACGTCCTTTCATATGTCATAATTAAAATAAACATTTAAATGTATTCAAAATTTAAGGAAAGTGTAGGTCTAAATTTCATTGTAAAGCATTTTTTACACATTTTTGTATATTACCGTTTGTTTCTTAATAAATAAATGTAAAAAAACCAACATTAGATATGTAGGTACAGTCAATATATCGTCAGGTGACAAGCAAAACTCACTAATTAACACCAGAATTTCATAGCCATAATGAATTACTACTAAAATAAGGTTGATTTTTGTTTAATTATTTTTTAGTAATTGGGAAACTTCAAAGCGGGATAATTATGAAAATGGTAAATATGTATCTTTTTACGTAGAAACATCTTACAATTTAGCAACAATTACGCGACTGCAACGTGCAACATTTTGCTTACTGTTGTTATTGTCGTTGGTCCTAGGGCACCCCGGAGGCGCATGGGGCCTCCGCAAGATCCTTCCTCGCCCTTCTATGTTGAGTTACCGTCTCGGCCTCGTTCCAGCTTAGTCCTACGGCTCGCAGCCCGTTCTCTACACTACGGCTCCAGGTGTGTACGGGGCGTTTGCGGGCTCACTTTCCACCTTGAGGCCGCCACTCTAACATAATACTGGCGCCTGTTCGCAGCGCCTCTTCGGGTAAGTCCGATCTATCTCCGCAATGCTAATTCTTGGGCAATTGGAGGTCTGGAGGTTGGGAGTGCTTAGCGTTGCTAGGTTTTATTCTCGACATCCCCCTCCAAAACTTAATCAATCGTAACGAATTTTGGGAACGGAATAAGAAATAAATTATCTGTGGCTGACCGTGTTAAGTTACGCCAATGCACCATAAACACAGACAAAAATTAAATTAAAAGTCTACATGTACCTTCGAAAATAAAAACGAAACTATATAATCTGACCTTCATAAAAGGGAGTACATATCTGTATGACCGTAAATACCTTAAACATGTAAATTCCCACATAAACTCATTTCCGCACTCCAAAACCCAGTTTGCTTGTTATTCAGAATATTGAGAACATTAACCACCCCGACTCAAGAGGTATTACGAAGGTACTCAGCACTGAACAATAGCGTTTAATACGGTGAAAACATCGTTTTGCCACCACATTTATTTGTTGGTAGAATAAATTACCTAATTCAAAAGGGTTAAAAGACCTTTAAATCGAATGTTTCGAAAACCGACCAAATATTCCAATTAATTTTAATCCCGTTCGAAACCGGGAATAACTTCATATAATTCATTAGCTTTAATAATATCAACGCAAAATTACGTTACGGGTTCAATAGAAGCCATAATGACCGTTATGATTTGCGAATTATGTAAGCATCATGAATAATGTGTATGCAAAATATTTCAAAAACAGTTCATAGTTATTTAAAGTTGTTCATTGTGATAGATGCTTCATCTTTATTTTAAGTACCCGTAGCAGTAACGGCGATCCGTTTTTAACCTTCCTTAAGAGTACTTATTGATAGGTGTAAACAGCATTAAAACCGTTGAGGCGTTTTAAAGTTTATCGTGAACATACATACACACAGACAGACGCGGCGGGGGACTTTATTTTATAAAGTATGAACTCTTTTATTTTTAAATGCCAATAATAATTTTAGTATAGACGCGGTAAGAAATATAATTACAATGCTAGATAATCTGAAAGATCTACACAGACGCGAAATGAGCCCCCGCGCTAGTAGGTTTTTCCTTGTCTAATGAATAAATACAGTTAGAATAAAAAACCGGCCAAGAGCATGTCGGGCCACGCTCAGTGTAGGGTTCCGTAGTTACTCTTCCGTCACAATAAGCTAAACTGGAGCTTAAAGTGTAGTAAATGGTACCTTTCACCCGAGTTAAACAAATAGGCAAATTTGCATAATCAGTACCTAATTAAAGTAAGTCTTTTTACTATGAAGGGAAAACTTTTTGCGATAACTCAAAAACAGCTAAACTGATCATGTCCGCTATAGTTTTCATTTAATGTCTTTCTTAAGCTCTACTTTCACGATTTTTTTCATATTTTTTGGACCTGTGGTTCAAAAGTTAGAGGGGGGGGACACATTTTTTTTTCTTTCGGAGCGATTATCTCCGAATATATTCACTTTATCAAAAAATGTTTCTTGAAAACCCGTATTAGTTTTGAAAGACCTTTCCAACGATACCCCACACTCTAGGGTTGAAGCGAAAAAAAAAATTCACCCCCACTTTACGTGTAGGGGAGGTACCCTAAAAAAATTAAATTTTTAGATTTTATTGCACGACTTTGTCGGCTTTATTGATTTATATATCCATGCCAAATTTCAGCTTTCTAGCACTAACGACCACGGAGCAAAGCCTCGGACAGACAAACAGACAGACAGACGGACATGGCGAAACTATAAGGGTTCCGTTTTATGCCATTTGGCTACGGAACCCTAAAAAGACGGGTAGTCCGACGCAGCCCTCCTGTGCTAAACCAGCAGGCTCCCGATCATTCACAGCGAACACCATGGTGCATGCTTCCTCAACCCCGTATCCACCATGTTCATGCTCTAAGTAGAGAGACTTATGGTGATGAGAAAGGTAGACGGCAGACGGCCTAGAGGACCAAGTCCAACGAGATGGTGTGACCAAAGATCCGCCCAGGTGGCCATCACAATAAGCAAGGCTTTCCACAATGCAACCGAAAGAGAGAAGTGGAGAGCTGCTACATATAAAGAAAATTAGCAAGCGGAGGTATGGTCCTCAGCAGTGAGGGACCGACGTAGAAGAAGTATGGGTTTGTCCAGCAGTAGAAAGACACGGGCTGATAATGATGATACGAAGTAACCTATGCAAATACGAAGCGCGTCGAGGCTGCTGCTGCTTAGAACTCAGCAGGTGCATGTATTGTTTTAATCGAGTCTTAATCGGATCTGAGATGTCATTCCACTAGCTCACCAAGCACCATTAAGGCGAAACTTATGAGTAACCAGTAACCAGTATATATATGCTCTAAGGTTACGCATATCTGTTACAGAGCTCTGGGTCATTTTACATTGGTTTTTCTGTATAATTGTGACATGCAATGTGATTACAAAGCCTGCTTTGGCACTCAGTTCACACTAATGGAATTAAACTCGATGCAATTACAGACTAATGACGTTATAGAATACTTTGGGATTGGTTAATATGTATCTAACGGTTTTATTGGTTATTACACTGATTGCCGTGATTGTGAACATATTCATGGATTCCATGGGGATTGGGGAATATTATCGTCCAAAGTTCCATTGAGTTCAAAATTGTCAAAGTCATCAGTTATTTGAATCAGTAGTGTTTTCATGCTAATGTACTGTCAGTACTTCTTTATGGATTTGAAAATAGGACGCTTTCTAAAAAAATGATTAAAAAACTTGATGCCTTTGAGATATGGATATACAGACGGATAGACGTATGGTTAAGATATCTTGCCGAAACAAAGTTACCAATCAAGCAGTACTAAAAAAATGAAAAAGAAGAAAGAACTACTACTTACAATAAAGAAAAGAAAAACCGCCATATCTCTTCGCTAGCCCCGGGATCACCTGAGTTGATTTGGTTAGGAGGTCGAACCATACCTTAGAGATGGCCAGAGGGCGCCACAAGGCATAGAAATTGTCATATACATAATTGGCAATTTCGACCCATGCCACCGAGTCCAGGTGGCTCAACGATTCAGGCATCTGCAGCCCGAACGGATGACGCTGGTTTAATTCCAGCCCTGGGCAGTGGAGGCCTTGGTCATTATGTATGAGATATTTAATTTCGTTTGACAATGACTGTGTGATACAAGTAAAACTCTACAATTTGAATATTAAAATAAAATTATTCTTTACCGGATAAGTTATTTAGCCATATAGTACTGAATATAATAGTACTGAAACTGTCCTAGCTAGGATTACAACGAAGATAACTCTAACAGTTTAACGACAACACTAGTAGGCGCCGCACGTCTCGTCCCGTCTAAACCGATTACACTCGACTACGGCCAAATACATTTCCAAACACCGACTTAAACTACAGATTGCTTTGAAATTAAATTAGGGTTAGTCGAGGTCTGTGGGGCTTGAAATTAATATTTATAAATGTGCTTATATAGTCGGTGTAAACGTTCCAAAGAGAACATACAATTTTATTTTATAACTGCCCGCAAATGTTATACCCTTTGCGAGTCCCGTAGCTTACTGTTCCTTCTCATCGTACTGGTTTTGTCTCTGACTTCTTCACCGTTTAGGCGTTCTGAATGGAATGATCTCCCACTCAACATCAAACAGGCTCAAACCAAGCTCACGTTTAAGCGCATGTTACGCACACAATCGTAGTCATAGTATTTTTTGCACTGGGTACATAAAGTAATATATATGCATGTATATTTAATTATTGTATATTTATGTAAGTTTAGTTCTGTTAGTAGTTGTTTATGTTTTAAATGACTTATTCTGTTTTTGTTTGTTTAATTCCACGCACCTATTGCTGTTTCTGTTTAGCCTGATGGTTGACTGTTATAAAATGCCTTTAGGCATTAATTTCTCCATTTGTACTTTATTTGTTATTTTGTGCAATAAAGTTTAAATAAATAAATACAAGATGAAAACATTTTGGCGTCACATCTTGAGTAGGTATTTCAAAAACCATACAACCAAGCCACTTGCGGCGAGCCTATTGCCTATTTGAGCACGTAGTTAATTAGGCTGTCGTTTTTATCGTGAATCATTTAAAGGGTTACTTTAAAAGTCAGTACAAACGAGCGCTTGGTTTGGAAAATGGGTCATACTTGATCGTTCATGGTCATTCATGATCCACTAGCCCTTTTCGACCACGGCGACTGCGTTCTACCGCTGAGAGCGTCGCTGGTGCGCTGGTCGCTTTGGTGGTGACTGACATAGCCAATTTTTACAGCAAATGTGCGACCACACTCGCTGCAGGCCAGCAACCCTCCGACATAGTTGTAAAGTATAGCCACAGGTGGTCTGGCCTTCAGCTCGTCGCGCTTAGCGTCGAGTTCTGTGCGCCGCCTAGCTTCATACTGACGGCTGACGTACCGTCTGCAACGTGTACGGCATCTAAATCGGATCATGGTATTAAGAATATAATTACTACAAATTTAAACAAATTCCTTCAAGAAAATAAAAAAAATGTTCCCTTTTTCTGGTTTTAAACCCCTTTAATACTCGTTACGAGTATTTCTCACTCAGCTGTCATGTAAAGGTAATGTAAAATGATGAAAGCTCAAGAATAGTCGCTTATACGCTCCCACCACAAGAAAAGAGCTGAATTGGAACAACTTCAATATTTATACTGATATAAAGCATTCTCACCTGTTCCAATCAGCCTCAGAGACGCACACTTTCCTTTCTTTTTTCAGTATAATGTATGCACGTTACTCAAAACTGAATATCGACATAACGGATCCCAAACTTTATTCCATCTGTTTTATACATTTTTGCCTTTGTCAGCAGATTTCCTTATCCAACAGTAATATCGCCTTGTTAGGGTGAAGGCCTGTTTCTGCCTTCTGAATCTAAATCAAGGGCAATATGTTTACCGGTGTGTCACTCTTTTTATGGTTTCTTTACAAATCTTGTTTTTATTTCTTTAAAAAGATAAGTTCCATTTAACACATAACCGTTTTCACCTGAGCTACGCGACACTTGTATCGCTTTTGACTAGAGCCACATACACATAATATATATGCTATAGATTATTGTGTCGCATGACATGGACGTCGCTTTTATTATATCTCATCGACAGCGACTCGATTATGTGAAAAGAATGAAAACACCTAAATGTATTTGGGAGTTACAAACTAGCACAACGAAATAGTTTGTTTTTAATGTCACAGTATTCCCGTAGTAATAGTATTCGTATTCGTATTCGCGGGCTTGGTTTCCGCAATTCGACGTCGCAATTCGCGCCTATTTTGCGTGATGGTGGGTTGACGGCACTACTCCTGGCAACCCAACTCTACCAGGAAGCCTAGCAGACCCTTGATGTTGCCGTAGTAATAATAGTAACTATTGCTATTGTAATAGTCGTTGCCATTTTTAAAAGCGCGATTCCAATTTAGACGTATAAATACTTTATACTCGTACATGTCGAATCTTCTTGGAACGTAAGTATTCGTCAAATGAATATCAAGTGTATAATGTTAAAAATTCTGCATAAGTGTTGTAATAATATCAGACACGACATATAATACACAAAATATGACACGATAGAACACAAATCCAATCCAACACCAATACATCAACCTTCATTCGAGAATCATCCGGTTATTCAGTAAGCACGGCACTCCTCACGGAATTCCGTGCCAGCTGTTCACATGATCTGAATTATTATACTGACCCAGCTCATGTTTAAAGCATTCCATACATTTCTAGTTAGAAATTAGTCAAATTTATTACCTCTTGTTATGTTAGACACTTTGATATTACATTAAGTTAGCTTTAGGTATAGTTACTTTGTTTTAGAGGTCGAAATTATGTTTAGGAATTGAATTAAGCAGCAATGTTTTATGACTTTAAAATTTAAAACCAACTTGAGTAAACAATTAAATTAGCTTAAACAAATACTCAAGTTATGTCTTAAGTTAAATTATTTTAAATAATTTATTTTTACACAAAACGTGCCTGATACGGAGCTTATTATGGGCTTCGCCCGAGTATCAGTTACCCCCCTTCCCCAAAAAAGAGGATTGCTATTAAAATCGCTGCAAACTTAGCATGGTATGGCTCTAAAAATGATGATTTTTGACAAGTTTTAGCGACCTGCACTTATCTACCCTGAAGAACCAACTGGTTCTGCCAGGAGTTTTTGAAAATTCGTAGCACTTTTTATATAAAAATACGGTTGCCAAAAATATAAGGCAATATTGAGGCCTTTTTCAAGAAACTTTATCGACTCGAAACCTAATTAAACAATATTCGCTCCATATTAACAACCACGTACACCAAGCACGCGTCTTAAAACACCCCTTTAAAAATTTGTTACAGTTATAGACACAAAGCTAAAAGTATGATATTTTTTTCTCAAATTTTACTTTTATTGAACTCGTATATTTACTTTATTATTTGTAAAAACTAATTAAAATTAACAATTCAAATTTTTTATCGGCGATCCCGGACACGCACAAACGTCTTAATCACACTCACCTGAACTTACGGCATACAGGATACAGAAAAAAATTATATGTATACGGTATTATTCGGTGTTAATATGTATACGGTAGGTATACAGGGAAAATTAACGCCGTGTGAACTTACCCTTATTCTATGTACATTTTAATCGTATTGTATGTAGTCCATTGCTACTTTGATTTGCTTATATAAGCTTTTTAAGTTGAGTGTGTGAAATAGGTACGTGAAAAAGTTACACCTTTATCAATAAATTACGATTCCTTCCATCTACATTAGGACGTCAGCCTATAAAGACCGCGGATACGCGGTTATCACTCACCTTTATAGGCACTAATATTGATATACGGGGCAAATTCGGCTGCCGAACCGGTATCTAATGATAATTGACGGCCACGCAGTTAAAAAGATGGGTTGCCAAACTTAGATCCCATCACAAGGGGAGCGGGGACAACCTATATTCTTGCTTACTTAACGAAAGCGAGTCCAAACTTCAGTTACTAGCGGGAAGAGGGCCCTTATTCGAGCGTTTTTTTTTTTGCCACAATTTTTATCTGGCATTTTAGCCACAATTTTTATGTGGCCTTTTTGCCACTTTTGGGTTATTTCTAGTCAGGATCGCGAGTCCTTTTCATTCGTATAGGAGAAAAGGGTCCCAAAATTTCCATACCTTTATCATACTTTGCTTTTTGTTACCACCACGGGAAAATGGTAACACAATGGGAAAAAATGTGAGACATTTTTTATCCCATTAGGATCGAAAGAGCTCTTGATTCTGAGAAGAAAAAAAAATATGAAAAAGTACAAAATTAATGACAGTGGCTTTTTTTTTTAAAAAAGCTCATTCTTTCTTTTAAAAATATGGCTTCAGTCCAGTGGGACTATTTCGCCAGTATCAAGGTAAGAGCTTTAAATACGATTAAATTTGTACGGTTAGTACAAGGCAGTGTACGGTGATTTTATCAGCTCTTGTAAAGCGATAGCTGGACTTTACAAGTAGCACGTGGACTACCGGCCGTTGCCGTTGACTCCAAAATGGTGGTTAAACGCATTTCAAGATTAATTCTTCATTGACTGTACACTACCACGTTAGTTTCCTGTATAATAATAAGCTATCATATTACACTTTAAACAATATTAAAGAGCAAAAAACAAAGGAATTGATCACGAGGCTAACTGTAACTGTCAAGATGGCGCTCGAACCGGACGCCCAAGAGTTCGCTCAAAGGGATATAAATATTGTATATGTACCCGGGGAGCATACCATGAAAATTTCTACCGTTGTCCAATACCAACGCGAATATTCTGAATATTTGCAAGCATAGGCGTTTCTTTTTCAGAGACAACTGGTCAAAATTGGCAGAGACATAAATAGGCTTTTAATGTTGGTAAGTTGGTGTAGTATTCGAAATAAAATGCGCTAGTACGGCGAAGCTCGTGGGATGCTCCCCAGCCGCAGAATTTCATGGCCACTTTATGAATGAATTAATGAATAATATGTCCATGCGATTACAGCTTGCTGTAATTGTTTAAATTGCAATAAAGTTTATATTACTTACATAACTTCAGGACAACCATCTGTTATTGTGACGTCGAGATCTGTAACAACCAAGAATGTGTAATGAATAAATACATCATTCATATAATAAAATCGTGGGAGAAATGCGTTCCAGAAGAGCTATTATGATCAATCATCAATATAAGTACATACATATTATCAACCCCGTTATCAACGTTAAACTATCTACCATAGGGAACCCTAATTTTAACTTCGGTGTCCAACCTCGCTCAGAATGTTAAATAATAAAAATGATAAAAAAATTCCAAAAAAATTCACAATGAGCGTCAGCCATCTTGAAAAAAATACTGGGCGTAGTATTTTTTATTATATAAATTACACTAAAACTTATTTCAAATCTTAAATGTAGAATTACTGTATGCCATATTGTAGTAAGATTATGATTAAATGTTAGTTAAGGCAAAGTTATAACTAAAGGCGAATTTAGTGACGGTATTAATAGAGCACACGATTCGTTTATCCTAATCCTTCTGAGCATTCAACTTGCTTGCGTTTAATCAGCTATTGGAATAGGATCTGCTCGTGAGCCTACTCTGTTGTTTGCCAAATTATTTTGTACTCTAATTCAATATTATAAGGCCCAATATTGCACAGCATACCATAAACGCCACTGCATTTGAACTTTTTCACTTGCTTTTAAAATTTCTGATTACTTTCACGAAGTTCCTAAACTTCCGCGTAAGCGATTGCAATTCTTGAAAAGGTTTTTCCTGATTAAAAACGTAAGTTCCCGCTAACTGTTTTTTCTTAATGGAGACAGCGAGTGATTTAGATGATTTTTGTTTGTGTCTTTAAATTAAAAGAAGCTTAAAAATAACAAAAACTTCGACCTAACAGCGCCAGAACCTACTTTTTTGCATCGAACGATGTTAGATTACAAAAATAAACTTTTTATGTTTTATATTAGACTCACAAGTAATAGGGTTGTTTCCAATTTTTTGAAACGCTTGTATTTTTTTATTTTATTTATTTGACTCAAAAGAAGATTACAAAAAGCCTTAAACTACTAAACGTCTTAATTACGTTCTATATTAACTAAAAGTTGCCCTAAAATTCAACTTTTATACTAAAAACGGCTTTAAATATGTTAAATTAACAAAATATATTTTGACAGATGCTTTCGCGCTCAAAACGCTCTTTGAAAATTGTGTGACGTCACAGTTTACGGTTTGACACATAACTTCATACACACGTAGAAGATGCAAACTGTCAACTGACATTTGTCATTTGTTGTTAATCACCTAACTGTCAACAGTGTCAATCCGAGAGTTGTGACGTCATCAGAATCTTCAAAGACGTTGCGAGTTTGGTCACGTGACGTGTGCCAAAAGATATTTTAAATTCAATATTTACAAAAATATGGTCATTACAGGTCCCCTAAAAGTAGTTTAACATGTTCTTATAATCCAAAAGAATTTATAGGGATACAATTCTGCCCTAAGATTTGTAGATGGCAACAACCCTATTATGCTACCTATAAAATATTGCGTTTTAAAAAGTATATTTTTAAGTTGTTGTCCAAACATACAGTTACTAACTGTTAGGTTGGGAAATAATACGAATTATCATGTTGAGTTGCTACTTGACCATTCGGTGAAATGAAATTGTGCGAAAAATTGGTTAGGAAATGACATCCCGCAAAATAATTTTCGGCAATGATTTAGAGAACCGTTGTTTAAAGTGTAATATTGCTTATTAGCAGTAAAATAATGTGGAAGTGTGCAGCTAATGAAGTATTAATCTTGAAACACGTTTAACCATTCTTTAGTCAACACCCGGCAATCCATCGCGAGTAATCGTAACTATTTGCAAAGTCCATCTACCGCTTTACAAAGAGCGACCACCATATAATACGTCATGCTCTACGAGCACACTTTTGACAGTTATTGGCGCAATTGTTATATAGATTTGATCTTCCAACCTTGAAGCTGTCAAAATACAACATGCCACTGGATAGATGTTATTATTATTATTAATTTATTCTAAGCTTAATAGCATCGTGCGCGGACGTTTCTGCATGTTAAAAAGTTAGTATGGGTAGCACATCGTAACTGGTGAGTTTCCAATATGACTTGGAACTCCGGTAGTCCTTTAAGAAGTGTAACGTTCTTATGGTAGATGTCGTTAGGGTCCCCTAGACCCATGTGGTGAGAAAATTTGCTGGCTATGGATAAGCTCTTGGTTAAGTCTCACCCAAGACAGTAATTTTTTCACTTTAAAATTT
This sequence comes from Cydia pomonella, assembly GCF_033807575.1. Classification (NCBI taxonomy): domain Eukaryota; kingdom Metazoa; phylum Arthropoda; class Insecta; order Lepidoptera; family Tortricidae; genus Cydia; species Cydia pomonella. Next base: position 20,144,758 of record NC_084712.1, on the reverse strand, counting down.
ATTTAGCATCGTTTGCAGACGTTTCTGCTCGTAAAAATTATTTAGATGCCATTATATTTTGTAAACTGAACTGAACTGATCCACCACATCTAAAAAGCATAAATCTTGAAAATAACAATCAACAAAAAGGCCACCATTTTGTTTTTCGCAAACGTCTGTACCTGTTCAGTTCCGACATATTGCGCTGACAAACTTAGCCTGATTAATCCCTGGCCAGATTTATAACCAGAATAAATCAATACAAACAACCCTCGGACACGGGTGCCTTCGACTTTTTTGTCTTCCCTATCAGATTTATGGGCGTAAAAACTGGTGACTACAACACAAATTAAGTTCCGATACGCTATTCTATTGGTAAAACTTGAAGAATACACTCTCATTTTAACAAGTTTTTGAAACATCAAATTTATTTGCCTGTATTGATAAATTTTCACGTGTCCATGCAGTAACGCAGTCGGCCGCATTACTGCGGCAATATTGTAACGCGACATTACTGCCCCAAAAGTCAAAATCGATGTTAATTGATCGGATTTTTTACATTTGTGGCAAGAATTTAGCGCCACAATACTCTATCTTTTTTTCTCAAACTTGCAATGAAATGTTGACATGATTTACTTCAAATTAGGTCCGGAAATACTACGTATCCGGCGCGATAAGTGAATATGATATGTAAAGGAATTTCACACAGCCTTCTTGCTTTTCTTTTTAAACGTCAAATTGTGACACGTCTTTGCATTCAACTATCAAATATTAGTAGATTCGTAAGTTGCTTTTAGCTGTGTGTTGATTGACTACTTTTTTTTTCATTGCAATGGTGAGAAATCAGTGTACAAAACCTGGCCACGTATCCCTATCCGTCTATATCTTGGCCTGCAACCCTTCGTTTCCCGGCCTATAGTAATGTACTATTTTATCTTTTATATGAGTTCTACTTACGTTTCCCGCTACCGCATATATATTAATATTCCTATATATGTCCGCCTGTTATTAACTAGTTTTTTTTCTACTAGACTTATATCCACCGGAAATTGTCCATGATCACGATTAACACGTATAGTGCTAATTACCGTAATATAGTGCGATAAAGTAGCACCATATGTACCCACTGCAAAGAATACTAGTAGCTCTGTGAGCTGTAGACCTCGCGAGCATAGCTGATGGCTCCTCTACACGATGGCCCAGCGTAGGCAAGTCCTAGGGATGCATTTATGCGTTAGAGCAGCGGTTCCTAACTTGGGGGTAATTACCCCCGTAGTGGTAAATCTGGCCTTTTACGGAGGTAATAAGCTCAATTAAATATAACAGAAATTAGACCTGTAAGAAAGAATATTGATATTTATTGGGAGAAGGGGTAAAATCAGGTTCCCTAGTTAGTCATAGGGGTGGCAGAACTGACAAGGTTAGGAACCACTGCATTAGAGGGAGCAAGTGATATTGCTATCTCATTTCACCGCATAGCTATGTCCCTTAGATTGGCCTACGCTGGGCCATCGTGTAGAGGAGCCCTTAAAACTGAATAAATGTATGGCTCCGCTGTTTAGAAGAATTTATAAAAACTAAATTGACAAAAAAACATAATTATCGAATAGGATGGTCCAACTTTGTATGTAGAAAAAAGTTGAAAGGATTTTTATTGAACAGTAAACTATGTGCCAAATATGAACTCATTTGCGAATAATTAGGTGGTCGCTATGATTTTGTGATTTGCAATATCCTCATACAAATAAAAAAATGCAAAGTTACCTAAAACAAAAAAAAAAACGATCGCCATTTTAGCATACTTATAAATAATAAATAAAACGAATAAAGAGCCCTTAAAGACATTTCCAAAGCAGAATTATTGATGGGTCAATTTATTTTCATACTATTTTGTATAGCAGTATTGTTTCATTTATAGCGACCTCTAAATAATGTTAATTGCTCTTAATTTTTTATAGATACTTTTTCGTATATCAGAATTTAAAGAGTCCGCACGGAAAAGGAATTTTCATTAATTATTAACTAAGAAAACTTTGTACACGTAAATTTACTGCCATCTTTGGACACAAGATTAAAACTTTTGGAACGTTATGGTGCCATCGCTCGAAACGATGCTGTCAAACATTTGGCCTTTTATCTATTAGATGGCGCCACTTTTAGGTCTTTAACAATTTTATCATATATTAGTAAACGAATAAGGATCAAAAAGATCATCAAGGAAAGGAAAGTCAAATGGCTTTCTACAATTTTTATCATGTGTCGAAAGATATAGCAGCAATTTTACTGTAGCAACAAAATTTTGTTTGACAGTCCACCTCCATTTCAAATTCTTTTTGCCAACGCCTACAAAATGGGAAGGAAAGAGAAAATACTCCCTTTCCCGTTTCCAAACGACAACAGTTAGTCGGTCATCCCCTGAATGGTAAAAGTAGAACCACCTCCATCTTCGTCGGCAGAAGAAGGGCCAGAGCTTCACTCTGTAGTGTTTTATCTCTATAGGATTTGGCAATTTAATCCGCTAAAACATCATTTTGCTACATCGAATACCTTGACTAAAATATCAACAGAAGATATATAATAAATCTTCGGAACACTGTGTTCCTGCAAATTTGTGGCCTAAATTTTTGTAGACAAGATTATAGCAAGCATCGCTGGCTCTTAGTAATCTATATGCACCAAAATTTTCTAAAAGAATGCCACGAACCGTACCGAAGCTTTCTGCGGCGATTGCACGCAGGAAATATGTTAGAAAACCGTTTCCCTCTTTTAGCTATGATATATAATTTTCTTTTATTAAAGCAATATAACATACATTTACGTTTAAACTTCTAGTCCTAATATAATATCAATATTCAAATCTGGAACTACGTCTCTATAGCAAAGCCAAAGTTGATAAATTAATCTTAATGCAAAAACTGCTCAGATTTTTTTTTTACATGAACCCGTTTTCGCCTGCGCAACTGTCCGTCTCCTTGAACTTTAACGGCTGTAAAAAAAGTTCAGACAATAAAACTGAAACGAATACGCTTTGCTCGCGCTTCGTGCTCGCTTGATCAACAATACAAAATGTAAATACAAAAAAATAGGGAATGTTAAAATTCAGGGAATAGATCCAGGGTCCTCTTCTCTCTCCCTCTTACAAAGCTTAGTCGATAAAAAATAGGAAATTAAAGTGCAAATAAAAACAAAAAAGATTTCATTGTTCGGGATTTGAGCCCGGAACCTCATGAGTGTAAAGCTAGTGTATTCCAATTGAGCCACGAATGGATATATGTGATACGGTGAAATTAGGCTACTTATTCTCGAGTAAAACCTAAATATCTAAATACCCCCTAAACCAGCGTTCTAAAATATCTGATTTTTTCGCAAATCACTCTGTAACCATGTCTCACAAGGAGGAAACTCTTATGATATCGATACGGCTATTTGTTTAGGCGCAACGTACCATGACTCCGCCATTTTGAAAAAAATCCAAAAACTGGATCGACAAAAAAATTCTATTTATTTGATCATAGAATATGGTCACAAAATTTCACGCGAATCGGTTGAGAATTGCGACCTGTAGAGGAGAACATCCGGACATACGAAAGCAGATTGCGCGAGTCAAAACGTAGACCTACGCTACGCTTCGGTCAATTAATTAACTTTATTACTTGAGTATAGTTTTGCAGGCAAAAAAATAATGGTTTTGTCAATGATATTAAATACTGTTATTGTTAATTTACTTAATACCAGAAGAGTAAATTATGTTGTAACACATTTATTATGTAGGAAGAAGTAACACGTATAAATACTACATCAACTGAAATAGATATTATTCAATAATAGAAAAAGTGACCAAGTCCACCAGTGCCCGAGGCGGGATCGAACCCGCGTCCTTAGCTTACGCGGCTAACGTCCTGACCACTAGGCCACGGCAGTACCCCATCTTTAATTTTCTGGTGGGTGCTATCTTTGAAAGGCTAGGCGCCTTACATAGTTTATAATTTATATATAGTGACTAGTTATAAAACACAAATCAAAAAATATTCCATAAAATAATTTGATTTGTTCCCTAGTTAAATACTTCGTGTTATACAATTATATATTACTGTAAAAGCCGGCGGGGCGGCAGAGGCGGCCGAAAAATTAAAAAAGATCAAATATAGGGGTCTCGGCACCGAATACGATTTCGTACCTTTTGGCGTCGAGACCCTTGGCCCGTGGAGTCCGAATGCGTCTACACTATTCAAGGATTTAGCCAAAAAAATAGGAGACGCTACCGGTGATCGTAGAGCTGGCAGCTTCCTCGCACAGAGAATAAGTTTGCGATACAACGAGGAAATGCTGCCAGCATCTACGGCACCATGCCGCAGGGGGATAGTTTTTAATTATTTATTTTAAGATTAGTTTTATTTATTTTTAGATTAAGATTTTAAGTTTTATATGTATTATGTTGTTGTGTTTGTTAGAACAAATTAAATTATTCATATTATAATATATACATTACTCCACATATATCCAGGGTTCTGTTAACTTGAGAGTACATCCAACGTTTCAGCTCCATTTTCCTGGAACCAGTTTTGTCTACTACGCAATAACCTCCCAAACTCGTAACATTTTATCACTTGATAAAAACGAGAAAAGTCCTCCCTTTTCCCGAACGCGGTGACCCCAAGTTGCATGCGGTTGACTTAGAGACCTCCCTTACTAATAACACCATAACTCCGAAGTTTTGCAGACGGTCCTGGCTCTTGAAATACTTTATGAGAATCTCTGAAAGTTGGGGATAGATTAAAAGTAAATAACTAGTTGCAGAAAGTTTGTGTTAGCTACTCAGAGAGAAGTTGGAAGATGGTTATTTGGTTCAAAACATGATATTTCTAACTCACAAAGTAAGTAACTGGATGCACTATCGTAGAAACACTATAACTTATTTACTATTTTATTGATATGTACATGATATTAATCCAGAGAAGGAAAGTTTTCTTTTAAAAGGATTTTATGATTTGGTTTCTTTTACTAGAAGATATACCACGTTTATTTTGCTATCAAAAAACATTGCAAAGTTAGCATCACTATTTCGATCTCCGATCCAATATAAACTGTTCTTACCTAATTTTAAAAATACGGTAAAATTAAAGTAACATTTTACGACTGTATGTAATTGTAAATATTATGTGTGCTAAAGATTAAAAGATAAGTTATCCAAAATACCTACAGTTTTCCGAAGATAATAATTCTTAAAATCGGACCAAGCTATCTCTGCATGGGATTTGTAATGCCTAAGTGTGGCAACGTCGTCATTAATGTCAAATTTCTATGAAAATATGACGCTTGTAAAAACACGCCTTCTGTTCTAACAAAGAGAATTGATTGTAATAGGGAAGTAAAGTCTAAAAAAACGTGCTCCTTATTTTGACATCCAAGACAGATGGCGCTGTATTGCGCGATATGTTTTGTGGTCACTGAATTGTCAAGCGTCGACTTTTGGCAGTCAGAGTTACCGCAAAATGTATGGAGCTGTACATCTCGTTTACCTGTCAAATTCGAAGCACGAAAATTTCTTAGATTTTACGAATCTTACTCTATGTGTCTTTGGTTGTAATCAAGTCGGAGGACTCTTACTTGTTCTATGCAAAATCATGGTGTAAGTATTCATTACGTCAGTGAGGCTCCGAGCGAGACGTTATGGCCATTCTTGCTGGCTCATACGGTTAACCCAAAACACAGACAATTTTGAATCCTATCCCAAAGACTAGAACGTAAACATTTAAAAACTATAACGGGGTGCTAAATTATTATAAATTTCATATTAAGTAAAAGACGAGTTTAAGACGAGGTGTGACCAAAACGAACTTTGGAATGTATTTTACATTATTTTCACCATCGTGCGAATTTCCAAAAGTAGTGCTTCTGGTTTGGAACTTTCAACCGGTGACATTAATTATTGGTAAAAGTGGTAGGAAAAAGAACTGAAACTGTCCATTTACCAGCTCGGTCGATGTTGGTACCTCGGCTCAAGTCGATATATAAAATCGTTATATTATAAATTGCTAAAGCACATGTGGGTTAAGATAAACGTAGTTTATTTTGCACGAGCCAATAGAAAGAGTATAGGTATGAAGATACCCTACCCCCATTTTTTTCTCTTTCCCCCTTTTAATCCAACTTTGTACCTACTAATGATGTCTTTTTAGGGTTCCGTAGCCAAATGGCAAAAAACGGAACCCTTATGGATTCGTCATGTCTATCTGTCTGCCCGTCCGTATTTCACAGCCACTTTTTTCCGAAACTATAAGAACTATACTGTTGAAACTTAACATAACAGAATTATAAAACTAAAAAAAAAAATATATATATGATGTACATTACCATGCAAACTTCCACCAAAAATTGGTTTGAACGAGATCTAGTAAGTAGTTTTTTTTTTAATACGTCATAAATGGTACGGAACCCGTCATGGGCGAGTCCGACTCGCACTTGGCCGCTTTTATTTCATGTTTTGTTTTACATTTTCTGTACAATAACCTTTCTGTACTACTACTTCCAAACTGACATTTATAAGTGATATCATACCTTTAATGTGACTGTGTTTCAGCAGCAACATCACGCCGGAATACTGCAACTTTAACGCTGGAGCAGACTCAATCCGGACGGTACCTTAACGTAAAAAGCTGCCATATTTTTCGCAGCCGTCCGTCGGTCACGCTGTGCATCCGAGCGCGTTTTCCCCTCTGCTCGGCTATTTTATGCCGTCATCAATTCGGTCCGCTGCCACCTACGGGCGGCGAAATGAAAAATATCGGCGCAATAAAATGAGTTTTAATACGATATAACTTGTTAAATTGTCACTGAACAAATAAAACAAGTTACTGACAATTTTAAACACTTTTTTCTGACTGTACTTTAATTTTTGTTACTGGTATGTCTTTGATGTGCATGTGCACAGTACTGCTGGAGACGTTTCCAAGGAGCCTATATCTATACTCGATGCGTTTGTATTTTTCCATTGAGGAGTTCCTTTGGCGACCTTTCGATTGCATCATCAGATCAGCTTCATGTTAGTCATTGTCATCAGATTTACGGAAGTCCAAGTTTTGAACTTAAGGCACCATGAATATACTTGTACCTCAATGTTAAATGTGAGATATGCCGTCGAAAAGTTTCCGAATTTGGGAAATTCTCACATTGAAATATTTTTGTATGGGGAATTGGGGATCGAAATGTTCCGTTTCCTAAAGTTTCTTTTGTTTTCTGTTAATTTTTCCTGAAATTTCCGAGAACTTTCCAAACTTTTAATCAATTTAGGTACCTCAACTTGCACATTTATTTGTAAAAACTAATAACTGGTGTGTTATTTCGACTCGGAATCATAAGGACTACCTATTGATTAAAGAAAAAAATTGTGCCTAGTTTTTCATACAAACTGTGATGATCCATTCAGAAAGTTTGTGAAAATGCGTCAAGCGAGACATTCTTTTCGGAAACCTTTTTTTCCTTTTCAAATTGATAGTTCTCAGAAAGAGTAGAAATAACCCAAAAGTTTGTAGTTTTTCGAAAAACGTTTTTAACTGAACTATATTGAATATTACACAAATGACAACGCAAAATAAGCTTATTTCTGCAAAGATAAGTAGCCGTGGAACGAAACGTAATAAGGTAGGGAATCCGACCACTGATTAGCAAATCTGATCCCGCTCTGTTTTGAGGAAAAACAATAAAAATACGCCTATTTAATTAAGTACAGGGAACGTATTAAAAAAGAACCTATGACTCATTGAAAAATAAATATTATAGGGTGTTATTTCAGCATTAGTACGGAAATATACCTAAACGCGACCGCCAGATTTACAAAATGTTTACTTACTTATAGTTTGTGCCATCCACGATGACGCGCAGAATTATCAAATCCAACCTTTAATAACATGACAATACGAATCAAGTCACACGTCATCGTGAATGGCACGATCTATACTAGCATTAAAATGATAACGACAAAGGGCCGGCCGCTTCCAAACAAACGTAGTCCCCATTTTCTTCAATGGATATTGACATTATGGGAAATGTTTATAGTCATGCCCCTATGTTTGATTTTTTTCGACTTTTTTATTTGTGTAAAAATTTTGAGCGAAAAATTTATTTCTTATAACTTTTATAATAATTTAAGACTCGACAACACTCGAACATTGGGGCATAGCCTGTGTTTGATATCTCCAGAGAGGAAAATACGGAGTGCGTTTGCATGAAAAGACGGTTCTGGGGCGGCCGCGACCAATCCTCTTAAACACTGAGACGTGTATTGTTGGACCAAGCTAAAGAATTGATCAACGTAGCGACGTATCAGGAGCGCAAAATAGTGGCAGAGAGAGCCAGGCTCTTAAAATTATGATGATGATGATGGGAAATTACATAGTTCAACGCTGGGTAGCATTGATCAGTTAATGTAGGTACCAAATTGTCTGCCGACACTCGTATAAAAACTTGGAACTTCTTTAAGTTATTCACACGACTTTCCAAACTTTGTGACTTTCGACCTAGTCCTCATAATTTACCTACGAAATGTCAAGCCCCGAATTATAAGTTTGCGGTAAAATCGAAATAAGAACACGATTATAAGATGAAAACGATTTGCGAGTGAAAGTGACAGGTCACGGGTGAAAAGAAGGGCGTCTCCGCGACAGGCTGACGCCGGTCAGCGCTTTCATAATGGGGTGACGTTTGAGAAAATGGGAGTAGATGTAAATCTGTTTATTAAAAAAGCGGCCAAGTGCGAGTCGGACTCGCCCATGAAGGGTTCCGTACCATTTATGACGTATTAAAAAAAACTACTTACTAGATCTGGTTCAAACCAATTTTCGGTGGCAGTTTGCATGGTAATGTATATCATATATTTTTTTTAGATTTTTCATTCTGTTATTTTAGAAGTTACGGGGGGGGGACACATTTTTTCACTTTGGAAGTGTCTCTCGCGCAAACTCAGTTTAGAAAAAAATTATATTAGAAACCTAAATATCATTTTTGAAGACCTATCCCTAGATACCCCACACGTATGGGTTTGATGGAAAAAATTTTTTTTTTTAATTTTTATGACTTATTAAAAAAAACTACTTACTAGATCTCGTTCGAACCAATTTTTTTTTTCGGTGGAAGTTTGCATGGCAATGTATATCATATATTATTTTTAGATTTTTCATTCTGTTATTTTAGAAGTTACGGGGGGGGGGGGACACTTTTTACCACTTTGGAAGTGTCTCTCGCGCAAACTATTCAGTTTAGAAAAAAATGATATTAGAAACCTAAATATCATTTTTAAAGACCTATCCATAGATACCCCACACGTATGGGTTTGATGAAAAAAGATTTTTTGAGTTTCATTTCTAAGTATGGGGAACCCCCAAAATTTATTGTTTTTTTTTTCTATTTTTGTGTAAACATCATAATGCGGTTCATAGAATACATCTACTTACCAAGTTTGAACAGTATAGCTTTTATAGTTTCGGAAAAAAGTGGCTGTGACAAAATCGGACAGACAGACGGACATGACGAATCTAATAAGGGTTCCGTTTTTTGCCATTTGGCTACGGAACCCTAAAAACCGGGCAAGTGAGATTTGGAGCATGAATAAGAAAGGGATTCGTAGCTGTCGATCGGCAACAGTGATGCTAATGTGCTATTTCTCAATTATACCCTTGAAATCCAAATTTGAATAAAATATCGAAGAATATAATTTCTACCCAATTTATCCATCAATTATTTTAGACTTTCATATCATAATTAGGCCCTGTTTCACAATGTCCAAGTAAAGTGTTGGATATCTAATTAACAAATAAATTAACTGCTAGATAAAACTTAGCACCTTATCTACCAGTTAAGGTTATTTGAAGATTGTGATACGTGAAACAGGCCCTTAGTAAATGATACAATATACTAAGCGCCTGTTTCACTAAGTCCAAGTAAAGTCCTGGATAAGCTAGTTGCCACTTATCTGACGAATAAAGTCATTGTTGGCGTTTCACAATCTTCAAATAAGCTTAACTGGTAGATAAAGTGCTAAGTTTTGCATGAATTTTTATTTGGCAGTTAATTAAATTTATTTGTTAATTGGCTATCCAATAATTGGACATTGTGAAACAGGCCCTAAGTCTAGTTTACCATGAACAAAAAACATTCCGTTCAAACATCATTTGTATACATTGTTTCATAATAGAAGTTGTTTGCTCTACAACTTCAAAGGAAAGGTATAGTATCTCTGATTCTGTGATCTAGAATCTAATGTTATCTGCGCTGAAGTATACATGAACATGATAATTTTCACCTAGACAATGTAAGCTTATGTATTACGGGTATATAACGTGGAACGTACATAATAATTCCACATGATAAGAGCCAGCTTATCACTAATCGGTAAACAACAACGTCTCAGACACGACGTAGGTTTGCGGACATACGTGTCTTAGACAATACACGTTCGTCTACACAGTTCACTGGCAATAATATAACCTAAGCCTTATTGTAAAGACGTAAGGTTCAACTATGGTTAGTTAAGGTTGTTTCTGTTAGTAAGGCGATTAGGACAGCTGGATCATAATACTGCTCCAACACGTTTAACATATGGCATTCGAAAACGCTTTCAATTGTTATCGTGCCCTCGCGTATAATAGAAATATATTATGTATAAAGCCCATAATTATAAGTAACAAAAAATCAACAAGTTAGTTGTTGTCGATGATCTGGTTAGGATGTTGACGGAAGTTGCAGCATAGCTGTTGCAACGTTACTGCAGTATTGACGAGGGAGATGTCAATTTCCTTGATAAGACCTTTAATCCAGTAACCTTGTCCTCTGAAAGTAAGGGGTTCTTTGCGTCAAATCCGGAAGTAGTTCGGTAGTAATCTGTAAAAAAATCGAAATTGCCGCGGTTTTCTCTATTTTTGAGAAAGTTGCGTTCATCGCTCCCTCGAGACCTCTCTCAAGCTTGGATTATTCGTTGGGCCAACATCTTAACAGATCTGCAAAGAATCAGAACTACCAGATTTGACACAAAGGCTAATGTATAAAGTTACTCTGTTACTTTTAACCCGTCACTCATTTTATCACGATAACAGGTGTAATAGTTCTGCACACTAACATGTCTTCATGCACACATTGACACGACATATTTAGATTTTTTATACTGTAAATATCACGTTTTAATGTTTCGTTTTGGACCTCCAATGATAACCTTAAAGACATACAAATCATGCACTTTTCTTTTCCACGATGCATCTAAAAGTTTCCCACAATCTTATAATATTCTAGCAAATGCATAGCGATCATAATTATTTAAATTCATTTATTACAAAATTAACTTACACACAACACGCAACCGCTTTGATCGTAACTCGATACATTAGTAACATAGACAACCTTCTATAGATGTAGCATTATGAAGCTCATAAGAAAACTTGCACTTACCATACTTACCTGTAAATAAAGAACTATTATTATTATTATTATTATTATTATTATTAAGTTCACTTATAATCGTAAAATACTATCCTATTGGTTACATAATATGTTATAAACAAGTAAGTTTACCTAGATATCAAATTCTGTTGATAATGCAATTAAATTCTTACAATGCCTCAAGGGCCTATTTTAGATATAAGCTAGTTATAGTAATCATCTGTATATATTCTTGCTTAGTCTTTATTTAATTATTTATTTATTTAATCTTTATTGCACAATACATGAAGGTACAAATGGCGGACTTAATGCCTTAAGGCATTCTCTACCAGTCAACCAATAGTCTTTGTATTTTATACAATATAAAATTAGAAACATACCATACAAAAATACTTATTTACGTATTTTTTTTATACAACCATGTAAGTACTTGCATCCATGTTGTCGGCAACAGAGCCCCAGTGTATATTATATACTGACAAAAGTACGGTACCTGACTTTTAATGCTCAACTCGCCACTTGGTGCTGTAGCAAGCATACAATGTGTAAGTTACATTTTTTATCCTGACTTGGGCTCTATAACTACTTCTCGAGCAGTAGAGCGATCGGACTATAATTATGTAATGTAGCCTGAGGATAGATAATCCAGGACCGTTCTGCGCTAGACTGAAATTTACTACTTGCACTTTATTCTGGAATACTTCTACTGAATTTACGTTCCGGCGGGATCAGTTGAGCGACTCAACCTCTCAACCCGGGTATGGTGAGGAATTCGAGGTAATATAATGGAAGTTTTGTTGCTGGTTCGCTAAATCTAGCCTCTTCAGCCTCCAGCAAGAAACTGTAAAATGTAGACTACCTTGGACCTTGAACAGTGTATATGCTCTGTCTAACGGATGAGCAATCTGTGGTTTGTTAAGTGAATTATTAAATTAACGTTCCTTTATGCCGCTAAATGAATTCTAAACATGTGAAGGCTTATAGGAAGCCTTACATTCTTGCCATTCCACGCTTCATAGTTCTATTATAAAATAGCGACAGAATTATATTGTCTATATTATTTAAGGAAGTCATAAAATAGATCAAACAACGTTCGTGTTATATTTATAATTGGTATTTATTGCGGAAATTGTACTGCTTTTCTGCTCATGTCCGTGTAAGTAATATTATTAATAAAGTAGAAAGATCTTAGTACCATATTGTTCAATGTTCAAACACTTTTCTTAATTAGTTTGACACAAAACATACTTATTAAAATAATTTTTCGGTACTTTAATCGCCAAATAAATACAATACCTATTTAAAAATAAACTAAATAATTAACAATGTCGAATAAAAAAGCATATTACAAAAACAAAACAAATATACAGATAAAAATAACATAGTCCTAAAATACTTCTAACCTAAATACCGACAGCTACACTACACCCGCGACCCTCCCGACGCAAAGGTACCCATGACGCTCGCCGCGTTGCCACGTTGAACGGCGATGGATAACCTTTATAAGTAAGTACAAAGTTGTTTGTAAGTAGAAAGTGCTATGTATGTATGCTCTACCTTGGCATACTTGTCGACCAACTCGTTTGCAGAAAACGAATGAAACGCTATTGTCTCTCTGTCACTCTCTTATATTAGTGCAATAAAGACAGATAGCGTTTCGTTTCGTTTCTCTGCGAACGATTGTCATTTTAGTTACGCCCCTGGTTCGATGAAATAGTAAAAAAAATATATAGATACTGGTATACGTAACCCTACTTCAGTAAATGTGTATAGGAAATAATATACGTATACTAAGAACATTACTGTCAGTCAGGAATATCAGAGGGATTTGGTAATGCTCTATATACAAAGGCTTATTGTGCGCAACTGATTTGATAGATCGATAACTGTTGATATTGAATTCAACTGACATGCAACTAGGAGGCCAATTCTGTATTAACACTTTGATATTTTTTCGAATTTAAACCATTATCATTAACTACTGTTTTTAGTAGTATTAAACGCTAACAAAATGTTGGTGGTAACTACTGGAAAAAAAAAAATCCCACCTTTTACCACTGGTAACTACTGGGAAACAAAACCCAGTAGTTACCACCAAATCACCATTTTTTTTTTTTCCCAGTAGTTACCAGTGGTAAAAGGTGGGAAAAAATTCCCAGTAGTTACCACTGGTAACAACTTGGTGGTAACTAGTGGGAATAACCCGTTCTGAGTATTCAGTTAATCTCCTTCGAATCTAATTCCAATTTAATTTATGTAATTGTCCGTACGTTTTGCATTACAGTCTTACATTTAAGAAAGAGGTGAATGAAATGAATAGAAAATAAATGAAATTATATCACAAAGGTAAAAAATATATGGAAGTAAAGTAAAGCTTGTAAAGTAATTTGACTTGTTTTAGTTCCCTATCCCAACGCCATAACAAAGGCATTTGATGAGGAAATCATGTACCAAGTATCAAATAACCAATTGATTGAGTGAAAGTAAGCTTTCGTTCAGCGGAACTACACAATGGAAACAAAAATGATGTGAACAGAGAAATGTGGTACAATGTCATGTTTGTTTGTATGCAGCGTAAGTTTTTGCGTAGTTTCGGTGTGAACTGGTACGAATTGGAGCATGGGAGACTTTCGTTGTGCGTTATGTCAATCTTTGAAACTAGTGTTTAATTCTTTGATAGGAAAAGTTAGCTTTTACTGGGTGATGTGAAAGGAAGAATGATTGTTTTATACTATTAGACCGCGAGCCAGGAACAATTTCCATGACTAATCGCCTCCCGGCTGAAAACACCGTGTATGTACATGTACCGTCAGCTGCAGAGAAAAGGCAACCCCCCTGCATACAAATTTCTATGCTGGGGTGGTACCTTTTCTCTGCAGCTGAGTGTGCCATGTACTATGGTAACAAACAAGCCTATCTACCTGTTGCTAAGGGGGCGTCCATTAATCGCGTCATATTGTATAGGGGGGGGGGGGAGGGGGTCAGCAAAAAATCACCAATGATCACCACAGGGGACGGGGGGTATGGACACGTATCACGTGTATTTTTTTTTTCATCTGTGCTATACTGTATTATAGTCAATAAAATAAAAATACTAGTTTTCCGCCCTTATTATCCTTCACGTGTACTTAGGTTCATTTGTTAGAAAACTGTTCTTTAGTTATCGAAAAAAATACACGTCATATTGGATGGGGGGGGGGGGTCCTGAAAATATCACCAAAGATCGCCATGGGGGAGGGGGGGGTCTAAAACAAGCCAAAAACGTATGACGCGATTAATGGACGCCCCCTAAGCGGAAACAAGAGGTTTTTTTTAATACTACGTCGGTGGTAAACAAGCATACGGCCCGCCGGTAAGTCATCTCCGTAGCCTATATACGCCTGCAACTCCAGAGGAGTTACACGCGCGTTGCCGACCCTAAACCCGCCCCCCTCGTTGAGCTCTGGCAACCTTATTCACCGGCCGGAACACAACACTATGTGTAGGGTCTAGTGTTATTTGGCTGCTGTTTTCTGCTGTTGAGGTATTCGAATATCAGAGTGTTCCGTCGATAGAATTTATTCTCAGCTCTGGTAACTTAAGGCGATTATCATACCGTCACCGCATACGGTAACGGTATAGTGAGTGGTGCCCGTAGAATAGAATTGTACCACCCCATATCTTCCCGTGGGGATCGTAGAAGGCGATCAAGGGAACGTGGAAAAGTTTTTGACCCCTTGAAACTTTTTCATACCTATACTGTTCCATCTATCCGAGTTTTTCTCCGGTCGTAGCGGTCCCCGTTCCACTGGGTCAATAAAAATAAGGATGAGTTTGTGCACCTGCGTCTTGCGTGTACGTTTATGCACTTTAATATCTCCAGTACTTGACTGCTTCCGCAAAATCCCGCCAGCGGCGATCAGCTATAATTATGTTGATGGTGTTCTTTCGTGCCCGTTGTGCGCACGGGTCTTTGCCAACAAGATCGGCTACGTCAGCCACTCGAGAGCACATGAACGCCAACAAAGGAGTTGAAGCAGTCATCGAGGTCGAAAACGGTCAGGAGCATTATATATACAGCGTATATAAAACAAAAACAGCCTATATACGTCCCACTGCTGGGCATAGGCCTCCTCTCATGCGCGAGAGGGCTATAGTCCCCACGCAGGCCCAATGCGGATTGGGGACTTCACATACACCTTTGAATTTCTTCGCAGATGTATCCAGGTTTCCTCACGATGTTTTCCTTCACCGAAAAGCTAGTGGTGAATATCAAATGATATTTCGTATATAAGTTTCGAAAAACTCATTGGTACGTGCCAGGATTTGAACCCGCGACCTCCGGACTAAAAGTCGAACGTCATATCCACTCGGCCACCACCGCTTTTACAGTGAATATATATATAGTGTAAAAATACGAAATCTCAAGAATAACGAATAAATAAGCATGTATTTTAATTTCCAAATATTCGCATTGAAGTTACGATATGATATCAAATAATAAAGAAAAAAACATTTGTTATTTCAACGTCATTCCAAATCCCAACAAATAAAATGTTACTTTCATCAAAGTAATATAAGTCTTTAAATAGGATGAAAGCAAATATATGTCGCATAACATGGAATAAAAAGGTTTACGAATGTAAACGTAATAAATAAACCAATAAAGAGAGTCTTTCATATCCATATAATTATTACAATTCATGTCTTCTCTTATCTTGAGTAACCATGGAAAAGTCTTTTGTGCTAGGGTTACCACATGTTTTTTTTTTGCAGGATATTCGTAAATTCGTGTTGCATTACGATTTTTTCTGGCGTGCATTACAAAAGTTAGTTTATTGTTATATATTTTCTTTTAATTCCTAGCAACGAAAATAAGCACCAGACATAGGTTGAAGTCCCTACGGACCGTACCTAAGGACATTCAAGTCCCTACCAATTTCACCAAGTTGTTTTAAAATGTGAGCGTAACCTAAATTGTATGGCAGCGGCTAAGTTCATGTGTTTCTAAAGTTTGCCGACCGGTCTGGCCTAGTGGGTAGTGACCCTGCCTACGAATCCGATGGTCCTGGGTTCGAATCCCGGTAAGGGCATTAATTTGTGTGATGAACACACATATTTGTTCCTGAGTCATGGGTGTTTGCTATGTATTTAAGTATGTATTTATCTATATACGTATGTATATTGTCGCCTAGGACTCATAGTACAAGCTTTGATTATTTTGAGGCTAGATTGATCTGTGCAAGATTGTCCCTAAATATGTATTATTTTATTTATTTAAACTTTATTGCACAAAAGAAAAACTTAATGTACAAAAGGCGAACTTAATGCCATGAGGCATTCTCTACCAGTCAACCTTAGGGCAAAGCAGAAAATTTTTTAGGCGGTGCATTTAAAACTAAAAGAAATTGTTTTTGAAAGAATTAGAGTCCTGATTTACATAATTTAATTTAAAACTACTTAAATATATAAAGATACATAAATAAATATATATACACAACCGATTCGTGAGACTGATACTTAATTGCTCTTTGAACTGCCAGCAAACAAATCACGCGCAGATTTTTTGAAAGCGGACTTATTGGGAGCTTTTCTAATGTTAGGTGGAAGACCGTTCCAAAGACGTGCTGCCTGAATGGCGTAAGAGTTAGACATGAAGCCTGTTCTATGAGGGGGGATAGAAAGAGAGAGATTGCCAGTAGAGCGAAATTGGCGGTCATGAGAAGCACCATAAAAGTGAAAGAATTGTTTAAGGTATTCAGGGGAGTGTGGATCAGTGAGAATGGAATTGAGAGCGCAGAGCATACGAATATAACGCCGTTGACAAATAGGGAGCCAGCGCAACTGGGAACGAAACGAGGGCATTATTATTATTATTAGTTATTGAAAGACTATAAATCATAGCAAACGTTATACGTTATTTTTTTGCAAATACAAGATTTTAATTGATCAAAATTTCGTAAGGATTTTAGAAACTTTGTAGCATCGTGACATGACAATTGTGTCCCGAATTCACAAGTTCGTATTCGGCAACCCTATTCCCAGCAACGAGTTAAGTCAACCATAAATTTACCCCAAATGGGCGATCGGAATAAGTTATCATCGGCAGTTAGGAGGCGTTTTTTCGATAACGCTTCCTTGTTTGTATTTTCTTAGTATATTCATTGATAAGCCGTTTTTGCGGTATTTCTTTTAAAACGGCAAACATGAACGACAAATATTTAATGCCTTTGTTTGTTTTGCGATGGCTTTTAAGTGGAACTAGTTAATATATTTGCAGTGGAACCTCAGTAACGCGAATCTTAAAGTGATGCCAATAAAATGTGTGAAGGAGTGTGTTGTCGGTACACAAAATAATTGAAAATAAGTAATCAAGTTGTGGACATGGTGGCGGCGGATCTGCGCGAACTTCGAGTCACCAACTGGCGAGAAGTCGCACAGGACCGAGAAAAGTGGTCTTGTGTCGGAGGCCAAGTCTCATTTTGGGTTGCTGAGCCAACGGAGTAAGTAAGTAATCAATTTGTGTTTCCCTTCCCACTACTTTTGGACTCCGAATCACAGTTTTTTATGTAGGTAGTTCGACAATACCAAAGACTTTCAAACTAAAATTATCATCGACAGTGAATTTTATTTTAGTGCCTATTCTATCCTGTATTATACAGAGCGTCCCAAGACTATGAGAAAGGAAAACCGTACGTACAACAACGTACGTTACACAACAACAATTACAACTACGTTTTACAATACAGTACTACAATTCCCACTGGTAGGTTGTAATAACACCGAGGTATACAGGACGTCCCAAGACTATGGGACATCAAGGGAAAGTGCTTTAAATATCGTAGATAGGATATTTTGCTGAAAGAAGACTTTACGTTATTTTTAAAAGTCAGTAATTCTCCATTTAATGATTTTCTAAGAATTACTTGCTTCATCTGAGAATTGAACCGGTTTATTTATTTTCTTGAAATTTTACTCAAACATTTTACGTTGTTGCTTTCTTTTAAAATACTATATTTCTTAAGAATAATTATTATATTTTGTCCATTCTTTCGACTGGCATCCTAAAAATACGGGGGATTTTTTTTCACATTTAAGTCGGTTCGATTCCCAGACGAACCAAGTCATTCTTAGAAAATCTTTAAATGCAGAATTACTGACTATTAAAAATAACGTAAAGTCTTCTTTCAGCAAAATATCCTATCTACGATATTTAAGGTACTTTCCCTTGATGTCCCATAGTCTTGGGACGTCCTGTATACCTCGGTGTTATTACAACCTACCAGTGGGAATTATAGTACTGTATTGTAAAACGTAGGATGCTGGTTGCACTTATTACGTAGAAACCACTATCCTCTTTTCTGTATTATCTGCCTATTTGTATTTCCCCTGATAAAATAAAGAAATAAAACAATTGCTTTTCTCTTTCTAATAATTCAGTCTGATGTATAAATTAGAATGTCAAGCCATTAGTTCATAAATTGACAACAGCATATCAAGTAATTAATATTTCGTAACGAATTTTTAAATGCAGAAACCATTTTCCGCCTGCATTCTACACGCTCCGTAATTAAAATGTGTCAATTTGCACCCAGGAACGGACGAGAACAAAGTAAAAAACTCAGCTAAGTACACGTAAAAAACCTTGCTTTATTAATTTAATACTCACGGAGAAGAGAAAGAACCCTTTGCATAAGCCCGATGTAGCGTAAGCAAATTGTTTGTAAAACGCGCTGCACACTCGACAAAAAATCTCATTACCATTTCTAATCCTGAAGGATACGGCGCTTATGAAAATATGCTTTTAAACTGACTTTCACTTGGTTTTACTGGAGTTTAAATTCTAGGAAGTTTTTCTTTTAAATGAAGATAATATTGTGGATAAGTATTTATCCCTTATGAGTGAATTGGAGTTGGGAGTTCAAAAAATATGTTTAAAATTAATATGCGATGACTGAGATACGCGTCATACTCGTGAACTGATACTGTTTGTGGACACTGGTCTGTTTAAGCTGACACGTGACACGCTGACACATTGTTGATGTGTTTTTTTTTCTTTTTGCTTATAATATTGAATATCTAAATTTACTAACTTCCATGTTGAACTGTGAAAACCGTGTAAGTGCCCTTGTGGCCTATTTGCTGAATAAATGTTGAAGTTAGCTTGAGGCACAGCAAAATAGCTGTTTGAATTTTCGCCAGCGCTACAGGGCAATCACCTCCATATTACATAGGTAGATGACATTATGAATTACTACAGGTACTTACTTACTCTATTCGCTAAGTGCACGACGGGTGCTGCTCTAAATCTGTGGCCTATTCTACGTAAAATCTTATGGAGTAAAATTAGATCAAACGGCTGCCACTAGCACGTTAAGTGCGACTTTTCATAAGATTACGTGTTTGCAATAAGGGCCACATCTCCCTCCACCTCCAGCGACTGTGCACCTTGCCAATAGATAACTAGACATAGTTATGAGTTACATAATATAGTGTTAAATATGTTACAAATAGTGAGGAAGCCAGCCAAATTGTATCCATATATAATAAAAATATATCGAAAAATTGGCCCAAATAACTGTCAGTAACGTCGAATGGATGGAATATTAGTTATCGGAGCGGACACATCCGGAGCAAAGCAAACACTTTATTGATACGCTTCGTTACGCAAAACTGCAGATCACTACATCTAGATGGAGTACTCATCACAAGTAGAAGTTATCATACTTACATATTGACGACCAGTTTGGCCCAGTGGGTAGTGACCCTGCCTACGAAGCCGATGGTCCCGGGTTCAAATCCTGGTAAGGGCATTTATTCGTGTGATGAGCATGGATATTTGTTCCTGAGTCATGGGTGTTTTCTATGTATTTAAGTATTTATAAATATTTATATATTATATATATCGTTGTCTAAGTACCCTCAACACAAGCCTTATTGAGCTTACTGTGGGACTTAGTCAATTTGTGTACTAATGTCCTATAATATTATTTATTTATACTAGCACTCGCAAGTATAAGAGCGCTATCATTGGGCTGTGTATGGGTGAATTAACTTTTTCTTGTCAGTCGTTGGTATGTTTACGGTCGCCTATGTCACTTTTAAAACCCTGGTTTTAGGCGGCCTATCCACTGGTGCGGAGTGGAGCAGAGATGTGTGGAATCAACCAACCTTTCGCTCCGCTTGAGACAACAGGCAGCTTTTTGCTATTTAAAATAATCAATTATAAGCAAACCTAGCATTTTGTGTTCAACTCTTCACTTTAGCATCAAGTACTCGAGTGAAAATTATATCACTAGCTATGTGCAAAATGTTCGAAGGGGTAAAATTAAAAAGCGATGATTGCGCTCGATGTGGTTAAAAATTTCTCAGGCTCAAATATACACAATTTTTGAACTGACATCGGTCAATGACTAATCCGCAACTGCTATATCTCTTACATCTCGTCCCTATGATAGTTAATTTTTATATCGAGTCGCTGTCACTTAAAATATTTGTAGACATTAATTTAATTAGAAATGTTTATTAAGTTATAAAATATGGTACAACATATTTCTTTAAATTGTATATACAGATGTCAATCACAATTAAAAAATCAACGGTGATCAACTCTGGTCAACGTGGGACAAAATTACAATTTATAAATTGTAATGTGGTACGTTCTAAAATAAAAAAGGAAAATAAATATTCACATATATTTTTAATTATTTTTTTAATATAAACACAGCCAAAAGAGACTTAAAGGAACTGTCATAGGGCGATAGGGATCCATTCGACGCGAAAGGTATAGGCAGGCGCAAAAATGATTTATAAAGCGATATCTATGGGAAGAAATCTACGCTCAGAACTAAGCAAACAACCACCGAGTAATGAACACAAAACTAAACCGAACTAATAAGTTACCGCGTGCTGATAATTGATTCTGCGTTTGTGATAACGGTCATGTATTGAATGGGTTCGATCAGAACAGAAATGAAAACTTACAGTAGATCGTCAAATAAACTTACATCGGCCGGTATATAAACCGTGATTATCTTTAAAAAAAATTAATTATCAACTATACATTTAAATAAAAACAAACTTAGAATAAAAAGTAACCTTTAATTAAAACTACCTACAAAACTAAAATTGAAACCTAAAAAAAAACCATAACATGAGTGACCTAGCCCAATATGTTTATATTAAGCTAGATCACCCAGGTCAGATTATCTTTTATATTGTTTTTGAGCTGCCGATATTTCGACGCAGTTACATGCATCTTGTTCACGGGTAACTGGAGATAGCGGGTGGGTGTCAAAGTTGTGTAGACCGCATTCGGTCTACCCTCATTCGTGCGCGTCGGCTGCGTTCGCTTTCAACGTTACCACCGGTCGTGTCCCCGTTAATCATTCAAAACTGAGATCGTCACATGTTGTTGAGCCATTAGACTTCATTTTTAGGTTTTTAATTGATGATCATTTAATTTTGTTAGCACTTTCGACGGAAAGTCTCTCATGGGAATTTATAATAAATAAATATTATAAGGACATTTCTACACAAATTGTGTTGTGGGTACTCACTCAGACAACGATATATATAATATACAAATACTTTATACATAGATTAATACATCCTCAGGAACTAATAATCTGTGCTCATCACACAAATAAATGCCCTTACCGGGAACCCCGGACCATCGATTTCATAGGCAGGGCCACTACCCACTAGGCCAGACTGGTCGGTGTATCTCTAATACGGGCTTATTTTGAAAGTTACAAAAATATAATAACTTAAAGCACTTTCAGCAGCAACAGTAAGCAATGCAATGATTTAGTAAGCTTTGCAGTAGTGTAAGGGTGTTACCACATCAATCTATCGATCGATTATCGATCGATTGGTGTGGTAACACGCTAAGTCTTGCTAACGTAAGATGTGGTAAGAAAATAAAAATATTGGCCTACTGTTTGTCTCTATTCTTGTGAAGAAACCCTTCGTACTAGGATGCGATCGTGACGGGAATGTTACAAACTCCGACCCCTTCTATTACATCGATAACCAAATTTCGGGCTCCGATAGAATACATGAAAAATAATTATTTAGGTACCTCAAAGCAATTAAAACAGAGGGCATAATTATAATTATAATAATCCTATACAACAAAATGGATTTAAAGCTCTTTTAACAATAGGTATTATTAATTAAATACGGTGAAATTGCAGATTACGTCCGCTGTTTTGTCTATTATTTGACGTAAATGCACAAAAGGATCCATTCGGTACACTGACTGATTTTAAATTGTGTAAAAATATTTCATCTGCTATTAAGTCGTTCAAATTCGACTTTCAAAACAGGTATTATTATTGAATTTAGTTAGTTCATGTATATTTTTAAAAAGGATTTTTTGTGTAACTTTTCAAGTTCGTTTTTAATAAAGTCATATCGGTATTTAAAACAAATCAACACTGTATTGAAAGTAAACCTCATTCACAGCTTAATATAAATAAATATTTCACTCATAACCTTCCCGGTTCACTTGATGACTTGGTAATATCATTTAAAAAATCTTCCATTCCTTAGGGATTTTTGTTACGATTACTCCCTCTAAACCACCACCCACTAACCTGTAATTTTGTCCCACGTTGACCAGAGTTGATCACCGTTGATTTTTTAATTGTGATTGACATCTGTATATACAATTTAAAAAAATATGTTGTACCAAATTTTATTTACCACCCATTATGTATATTTGTATAAAATACCACCCATTATGAGCAAGTGTGATAAAAAGCATATTTTTAAAAGCTTTAATTGCGTAAAATACTTTCTTTCATGAGTGTATGTCACAAAAAGCATATTTTGTAAAAGCATAATAAGCCTTTACATCATCATTTATATTAGCACTTAAATCCAGTATATACATCAGCTCATCAGTCCCTATTCAACGTTACCAAACCTATTACCATCTATTACAGCCTAAATTGATTACGTAGACCGGCCAACTAAACTGCTCTGTAGGTAATATGCATTTAATCGAACTGCGTTGCATACAGCCTCCCTAATTGCAAAGAACGGAGTCAGCTAAGATTTACCAATTAAGGCAGGCGAGAGCGGAACCACCATGCGGCGTCAGCGAGTCCATGGAGTGGGGTACCTAATCATTCCTATTGACCTAAGGCCGCATAATACTCAGAGCTCTGTGTGTAGGGAATTTATTTGTTAAGTACTAATAATAAGAATTGAATCGGGATATCGGACCAAATGCTTGAATGGCGGGTCCATATCGGGTTGCATACAAGTTTAAGTCATATCTTTGATACGCATAACAACTTGTGTCATAATCATTGCCCATACAAATGAATAGTCATATTATACGGTGTCATACATTTTTAGCCATAATATTTGATGTAATACCTACCACTTGTCATGTATTTTTTGTGCATACCTAACAAACCTAACCTAAAATTTTATGCGATTTAAATAAATGACTATAAAAATTATGACATACTTAACTCATTTATGACAAAAACCCAGTTACGCTCAGGAATAATTCTGACTGACGATTTTTATGACTGACAACTTTATGCATAAAGTGTTATGACAATTAATAATATGACTAAAGTTGTTATTCGACCAGAGGGGTCCCTTGAATGGCAAAGAGATGGTCGGTAATTTTTTTTTTTCATAATAAATAACCACTCAGATGGTTAAAGTCGGAACTTGACTGTTTGATCTTTAATATTCTCTACTAAGGACCAAGACCTTAACGATGTAATCTTTTTTGCCATTCACACTAATATATATTATACAAAAAACAATTTAATTCTTTGGTTTAATTTAAACATCTCCCTCTTAAGCCGTAACATTGGCTGATTTAGGTACCTTATAAAATGTAGAACCCTAATACTTAGGAATATGAGTGCTTTAATTTTATTGTACACTTCATTAAAATAAAATAAACACAAACGTTTTTTTCTCAAAGAACCTAACATTGCCGTGCCGAGCCTGTGAAACATCTTATGATTTTATGTTGGCGTAAAAAGGTAATAAGATTTCTAGCGGGAATAAAGGGAGTTCCATTTCTCAACAAAAATTAGGTGGAAAAGTAATTTCGTTTTATTAAACAGATCCGCGAGGGGCCGGTAATTGTTAACCGATCCAGAAATGTGCATTCCTGGACATTTGCACAACAATGAGATTAAAAGGGGCATTACTTTTAAAGTTATCTCTGGTTTGCCCTGCTGACCTTTGACCGGGGCATAAAAAGACAAAGCGACCGGAACAAAGCAAAGGTACTTAAATTAAAGAGCAAAAATAAATAGCCAACACGTCTCAACGAGTTCTTAAGGCTCCTTGAAAAGCTATTCTGTCTTATTCGCTACCCCCACTTACGATTTCATTCAAACGAAAATTTCTCTCTCCATTCACGAAATACGGATTCATTTTGGTGATTGCTCTTGTAGAGCAATAAAAACCTAATCTGAATTTTAAGTGAAATATTAAGTTAAAATCTAGGTACATAAAATTCACGGATGCTGCGAAATAATTTGAAATTGCCGAAGTTAATCAAAAGTAATGTAATTTACTTTTGATAACGCAAATACCTGTCTGTGGAAACCTGTAATTGGCTTCTCTGATACATATTTATGTTAACCTAGTTTTAGTTTACTTAGCTGTTGGTTTTCCGAATAAAATAAAATAAAATAATAAAATACTACGGTTCGGCTATTACGTATTTTATGTCTTAGAACGCTATTAAAGTAAATTCTTTCCCTAATAAATTTTGTTCCCAAGACGACATTATAATTTTATGAAAGTATAAGAATTATTTATTGGATTTTGTATAAAATATGGAAAAAAAAATTAGAAACAACAAATGATAGATTTTTTTCCTGACAGAAAGGGGTTTGAGCCAACAATGGGTACATTAAATACGTTATTAATTTACTTACCCAAGCGTACACTTTGACAGAAATATTGCAATTACAAATATTACAATTTTAAATTTGCACCTTCCAAAAAACAACGAATTTCGTGATTTTTTTCGTGAGTCATATTAACATTAAGCTAATTTTACTGTTTAACGCACGTATTTTTAGTCCTTTCTGACTATAGTATTTGAAAATGGAGCCCTACACTCCCCGAAACATGTCGCGGGAGTGAAGTGAAACCGTGATTAGCTTAATTCCAAAAACATTTAAATCAAAATGGATAAGGGATAAATTCATTTTTCAACAAAATACAAGAAGGGGAGTTCATCCCAGGAAAAACGACGAAATTAGCAAGGTGATTGCAAACAAGTGCACCCGGAGGCACCCCCCAATCAAACCATCATTTCAAAATGTCGACACGACATCGGGAGCACGTTAACAATGATGTAATAAGGTGACGTTCGGATTCAGACTGCAGCACCAGTATTGTAGTGCGACATTACCGCCGACTGCATTGCTGCGGCAAATGTCATACCTAAACGTCAAATTTAATATTATGCACTTAAATTTCTCGATAAAATTACCCGATGCAAGAAACGTCAAATTAAATATAAGTTTCTCTGCTCTTTCTTCTTCCTCGCTTTATATCGGCATTTTTGCCACGGCTCATGCTGAGAGCCTGGGGTCCGCTTGACAACTAATCACATGAATAAGCGTAGGGACTAGTTTTTACGAAAGCGACTGCCATCTGTCCTTCCAACCCAGAGGGTGAAGTAGGCCTTATCGGAATTATTCCGGTTTACTCACGATGTTTTCCTTCACCGAAAAGCGAATAATTCATACATAAGTTCCGAAAAACTCATTGGTACGAGCCGGGGTCTAAACCCACGACCTTCGGATTGAAAGTCGCATGCTCAACAGCGCTCTTACTTTGCAAATGGCCATTTTGACGTTTTCTCCAATGGTGCAGTCAACTGCTACAGTAATGAAGCTGGAGCGCGACTTAAATGTCGATTGCATTACTGCTGCAAAAATGTGAAAATCGATGTTTCTACCGGATTTTTGACATTTGCGGCAGCTATGCCGTCAGCAGTCCTATCGCGCTGCGAAACTGCGGCAGAAATGCTGGTATAGTCTCAATACGAAAGGTACCTTAACAATGAGTGTAATATTGTGATGTCGGACAATTTCTGCGGCGCTGTCACATGCAGGTGTTGCGATGTGCCACAACCCCTCGCCGGGACCTGAATAGCCTCCATAGAAATTATTTCACCGCAGAAAGATTGGACCAAACTTTCCATCCGGACCCGAAAGTGACAGGTTCTACCGTTCAGCGAATTTAGGTTCGGGTTTTGTTCGATTTTACGTCAATTGTTGTTCGGATTTTATGAATTGAGCTTTGAAGTTCGTCGACGCTTCAGTAGTGTTGCAGGATAATTGGTTTTGAGGAAAACTTCAAATAGGTATCATAAAATTCATGAATATTTATGAAAAATACAGTCATACATATATCCCTGTTACTTATGAATAGCGTATTTGACTGTTTAAAATAAATTATTTTACATCATGCATGAAATAAAGCTCCATCAGATTAATAGAGAAACGTAGACAGCATGTTCGTCTGTCCGTCCCCGGCTTTGCTCCACGGCGGTTAGTGTTAGTACCGCTACCGGCCGATTCGAAGAATGAGATACGATAAGTTCTGGTTTAGATAAGTTCTCATTTAGATATCGTTTGTATGTCGTATAATTGACAGAAGCAGCTCGATTCAGGCAGCCAATGTCACTTTGACGTTAGAAATATTGTAGATAGATCACGAGATTGGGATCACGTTGGAATAAAAATAAATGTAAATTTTGACATTTCGTTTTGTTATCGATCTTTTAGAGATCTTTCCACGATCTTAAACATGTCTTAATCATTCTTCGAATCGAGCCGTATGTCAAAGATGAAAAGAATGCGGAAATTAATCGGAGTCCTTAAACACATAACATACAAGTTAAATTTTAAATAAAATAAATAAAAACTAATCTAACAGTCGAATAAATTAAGGTAACATTTAAATATTAATAAAATAGAGATATAAATTCAAACGTTAATAATTATAAAGAAAAGAGAAAATTAAAATTTAGTATCAAAATTAAATAATATAATAGCGGCAACAGAAATACATCACCTGTGAAAATTTCAACTGAGTGTCTAGCTATCACGGTTCGTGAGACACAGCCTGGTGACAGACAGAGAGACAGATAGACGGACAGACAGCAGAGTTTTAGTAATAGACCCGTTGTACCCTTTGGGCACGGAACCCTAAAATAGGCATTATGAGATTGTTTTTGGTAAACTAAATTATATGTACAGCTTGTACGGCTCAAAGCTATAAGTTTTTTTCCTGACACTGAACTACGATGTTACCAGCTATAAAAGGCATGTTTATGACCATTAACGCATTCACTGCCAGCAACCCGCCAGGCGGGCGCTCAGTCCGTAGTCGCTTTTCGCTACATACGCATTTTCCCATGTTATCGGCTACGCTTGTAGCGCGTAGCATGCACTGGCACTGAATGTGTTAATTAATTAGCGCGCTGCCAGATAAGCCACAAATCTCTAGTATCAGTCGCCAAAGGGTATCGTACCCGACGCCTTTATAATCCATCTTATTAAGGCACAATTTAATTAAGGTGATTAACAGTCAAGTCTATTAATACATTTTCTAATTACTTCTTTAAGGTATCCTGTTTTTTTTTACATTGTAAAAGGGTAAGTTTACGAGTGTCCGGAAAATTTATTATACATCTTAATTAAGAAGGTATTTTATAAACTTAGTGAATCGCAATTGTGACCGTGGCCGGCAAAACGTCCCGCTTTGTCGCTTGCCATATGGACGCCTTGACTTGAGGTCATTCGTATGAAGATACAAGCAAATCTCATGCTTATGGCAAGCGACAAAGTGGGATGTTTTTCCGGCCGCGGTCAATTAAGCTTTAAAAATGATTTTTTCTAATAAGTTTCAATCATATATGCGACATTATATATGAAAAGGGACCTTATTGTCGGTGGCGCTCACGCCATTATCAACGACGCTCCCATGTTATAAACAACGCCGCGCTACGCAGTGCGGCGTAAGCGCCATCGGCAATAAGGTCCCTTTTCATAGATAATGTCACATATTTTTAGAGTGACTCCATTTATATTTATGGGTCAAACACATTTTAGAAAAAGGTCACTTCTGTGGACAATATAATTAAAGTTACCGACTCTGGTACATAGATATTCCGTTTTTCATAACGGAAAACTAGGAACTCGTCTGAAAAAGGTATGCCTAGCATAGCTCTTCACAGATGAACTAATATGGAACATATCAATGTTTCGAGGGCGCAAGGGGTGCGGACAACTGAAAGTAAGTAATCTTAGATATTAGGAAAATTAATAATATTTTTTAAGAATTTTAAGGAAATCATAACGTCTAAGTATATCCGGTTAAAAAGGAAAAAATATTTTGGAATCACACCATATATTTTTATAGGTCAGTCAAACCTGGTAAATTTTCTTTTTTCCACCTCTCAAAACTTTGCCTGCCAGAAAACAGGTCCCCTGCGTTATAATCAACTGCAAAACGCATTGTCAAACTCCACAGTATCCTCAGTTTAATTACAGACTTTTCCAAAATTAATAAAAAGTCACATGGAGGCCTAGGGGCAGCTCCCGAGGTGGTACGTGCTCAAAATACTTTTCCACTCCCCTGTTGTATTAGGCACTCCATTTTTGTCTGGACAACGCGCAAGCTGAATTTTTTTGAGACTTAAAAATGTTTGGTAAAGTTGTAAAAGTTAGGTAATAGTACATTACTATAGAGGCCGGGAAACGTAGGGTTGCAGGCCAAGTAGATATATACGCGGATAGAGATATGCGGCCGGCAACCCCGTTTCTCGCCGAGATATGTATAGTGCTTTTCTCAAACTTGCAATTAAAACAAAAAAAATTAGTCAATTTGTTTTGTGGCGTCCTACTCGGCTCGCCACTCTACCAGCGGTGTACAACCTTACGCGCGTTAGTCCGCGCGCCAGCTCGATGCGTCACCGCCGTTGCTTAGCAACGAATATGCACAACAGAGGGCCTACCGCGAACTACGTTCGACGTGTTGCCTTCCTGTCACACTTACGTACGAATTTACAAGTGCGACAGAGAGGCAGCACGTCGAACGTGGTTCGCGGTAGGCCCACAGATCACCGTACCAAGCTAAGTGATGGTTGAATGCCAAGACGTTGTGTCACAATTTGACGTTATAAAACAAAAGAAGGTTACTTTACAGTCCTTACACACCTAAGGCAGTATGAAATTCCTTTACATATCATCTTCACTCATCGCACCTGATATGTAGTATTTCCGGACCAAATTTGACGTAAGTCATGTCATCATTTCATAGCAAGTTTGAGAAAAGGTTTATAGAATACTGATTAAACTATAATTTCTACACATTATTAACTTATATGTAGAAACGGGAATTAACCGCGTATTAAGTTTTAAATTTACCTCCGTGATTAAGATCATTGGTTTTAAGATGTTGATGTCAACGTTAGCCAGTCTTCTCCGAGACCACGGGGACAACGCCGTCCTCGAAACGTCAGAGGTAAATTTAAAAGATAGTACGCGATAACTCCCGTTTCTATAAGTTAATAAGGTTAACGGAGTTGGGTAATTTTAACTTAAGTATTTTTTACAAATATTTATCCATTTGATTTAAAAATAGTTTATTCTTGTATTACCATTTTATCACTCAGTAAATTTACCATTATGCTACTCGTATATGAACACAAAATCGGTACATAGTATACATACATGCTGTTAAGCATATATTATGTTGTCCACAGGCGTGACAACATCATTAAATGACACATCGGTGTAATCATGAGTATCAAAAACCTGGACAAGTGCGAGTCGGACTCGCCCACCGAAGGTTCCGTACAACATTAACTTCTTTTTTCACAAATATAGTTTAAATTTATCCCTGTATTTGTAGTGTAAGATGATATTACTTGCATTTGATAATTGTAGATCAATCCCTATAAATTTTGATTATCTTAGTGTCGAAATTTACGGCTTTTGCGGCATAAACGAACGTAGGTATCTTTTCTGTACGTTAACTTTGAAAGTTGATTTTTTTTCACAGCTTCAAATGAATGCTGACTTGAGTAATTAGTTTTAATTTCCAGTTGATACCTCCACGCGTTTCCGAGATAAAGGGTCTTGACAGACAGACGGACGGATGGACGGACAACAAAGTGATCCTAAAAGGGTTCCGTTTTTCTTTTGAGCGTAATTTATATTCTTGTTAATTAATGATAATACATTTCCAAGTAAAATGAAAGTATACTTACGTTACATCGGAACACTATGCGGCATTCTCCTTCCTTACAAACATATAAGGATGATATACCTGAAATAATAAGTAAATTATTTAGAAACGGTTATCATAAATCAATCCATATTATTAATGAGTTTTGACGCTACGCTATTGCTGAACCAAGATCCACTTTTTTATGCTACGTTGGTGGCAGACAAGCATACGGCTCGCCTGATGGTAAGCAGTCTCCGTAGCCTATATACGCCTGCAACTCCAGAGGAGTTACATGCGCGTTGCTGACCCTAACTCCCCCTAATTGAGCTCTGGCAACCTTACTCACGGACACGAACAGAACACTATGAGTATGTTATATGATTATGAGTGCATTAGCACTTGGTTCCATATTTAGTAGGTTGCGAGAGCTCAACGAGGGAGTCTGGAGTTGTAGGCGTACACAGGCTACAGGGACTGCTTACCATCAGGTGGGCCGTATGCTTGTTAGCCACTGACTTAGTATAAAAATTGAGTTAATGGACCTTGCATCTAGTCATGACATTTGTACATTGACTCACTTTGTCAAATAAAATCTTTCTTTCAGGCAACTAGCACATAAACTGCTAAAATTACAACGTCTCCCATACCCGAGCAAACATTCAGTCATATTTTATCAAAATTGATTTTATATGTCAATTAATTAAACCAAAATACCGAAAATAACTTTGTTTTCCGCAAAACAATACAAACGAAACACGCCTGAGGAAATCGCCCACCGAATTGCAATAAATTCTTCAACAGTAATACATTTAAGGAATTAAATTGATTTTATATTATATAATTCCAGTTGCGCTTCCAACCGTAGATAATAATTGAATTTTAAAGAATCATTGGACGGGAAGCGTTGAGGGTTTTATTGTGGTGCACGAATGATTATAAATACTTACGTATATTTATAATTATTTATTCGAGCATAACATTAATAGGAAAGGGGACGGCCGCTTTTCCATACAAAACGTAGTCCTTAATTATTTTTACATAATTTTTGAGGTACGAGTATATTTACCATTTCTCCTTCGTTTGACTTTTTCGATTCTTTGATTATTATAAAAAGCTAAGAGCGAAAAACGAATTCCATATTAATTTTTGTACGCTCCTAACTCCTAAATTCGTATAAAAATTACCTTCTGTAGCTGTGGTACAATCACTTTGAAAACTTGGCTGCATTAAAGCTGAGTATTTTGATTCATCATCATGAATTTAAGAGTTCTCTTGTCGGTGGAGAATCTTCCAACTTTCCCTATCTTGCGCCAGCTCTTTGACTTTTTGATACGACACGACCCCTACTTTTTCTTTCGCTTGGTTTAAGTAACTGCGTCTGGGTTTTCTTATACCTCGCTTGTGTTGATGCTTATGTAGTGTGTGGCTTACTATATAACGGCATGTACTTGTCATTTAAGACACAATAAATCTATACTCAAGAATAAGTGGTTCTCCTTTAACGCCCTACATCACACGGCGATCCTGCCAGTGCGGCCTTAGGCTACACTGGCGGCGCGCCGCGCCGGCCAGAGGACGATCGAGAAGAAAATAACAAAAATAATAATTACAAGGGCATTCCAGTTGTGAATCATAGTGGAAGTGGATAAATAAATATACTGCTGACAAGAAAAGGTACCCAACTGTCCAGTTCCGATTTGAATTAAATTTATATTATGTTATAGAGTAGTCTAAAATAACAGACACGTATTTTTTTTTTTGCTGCCCAAACTCAACCTTTTTATTAAAATGTTAAATCCCAGTCATAATAACATTAATAACATTAATAACCAATCTATTCGGATTGCAGTGTTCGGTTTTTAATTAAGTAATTTTTAATGAAGTGCCTTCAGACCAAGAGACAATTGTGCAAATAAAACATTACAAAATAAACGCAATGTTTTTTTTCTTCTGGAAACCGGGAGGCCGTCCTTTTGTTTTCGAATTTGAAACCTAAACATCCTTCAGTTAAGCAAAAAAAAAAAGATTGTGGCATATGTACAAAAAATTGTACAAGGGGTCTCAGGTGGTTGAAGGTAGATAAATGGGTCAAACATATTTTAGAAAAAGGTCACTTCTGTGAACAATACGATCAAAGTTAACGACTCTGGTACATAGATATCTTGTTTTTCATATTTGAGTCTCAAGGAATAAAAAAATGTATCCCGCCTGTAAAGGTGCCGCATAAAAATTATCTTTAGGTTCCTTTATCTTTGCGATATCTACAGGAAAGACCTGAACGAGTTTGCTAAAAAATGTGTATCACCCAGAAAACTCTTTATTGGCACACCTCAGTAAAATATACAAATTAAGGAAAAAAGAATGGACGAAAGAGAGGCAGACCATAGACGGTTTTATCGCCAAACAGAGAATTAATCAAAAAAGCAGGTACATACATACATACATATAATCACGCCTATTTCCCGAAGGGGTAGGCAGAGACCACGGCTTTCCACTTGCTACGATCCTGACATACCTCTTTCGCTTCCTTCACTTACATGCCATTCCTCATACACGCTATGTATGTATGTATGTATAGGTATGTTGAGATGGTTTGGATACGTGGAAAGAATGAGTGAAAGAAGGTTAACAAAGGGAGTGTATAAGGGAGAAGTAGAAGAGGGAGCTGGGAGGGGTAGACCTCGACGGACTTTCTCTGATCAAATCGGGGAAATCCTGAAGAAAGGCCAGGTCAAGAGCACCCTAAAAAAGCAGGTGTTGCAAAATAAACGCTACAGATGCATATTTCGATTTGTTCTCCCAAAAGTTCATAATAAAACAATAAAAAAAATATTGTCACAAACAATAACTATTGTATACGTATATAAGTAAGCGATATGAGTAGGTATCAAATTTTTAGATTTGTGTACCCAACCAGCCTTTGTAGCATTGCTAGAAATAGCGGTGGTTTATTCCCTGATCCCTATAAGACAGGTTTACCTAGTTTAGGGCTCAGGACACTATATCTAACAATAGAATGCTCCTAAAAATGTAATACTCTTTTACTATGAAATAAGCAGCAATTTTACATACTATTTCCCGAAGGGGTAGGCAGAGACCACGGATTTCCACTTCCTACGATCCTGACATACCTCTTTCGCTTCCTTCACTTTCATGAAATTCCTCAAACACGCTCGTCGGTTTAGGGTGCTCTTAACCTGGCCTTTCTTCAGGATTTCCCCGATTTGATCAGAGAAAGTCCGCCGAGGTCTACCCCTTCCAGCTCCCACTTCTACTTCTCCCTTATACACTCTCTTTGTTAACCTTCTTTCACTCATTCTTTCCACGTGTCCAAACCATCTCAACATACCTTTCTCAATTTTTGTCACTACATCTTCGTTCAGTCCACACTTTTCCCTTATCACACTGTTCCTAATTCTATCTTGTAATTTTATACCACACACACTTCTCAACGCAATTTTGATACCTAAATAAATCATTTTTAGGGTTCCGTAGTCAACTAGGAACCCTTATAGTTTCGCCATGTCCGTCTGTCTGTCTGTCTGTCTGTCTGTCCGTCTGTCTGTCCGAGGCTTTGCTCCGTGGTCGTTAGTGCTAGAAAGCTGAAATTTGGCATGGATATATAAATCAATAAAGCCGACAAAGTCGTACAATAAAATCTAAAAATGTAATTTTTTTTAGGGTTCCTCCCCTACACGTAAAGTGTGGGTGAAATTTTTTTTTCGCTTCAACCCTAGAGTGTGGGGTATCGTTGGAAAGGTCTTTCAAAACTAATAGGGGTTTTCAAGAAACATTTTTTTTAAAGTGAATATATTCGGAGATAATCGCTCCGAATGAAAAAAAAAAATGTGTCCCCCCCTCTAACATTTGAACCATAGGTCCAAAAAATATGAAAAAAATCGTGGAAGTAGAGCTTAAGAAAGACATTAAATGAAAACTATAGCGGACATGATCAGTTTAGCTGTTTTTGAGTTATCGCAAAAAGTTTTCCCTTCAATGTAAAAAGACTTACTTTAATTAGGTACTAATTATGCAAATTTGCCTATTTGTTTAATTCGGGTGAAAGGTACCGTTTCATCCCTTGGTTAACAATTTACTACACTTTAAGCTTCAGTTTAGCTTATTGTGACGGAAGAGTAACTACGGAACCCTACACTGAGCGTGGCCCGACATGCTCTTGGCCGGTTTTTATTGATTTTCAATCCACGTATAACAGCATTCAGCAACAATCTTGATTGAGTAAAGCAATATAACTATATAAAACTATATAAATCAAAATTAACTGCGGGCGCGGGCTACTATAGGGAGAAATATTTTACAGGAAAAGCTTTTCGGATAACGTTTCACATATCGCGCTTCGAATCGAATGGTGTATCGAGTTATCCGTTCGAAAGAGTGGAGCTAAATAAATTTAAACCCATATATCCAATAGTAGTATTCCCAGAGTGAAAATCGTAGTTTGCCTTAACCAAAAATAGACGATTTTTATCTCTATATATATTATATATATTATATTATAGGATATTATTACACAAATTGACTAAGTCCCACAGTAAGCTCAATAAGGCTTGTGTTGAGGGTACTTAGACAACGATATATATAATATATAAATACTTAAATACATAGAAAACACCCATGACTCAGGAACAAATATCCATGCTCATCACACGAATAAATGCCCTTACCAGGATTTGAACCCGGGACCATCGGCTTCATAGGCAGGGTCACTACCCACTAGGCCAGACCGGTCGTCAAACCAGTAAGGTTATATGTACAGTAAGGTTTAAAATGCCGATATAAAAATGTATAAATAATATGATGACCTATCTGGCCTATGAAATGGCCTCTATGGCCTGTTTTTTTTGCGTTGCGTCTTAAAAAATGAGTGAACGTTCTTTTAAGGGAATGCTATTTAGAAATAATTCATCTCAATTAAATGCCATGCCGTCTAGTACAGTTTTGATGTTTACCGTTCTCCAATTCTTCCTCAATTGCTCAAAGGTTAACTAGAAGAGATCCTTGAAAGGGATAAGTTCGCCTTTGTACAAATGATGTATGTTCTTTCCTGTTTTATATTTTTTTCTGTACAATAAAGTACTACTACTACTACGAATTAGCTTGAACCCTAAATGGCTGTACAGTCAGCATCGATAGTAGCGGTTTAAACAACGTGCCAAAAGTATCTGTCATCGGCGTCATCGCGGATAACTTTTCCAAATAGGTATTAGGTATAGACAAATCTCCAAAATTCGCGTTCAAAAGTACATATTTTACAGTCTTAATTCTTCTACAAACAGAACAATCACTTTTTGTTAAGCTGTTACAGAATGGTAGATACTTTTGAAGCGTTGTTTGATCCGCTACTTTTGATGCTGACTGTGCCTATTCAATAAGGCGAAGGTTGCTACGATTTTTTTTTTGATAACTTTCTACATCTGTTGTTAAAGAGTCTCCTGCTAGTAAAATAAATAAGTACCACTGAAAATCCGCAACATGGCGAAAGCTAAATACAATCTTGTCAGTGATGTGATACGTAAGTATATCGGCAGTTATCAGTAGAAAGCTGACGCAGCAAAAAAACAACCATTCTCAATAAAACATGTGTGCCCAGGTACAGGTTTCGATGTTTAATTTCGCTAAAAGCGTCCACCTCATTGTGGTCGCTCGTGATTCGGGATTTTACTGCCGTTTCTATGCCCAGCAACGAAGCCCCGGTTAAAAGTGCCCGTGGAATACGTACAGTATAGTGCACTACCTATTTGACGTTGACGACCCGTTTAGAGTGAAACTCTAGCTTTATTCGTGGTGTTTTTACGATGAACAATGAAAAGGAATCGACTTCCGTAAAACCAGCCAACTTTAGTTATAAAGCTTCCAACTATAATTCAAATCCAACTCAAATAAAAAATCGAGGACATAAAGTACATTCCGATCGCAGTGAATGAATTCAGAAACGCTTTTTATATACTCTGACGTACGTCCAAAACTAATATAAAATCTTTAAATCCTACGACGCTAGACTTTAGCACTATGAAATGCAATCACTGTTTTCTAGACGAAAAGCTAATACATTTTATTCCTGTATAAAATCCTACGGTTTAGTAAACAGTCCGGAACTGCTCAGAAATCTCAAGTTGATTGTACCTCGTGCGGACTGGCGCCTATGCAACAGTAAACCATTCTCTCCCCCACTGTCTTACCAATATTGGCAGACATGCACCCCTGTATTCAATGATCGCGTCATATACTGGCATCAGTAGGGCTAAGATGTTCGGCTCTTTATCATTTGTCACCATGCCTGTCCCGTTCTAACAAGTATGTAAGTGCGAAAGTGAAGCATGACATGACAGGTGATAAAAATGCGACCATGATACCGCTGCAGAGTTAGTGTAGACATATTGTCTTGTTCTTTGGACCTCAGTCAAATCAAAACTAAAGTTATATTTTTGACGTGATAACGTCTAATAAATTGATGAACACCGGTAGCATGCACGAAAAAGTGTCACATTGTGGACAGATCCCCATGGTAACGTTGTGGACAGATCTCCATTGTAACGTTACGGCCACGTTGTGGACAGATCTCCATGGTAACTCCTTCTTTGTATTATACAAGATAATGATAATTCAGTGATAATAATTCAATTCAACTCATAAATAAAAGTATGCTATTTTTTATCAATGTTTTCTTATGATGTTATCACGCAAAATTATCTTCCGCATACCGACTTTACAGACAACCATTTTTTTTATTCATTCTTCTTTTTTTACTGAAATAAATTTATTTTCTCCATTTTGTTCATATTTTATTAGTTAGTTGTTAATTTTAAGTATGATATGAGCTGTTATGTTTCATGCATGTTGTGTCTATTATTTTAAGGTGCACACAAGTTTTTGTTTGTAAATGTATATTCTTTATGATGTACTAGTTGTGACAACAAGTCTGTAGGCCATTAATAATAAAAAAACTTCGTTCAGATATGAATATCGTTTGATTGTGAGATGTATGATGGTGATCATTTTCCGATTGCATCATTAAATCAGATCAATTTTAGCATATTATTGCATCAACAACGGAATAACAGTAATACTGCAAATTTTAACTAAGTCAGACATCGAGAAGTGGTTCTTATCAATGTCACAAGTTTTGAGAGGCACAATTTTTAGGGTTCCGTAGCCAAATGGCAAAAAACGGAACCCTTATAGATTCGTCATGTCCGTCTGTCTGTCCGATTCTGTCACAGCCACTTTTTTCCGAAACTATAAGAGCTGTACTGTTCAAACTTAGTAAGTGGATGTATTCTACGAACCGCATTAAGATTTTCACACAAAAATAGAAAAAAAAACAATAAATTTTGGGGGTTCCCCATACTTAGAACTGAAACTCAAAAAATCTTTTTTCATCAAACCCATACGTGTGGGGTATCTATGGATAGGTCTTCAAAAATGATATTGAGGTTTCTAATATCATTTTTTTCTAAAATGAATAGTTTGCGCGAGAGACACTTCCAAAGTGGTAAAATGTGTGTCCCCCCCCCCCCGTAACTTCTAAAATAACAGAATGAAAAATCAAAAAAAATATATGATATACATTGCCATGTAAACTTCCACCGAAAATTGGTTTGAACGAGATCTAGTAAGTAGTTTTTTTTTAATACGTCATGAATTTAAAAAAAAAATTTTTTTTTCATCATACCCATACGTGTGGGGTATCTATGGATAGGTCTTCAAAAATGATATTAAGGTTTCTAATATCATTTTTTTCTAAACTAAATAGTTTGCGCGAGAGAACCTTCCAAAGTGAAAAAAAGTGTGTCCCCCCCCCCTGTAACTTCTAAAATAACAGAACGAAAAATCTAAAAAAAATATATGATATACATTGCCATGTAAACTTCCACCGAAAATTGGTTTGAACGAGATCTAGTAAGTAGTTTTTTTTTAATACGTCATAAAATTAAAAAAAAATTTTTTTCATTAAACATATACGTGTGGGGTATCTATGAATAGGTCTTCAAAAATGATATTTAGGTTCCTAATATCATTTTTTTCTAAACTGAATACTTTGCGCGAGAGACACTTCCAAAGTGGTAAAATGTGTGTCCAAAGTGGGAAAATGTTGAACAAGATCTAATAAGAAGATTTTTTTTTAATACGTCTTAAATTGTACGGAACCCTTCACGCGCGAGTCCGACTCGCACTTGGCCGCTT
This sequence comes from Cydia pomonella, assembly GCF_033807575.1. NCBI lineage: Eukaryota > Metazoa > Arthropoda > Insecta > Lepidoptera > Tortricidae > Cydia > Cydia pomonella. The sequence continues at coordinate 20,105,923 of NC_084712.1, read as the reverse complement.
TTTTGTATTTATATATATGTATATATATCGTTGTCTAAGTACCCGCAATACGAGTCTTACTGAGCTTACTGTGGGACTTAGTCAATTTGTTAAATAGGTATTTATTTATTAATCTATAAAAACGTACGCAAAATTGTAAAAAGTAATTAAATTACTCTGCGACATCTATTTTGAAATCTATACTATCCAATGTAACTTTGCACATTTTATCGTGCGTCCAATTTTCCGGATCAAAGGGATCAGGGACCCCACTCCATTACCTGCCATTTTGCGAATAGGTCCAGTCCGTATGCCACTGAAATCTGCCACAGCCCCGAGCCGGCTATAACCGCGAAACACTTGGTACGAGTATGTTCGTTCGACTATCTACCACTCTATCGCTCGAATATCCAAGAGCGATAGAGACAGATAATACAATTTCGATTTTCGATGTTTACGGTAGGCGGCATAACTACCGCGGCTCCCAGGTGCCCTCGAACTACGAGCATTGCGGCTTAAACCGCAACTCATGCAGTTGATATCTTCATTGCTATATTGTACTATTCAAATGAACAGTACTATTATAGCGAACTGATTGTCGTTGAGGGAATATAGAAACATTTGTGAGTAGTCTTGGTGATCGAGTTAAATGAGAATCCACTTAATAATTCTGAAAATAACCGAGAACTGAAAATGTATGGAAAACAATATAATTTATTAGTAGTTATAATAGAACGAGTAGAGTCAGACTAAGATATGTTGGCAGTGATTTTGACCAGACTGTGCAAGTGTTAAGTAAACGTCATAATTTCATATAAGTTTGAAGTTTAATATAACACTTGTACTGTCTGGGCTACCAAAATCGCTGCCAACTTATCTTGGTCTGACTCTAGAAGTTTTGTAGGTACAACTTTTACTAGGTTTGTTTGAGTTTAAATGTACCTAAAATATGCAAACATATAAGCTTCATGGTCAAAAAAAACTTCTATAAGCACTTTTAGTTTCTCATTGTATCCTAAAGAATGAATCACGCTACAACTACCCAGACCAGAGCCGGGGCGCCCAACACTTCGGTTTTCTACAGAAAACATCAGGTTATCACCGTTATCTCAAGTCTGTCATGGAAAAAGAAGCTTCGGGCACGTCTCCCAGGCCCGGAACGTTTTAGCACGAGTCATCCTCAGCTACCCAAAACTAGTACGTTTTTTTTTTATACTACGTCGGTGGCAAACAAGCATATGGCCCGCCTGATGGTAAGCAGTCTCCGTAGCCTATGTACGCCTGCAATTCCAGAGGAGTTCCATGCGCGTTGCCGACCCTAAACCCGCCCACCCTCGTTGAGCTCTGGCAACCTTACTCACCGGCAGGAACACAACACTATGAGTAGGGTCTAGTGTTATTTGGCTGCGGTTTTCTGTAAGGTGGAGGTACTTCCCCAGTTGGGCTCTGCTCTAGATCTGGAATGACATCTACTGGCTATGCCCTACCACACAAAACGAGATGACATTCACATTGCCCATACCTCTCTTTTGGACGTAGTTTAAGGACCGGGTACGGGTCCACAAACGTTGTATGTGTTGTACAAAATATATCAGAATTAATAACAGTTTTTTTTTTGTAAACTAATAAAACAAACCCTTAATCAATAGAATCTTAACTAATCATAAAAACTAGAGTAATAGGCAACGGCAATGTTAAGTAAACACAATTGCATCCTACTTCTTTGTAATAAAACGAAGCATGTATACACATTTTTGACTTCGGGCCTACCCAGCAGTGGCGGATCGTTCCAAGAACTCGATTCCCACCGGCTTGTCTGATATCAGCCCGATCAGTACTTTCACGATCAGTTCATGGAGAAAAGGAAAGCAAAATTAGCACCGGGTTCCCTACGAATATTTGTGACGCGCCGCCACTGCTACCCAGATACAGCGGTGTATTGCTGGCTAGTTATAAAAGGTTCCGTTACAAAGTTTCGGATAATGTTAGGGATTCCGGTTAATTTAACAAGGGACAAACTGTGTCCACATATAAATTTCACTGAAGATAGTGGTGTGCCGTTTATGAGTGTATCTGTTTTATAATATTCCTGGGAATATTCAAGGAAAACACCTAATTTTCTCTAAATTTCCAATGTAAGTCATATCTAATATACTAGGTACAATAACTTACGTATCATATCACTCGAAATTTATATTGGAAACTCATTAAAAACAAACAAAATAATTTTATTGTTGAGTGGCCTTACTGGTACCAAATTAGTTAAGATATCGATGGCAAAAAGCGGAAACGTAGTAACCGCCAAAATGCAAACTTTACACCAGAGTGAAAAAACTTTGTGGTTTTTGGAAAAAAGTCATAACTTCTTTTTTTATTAACGAAATTGCTTCAAATTTGGAATAAATCCTCATACTCAAAACATTATAAAAATGACTGGTATAAGTTTTAGCGGCGCTTACTATGATGGCACTTTTATTTTATTTAACTTGCCCTATTAGTGTGGGTCAAATCTTGTAAGCTAAATTTGACCCACTTCCCGATTTCCGATTGACCTGAAATTTTGCATACATAATTTGTATACAATCGGATGACAATGCAATATTATGATGACATGGAGCTGATTTGATGATCGAGAAACTTGGGTTATAAGAATTGTCTCGATGGGTATTAGCACAGATTAGATATATATAAGATATGGCCACCCCATACATTAAAATGCGACCGCCTAAAAGCGCGTCGATACTAGATGGCGTCACTGAAAATGCGCTGTTGCCTAATATGGAGACTAGATGGCGTTAAGTGTCACATCCAGGTCATAAAACTTTTTAGGAAATATCATCAATACCATATAATATTATTACTCCTAGCGACATCTATACATCTTCATTGAAAGTTATTTAGACATGTCGTTGTCAACGATTACGAATAATCAACAGGTGTCACTTTATTGAGTAAATTGAATAGATTTATTTTCTTGCGATAACTTATTAAGCAAATATTTAAAATAATTCAAAAATGAGTTTGTTGTGTCAAACTATTAGTGAAGTGAAGCTAAATATGATCCATGATTCCAGCGGGGTTCGAACCGGCATCTCCAGAAACTGTGTTTCCCTATACCACGAATATCGAAATAAGGAAATTGTCTATCTGGGCATCTGCCACTGGAATTGCGCAAGAGCGATAGAGACGGACTTACACGTTCGATTTAGCGACACCCGTCGGCCTATTTATATTGCTGGCATTTTTAAAACCGACCACGACTTCGTGTGAGGTGAATCCACCGGGATCGTTGTATAGGTTAATTATTTGCCGAAGATAGCTGTTTGATAAATAGTTATCACATATACAATTTTTTAGATTTTTTCTGGTGAGAGGGACAGAGAAAAATATATTAACATTTCTTTGATGCTAAGAATCTACGCAACAAGCTAGCAGAAAGTGTCAAATATAATGAATTTATGCGCCGCGAAATAATAATGAAATTATGTCGCGGTAGCCTAATTCTAGTTTTGTTCTATTAGATTTGGCTTAAAGGATATCCAGGCGGTAAAATTTCAATAGAAAAAAGAAAACCGGCCAAGTGCAAGTCAGACTCGTACTGGAAGGGTTCCGTACCATTATCTATAAAAAACGGTCACCCATCCAAGTATTGACCCCGCCCGACGTTGCTTAACTTCGGTGATTGGAAAGAGATATTTATTTTATTCTGTTTTTAGTATTTGTTGTTATAGCGCCAACAGAAATACATAATCTGTAGAAATTTCAACTGGCTAACTATCACGATTCATGAGATACAGCCTGGTTACAGACGGACGGACAGACGGACAGCGGAGTCTCAGTAATAGGGTCCCGTTTGATCCTTTGGGTACGGAACCCTAAAAACAAGAATTTGACACTATTCGTAGGACTGGCCGGTAAAACCTATGGGCCAGCCAACCCCATTCAATGGATTCGATAAAAAAAATATCTTAGTTGTTCCCAGTGGTAACAGATGAAAAACTAATTCCCATGTTACCGATAGCAACAACTTGGTGGTAGTAATGCATACTTACGATATCAGCCCGCATGTAATTAATTACTTACAACATTCCATTGGTTGGACCTCTGTCACGTCACTTGAATGACGTTAGGACAGGGATGGCGGATCTTCAGTACCTATATATATAATTTATGAACTATTTTTCGGATAGGGCGGTGTACTGAATTAGGGCACTTATATTAGGCAATACAGGTGTGGAGAAGAGGCAGGGTACAGAGAAATAGCGTAGTCAAAAACGGGTTCTAATATACTTTCTGAAAATTAAACTCTGATGGTAATATTATACCTACGCTACATAGTCAAGTCTTACCTAAGTGATTTGACCTGCTGAAAATAAAAATGTCATAATAATTTTGCGCCTGCTACCACCCACCACGGCCACACGGCCACGGTAAAAGAATTAGACATGGTGTATTCTCATCTGTTCCCACAATACATGTCCCCACCGGGCACAAATGGTAGGAATCCATTCACATTGTTGCTGGCGGGGACAAATGAGAATGAATCCTTCTCACCTGTGACCGCCTCGGTTTCTTCCTGTCCTTATTATTATACAAATGTCGATTAACTGTTCAAATAGCAACTGTCAAAACAATGACAGGAAAAAACCGAGGCGGTCACAGATGGGAATGGATCCTTCCCACAAATGGGAATACACTTTAGACATTCCCTACTGGCGTAAGAAAGTGCATGTACCTACCACTGGTATCATCAGCACTGTACCTGCTTCATACATTATATGTATTACGTATGATATATGTATTACGTATGATTATTCATATATAGTACATACTAGGTATTTCAAATGCCTAGGGAAATAAAACAACAAGCATGACAACTACTTATTTCATTTATTTTGTAACAACCTAAGCTTTTGTTGATTTTGAATCCTGTTTCTTTTTTGTGATTTGCAGTAATAATTGATTTTTGTTTCAATTAATTTTTCTACACTGTATTTCAAATGCTCTGTACAGTATATATTATATGCGGTAGCGTGATCTATTTTTAAAATACATATTAAATGATTAGTCATGTTTTTTAATACATTTAATTTATGTTTTATAATATTAAATTGGTCCTCATAATTTGTTAGACAAACGTCAATGACTTGGTAAAAATTGACACTTGGGCATTTTAATGTTGTTTTCAGCGAGCCCATAGGTTTTCTCTAGTATAAATAATTGTTTTTTTATCACTTAAATCGACATTTTTAGTCATCGACTTCAAGCATTTGTTACATTTAAAGTTGTTGAAACATTTGTTTGCTATATATCCTGCGAAATAAGTGACAGAGCATTGTTCGAGAGTCGGAGTCCCTGTGCTATCGGCGCGGGCGGCTGTGCGAGATGTGCATTGTGCAGGGCGTCGGAGCCTTCTCCACTTGCTGTAGGGCCGTGCTGCGGGGCACAACACTTGCTGTAGGCTCGGGTGTATCCTCGGAATCCGAACTGAGGCTCGGGCTCCGGCTCCTTGGTGAGGTTCTGTCTATTGTCAGATAGGTCACAATTTGATACATCTGTCTGCTCGCAATTTTGATGACCCGGTAGCCGTACTAGCATTTCAGTTAAATAGCTACGAAAGACTGACCTTAACATTCGAGCGCTTGGATTTTTATTGTTCCCGCCCTTTAGTCTATATGTTGAAAATATATTTCTAACACATCTTGATTTAACCTGTTTGTTAACAAGTACTGTACACCTTCGGTGTTTTCTTCTGTGTACAATAGTATTATGCCATTAATGCTTTGCTGTAAGCCCATGAAACAAGGAGGCGTAGTGTTCTTTTATAGATTTCCTTTAACAACAATTTTTTTTATGTCTTGTAGAATTCTGAGATCATTTTCTAATGCTTGCCTCGCAGCGTTATCTTTTGTTAATCCACATTTCTTTGGATTCTTGTCAAATTTAGTTTTGCTGTTGAGAGCGTCAAACAAGTTGTTTATCTGAACAATAAACTGAGCTGTGTTCGCAGCAGTAGGGCTTGACAGTTCTCCTGTTTGTATTGCTGTGTTGATCGCTGCGCCAACTGAATGGGAAAATATTTGTGTAGCTAATTTTACACGTGAAGTAATCTTTTTCTCTTACGGCACTCCTCCATGCAAATGCATGTTCAAATTTTGACGAAGTTGATGAGCTTCCCGCTTCTTGATCGTGTAATACTTGCAACGCTCGTTTTCCATACACATTTCTTGGGGTCAACCTTTAATTTTTGGGGTGATGTATCAGGTGTCACTTCAACTGCAGTTCCTGAAATTAGATTTGGAATTGAGAAATAATATTTGGATACAAATATAAAGAACGAAAAAGTTCCTTTAAATAAAAATCGGCCAAGAGCATGTCGGGCCATGCTCAGTGTAGGGTTCATGTATCATGTACATTACAAGTATAAGGGAGTACCTTCGCAGCGCTTTCTACGTCTTTTACTAAGATGAGAAAACTTTTGCAATAACTCAAAAATGGCTGGACCGATCATGTTCGCTATAGTTTTCATTGAAAGTATTTAATAACCTTTTATTTTACAAATTAAAGCAAGAAATATTACTTTGATAATCCGCGAGAAAATAACGTGTTATGTCAATCAGTGCTAACCCGTTATACTTACTTGCGTATTTTTACATGCAATTAATGTTCCCACCCTCCCACATTACCAAAAAACAAAATTGGTAATGCATCCACATTACCAAAAAACAAAATCAATCCCCTACACCAAGAACATTTTAACAAGTGAACAATAAAAAAAACTTGGACCGAACATGAAATTGATGACTTGTCTACAGTTATAGATTTTTTTTTGTAATTAAGTAAATAAAACAAAACATACCTGAATTGTTTATCCATGTTCGTAGACGATTTGTATCCTTTACTGGAAAACGGAATAATGAATGAGTTCCGCTTGTATTTAGGCAATTTATGTATTGACAGCGCCGGGTAGGAGCCATGTTTTTTGTGTTTCTTTGTCCGTTCAGTGTGCCTTGTTGTCGTTATCCCTTGTCAACAAATCCGTATCGTGGAGCAATCGTAAGTCCGTAGAGAATGCCGAAGTCAAATAACAAAAAACAAAACAATGAATAAAAAGTAATGAATAACAAGGAGCGCATACGCAGGAGTCACATACCGAAACCACAGTCACCACAGTATGTTCCGTTCCGAAACAGAGGAGAGGGCCTACCGCGAACCACCATTGACGTGTTGCCTCTCTGTCGCACTTGTAACTTCGCACGTAAATGTGACAGGGAGGCAACACGTCGAATGTGGTTCGCGGTAGGCACTCTGCAGTGCAAGTCAACGATATAGTATTGCCAGTTTAATTTCTATCAATCCCCACAAATTCCAAAGTATCTTTATTCGTTTGAATTTGAATTGAATTTGAACACGGGTCTTAGAAATATATTTTAAATTTATTTCTTCGTTTAAATATTATTAAGAATAAAAATAAAAATATTTATTCTTATTTTACCTTTTTACGTGATGTAAAATATGTAGGCAGGCATGTATAATTGTAGGTAATAACGTAATCAGGTTGGTATTGGTTGGTACGGTCAAGGAATTTAATTTGTGACCCATTTCGTACCTTATCACAGTGACAAACAACATGAAACTCGCTAGAGACCTCATACGATTGTCACTGTGATAAGGTACGAAATGGGTCACAAATTAAATTCTTTGACTGTACTTATAATACATATTAATTAACGTTATACATAGATTTTATTTGACTAATATTAACATAATAAAATTTCATGTGGAGTTTAGATAATGGGAACAAAATTTTTAACGTTTTTAAAAGACAATACATACTCGTATTAGCGAAATTTTTCAAGGCCTCTACAAACCACACCGACAAATTGCGTGCGATTTGTGCGGCATTTGACCGATCGGTTGAATTTGTTGCACTTAATTGTCGGTGATTATCTAAAACGCAAGTAGTTCTTTATACTCTTGCAAAAAAACTTTGTGCCTAATGGAAAAAGGCGTGAAATTAAAAATATGTATGGGCTATAGATCCTTCGAGTCTACTTTTTGCCGCCTTTTTCTACTGAAAAAGCTGGATTTTGAGAATATACAAGGCCTTCATTGGCCTAAGAGGACTTCATGTTTACAGTTTTAAAAAATATGGTTTCTACAGATACCATGTCTTGCAACATGCGATTTCATATAAATACTATAATAATGGCCTGAATACATTGTTTAAAGGTCCCTTCTTTTAGTTTTTCTTAAATAACTCGTAAACGGTGGCCCATACCATAAAATGTTCTTTCACGTAAATAATCTATATAAAATTGCCTACAAGAAAGATTTAGTACTTTTTTTCGCTAGCATCAACATTTAAAAATTGTATTGAATTTTTTGTAGACAATTTTGTGTACATTATTTACGTTTAACAACGTTTTTTGCGATGTGCAAATCAACTGCCGCAATGCAAGCATGTTACGCAAATCGCATTTAATTATTAATGAAGTTTGTAGAGGCCCGGCCCATAGTCTTCACAAAATAATGTAGTAGACTGCTCGCAGTGGTCGCGTTGTTGCCAGCTCAATAGAATGCCTTCGAAGCTGAGCAAGCTGACAACGTCGCGAGGCAAGTTTCGTAATGTCTCATATCTTTATCTATATAATTAAGTATCAGAATACACCATAATTATGTTATTAAGTGCATGCCGGGGTCTATAACTACATAAGAGTACCTAAAGCGCTTCACACGCCTTACTTAATCTAGTATAAGTTTGTTGGACGTTGGAACGACTTTTTGGAACGAAGTTCCTTGTCGGACGGTTGGCGGATGGCGGCTAGGCGAAAAAACTGTAATAGTAGGAGATACGTTATAAGGAATTACATGGACACTTATTATAGGTGATAGAAGTTTCAAGAGGTACGGTTAGATAAACCGGTAAGGTCCAGTAGGTAAACAAATCAAGCCGAAATAATTGCTGATCGGTAAAAGTCTAGTTAAACAATAGCACAACAAATAGTAGCGGGATAAGTATTGAGTCAAAATAAACGTGAGGCGAGTCAAGAAGGTAGAATCATGACAATGAGCATGAGCTATAAGCTATAGTACCTGGGCGACCGAGCTTTGCTCGGTTATAACTATTTATTGTAATATGGTGGTGTATAGGTGATAATCTTAACTACATTTTTTTACTAAATTAAACTTGTCTAAAACAATAAAAATTAAAAAATATATATATATACTTGAACATATAAAAAAAAAACAAAATTTAGTCACCGGGCGAGATTCGAACCCGTAACACTCGTTTCTAGCAGTCCGCCTCTTAACCCGCTGGGCCAGACGGACAGTGGCCGGCGGCAAGAAATTAGCGACCATATTCTGCGTCGAAAGAAAAACGCATGAAAACTCGAAAACACGCGTTTTCCCAAACATAAGACAACTCTAGATCGATTGTATACCCCCAAAAACCCCCATATACCAAATTTCAGCGAAATCGTTAGAGCCGTTTTCGAGATCACAGATATTTATATATATATATATATATACAAGAATTGCTCGTTTAAAGGTATAAGATAAAAGAAAACAGTTGTTTGAGGTACAACTTTTTGTTGTGATTTTTGCCCGAGGAAGCATTTCGACAAACTTGAAAACATAATTATGTACCTACGACGATCCGAACTTTAGGATGCGACGTTGTCAGGTCATTAGCTTCACGGTCACAGTCGTTGCGCATTTGGCAGGCTGGCAACGTCGCCTGCTTTCATTGAAGTACAAAATTATTGTTACCTGTATATGATTGTTACCAAATTGTACTTTCATAACGTTCCTTTCTACAGCACAACATTTTTTAAAACAGTCCCCTACTTCAGGGTAAAGTTGTCAAGTTGTTTCTTAAAAAAACTTCGAGATTGGAATGGAAAAGCTATTTATTTTAAAATTGAAGCATATGATATTTTATTGTTTTTTTAAACAATATATATATTATGCTTTATTTTATTCTAACTGAACACACATGCACTAGACAAGCACAATCGTGAAGTTATTTTTAGGGAGACAAAGAAATTTAAATGGCAACACTCAAAATAAGTTGTCACTGTTCCAATCCAATTTGTAATGTAATGGTTTGTAATAACACTTTTTTTTTATTTGATTCTTAATGTAGAAATTTGATTAGAATGATTAGATACATACCTATGAACGTCACTTGCGACTTTGTCTTGCAGGCACAAAATAGTGAATTCAACTAAAGCAAGGCTAAAGCTATTGAAATGAAGTTCCGGTTTGGGAATCAGTGATGAAAATTGCATGCGAATGGATTATCACTTCAGGTAAGTCGTGCTTTAAATTTTATTTAAATCTTAATTTGTGTAAATACTGAAACAATTCAATACCTACTCTTTATAACTTTATTTTTACTTCCTGTCAATCTGAACTGAAAACTATCATGCGCACGAATATGTATGTTATTTATGTTAAAACCAGAGTGATACTCTTAAGTATTTTTTGTCAAACATGATTTGGTCGTTTCAAAAAAGTAAATGGAATTCCTGTTGTTTAGATTCAGATTTATTTATTAAGCAACATACGATTGCATTACAAATAACATTCATGTCAATATATATGAATCTATATTGTGATCTCCTTCCTCGCGTTGTCCCGGCATTTATGCCACGGCTCATGGGAGCCTGGGGACCGCTCGACAACTAATCCCCAGAATTGGCGTAGGCACTAGTTTTTACGAAAGCGACTGCCATCTAACCTTCCAACCCTGAGGGTAAACTAGGCCTTATTGGGATTAGTCCAGTTTCCTCACGATGTTTTTCTACACTGAAATGAATCTATGTATATTGTGAACGTCAAAATAAATCTAGCTATTCCTAAAACGAAAAACCAATAGACATCAATATTTAGAATTTATTTTATACCTATAAAAAACTAGGCAAGTGCGAGTTGGACTCACGCACGAAGGGTTCCGTACCATTATTTATAAAAACGGCAGAAAAATCAGTGCGAAAGCGTCATTTTTCAGCATACTGCGCTAAATAAAGCTGCCGCTCTCCAGCTCCATCAAACAGTTAATAGTATACACACCTCGGGAAGTCAATAAGAAAGCCTCAGATCACATGTTTCCATTACATCACTTCAATTACATCTGATCTGAGACAATTCTTACTTTACTGCCCTAGGTACAGTCGACGCAAAAAAATACAGTCTTGCATCCTTCTCTATAAAAAGGTGACGCACATATTTGTCAAATCTAACCTTTAATATAATGACAATACGAGTCAAGGCACGCATTGTTGTGAATAACATAATCTATATGAGAATGCTTCCAATTTCATAAAGAAGAAGGACATTCAAGAATGTTTTCGAATGGTCTGTTCAGTGTTGATGTTGGTTGCCCAAGTTCTATGACTGTCTGTTGTAGACTTATTCTTGTCAAGTCAACATGCAGGTTAGGAAAACTGTATCTATAAGTATTGTTATAGAACTTTTTAACAAATATATTTTCTTATTTCAGGAACCAGTCTCTAGCTACTAGAAGTAACAATATAGTATGGGGCAAGACAATGAGATGAGATATGGTCAATGCATCTCATTACCCAATAAAAATATTTTGAGGTAAAAATTGTAACAATTTTTATACCTGCCTCAATGGATACAGACACAAGCTACGAAAATCTTTTTAATAGAAATAAATCCTCATAAAAAAGAAACACTTGAAAATGATTTTTTTTTTTCTCCCTCAATGATGTCTACTCAATTGCTACAACCAATATTATCTCCATCCAACTCTAAAACCACTGAACTGATTTAGATAAAATTTGCTATGGAGATAGTTATTTAGATAGAGGATTATCTATTACATCTACTTACGAATGAAGACAAATTTCATAGTAAAGTTGTTCATTAGTAGTATGTGTGTATAGACTTCAATTTTAGCAAACATATCCCTTAGTAGTCTACCAGTTTCCATAATAAATGTATCTCACAATAGTACACATTTTTTACCGAATATTCGGCGCTTCGGTCTACGGTGTGGCCGAACATTCGGTATTCGGCCTAAACCACTATTCGTGGCATCTCTAGTTATGAGCCCTTTCCATAATAGGTCATCTACTTAGCATATTAGTAGTGTTCTACACATAGTATAAGAATAAAAAAAGTGTATCTTCGCATATCGCAGTCGGATTGTTTAATCCGCCGTATTACACTACGGCTAGTTGTTATCAAAAACAGGGCCGTTTTGAATTGCGGCAGTTCAACGATTAGCCAGATTGTCATTGTGATACGTTCGTCAATAAGGCGGCCCACGTTTAGCCGCATCGCATTGTACTCATTGACATATATATCTAAGGACGGGCCTTATAGGCACTAAGAATGGCGCTAGTTCAGTGGTGTCACTCTCGAATTCGAGCCAATCGTGCAGTTTAACGCAACTAGTTGCGCCCAATCGCGCGCGTGATGCAAACTCATCAACCAATCGCGTTGCGGCGTTAGACTGCACGATTGGCTGGAATTCGTGTGCGTGACACCGCTGTACTGGCCCCATTCTTATTGTCCGTAAGGCCCGTCCTTAGATATCGTCAATGATCGTACTACTATTTAGATTGTAGGGTGACCAATGACCATACTTACAAAATAAAACGGCATTCAATACGGCTAATTGTTGAACCGCCGCATTTCAAGACGGCCCTGTTTTTGATAACGGCTAGCCATAATGTAATATGGCGGATTATACGATCCGACTCAAAATAATATATTATTTCAACGGCCAACTAGTCGGTAGTGACTCTGCCTACGAAGCAGAAGGTTCCTGGTTCGAATCCTGATAAGGACATTTATTTGCGTGTTCATCACAAATATTTGTTCCCGAGTCATGGATATTTTCTATGTATATAAATATTTATATATAGCGATATAAATAATTATTGTAACTTTTCTAAGAACAAAATATTTTTAGTTTATATGTAGGATAACTACAGTGACATCTTTTGGTACTTATCCTTAAACAATCCAGCTATCTCGTACACTGGTAAGAAGTTAAACTGCCAAATGGCGCGATAGATGGCGCTTAAAATAAATCTCGCGATATTACATCGATTTTTTTCCGCATCGATTAATTATGTTTAAATGGCCTTTTTAAAAGGTTTTTTTGTTGTAATATGCCAATCAATTGGAATTATACACATTTGGTTGATAATTGGAGAGATTTCAATTAAAATAAATACCGATGTAGGCCAAATGGTCCTCTGAGTGACATCTCTTGATTTTCTCTGGAACTAATCGAGACTACTATGGGTTTGTGACTCTATATATATTTACTTTATGGTATTAGTCGCCTGTGGAAAGAAAAGTTCAGCCAACGATAAAAGCTTGTACCAGAAATGATATTTTTGTCAAAAACTTGTTTAACCTCTAATCATGCTGCAAATGGTATAAACTGAAAAATTAAGGTGTTAAAACAAGTTTCTTTTTTTTATTCAGTTTTATGAATAGGTATAATAGAATAATGGGAACTGGGAATATTTCAGTACGTCACTAGTATAGGACAGTGTTTAGTTTACCCTCGTTCTAATAATTAAGGCCGTATGAATGGACGTATTATGTTTGCGCGGGATTTCATTAGTATGAAGAATGGTTATTACCTAAGCCTATTACAATAGACTTTGAACAACGCTAATAATAAAATAGCATAATTTATTTATATTTATTTAAAAAAATATTTTGAACCACTCGAGACAAACCACGCATCAATTCAGTTGTGACTTAGTTATCTCAAAACTCCTTTGATTGTATACGAAGAATATATTTTTATATTTACAAAGACGGCCATATTTTTCAAAATTCCTCGAATTCTATCAAAATATAGTATGAATCCCCAGGTCCATCCGTAAGGATTAACGAAAAATCTTAAATCCTACACATATGATAAATACAGGGTGGGCAAATAAGAGTGATTTTAATTACACTTTTTTTTAATTTATTATATTAAGTGCAAATTTTACTAAATATTTTTTTATAAATATATTATTTAGGGTTGGCAATAAAATTTTATACGGAAGATAATTTCTGCCAAATATCTACCTCTGGCAGGAAATATTTTTTCTCAACTGTTTATGTTGTTTGAAACATGTTATTTTCTCGATTAATTTCGAGAAAAAGTGACAGATTGCCATCCAAATTCCCCAATTTTGTAGCTCCTGACTTATCTGTGGGGCTAACTAAAATTACATGTTTATGCTTTAATTTACTAAGATAACGCCGAAAAGGTGAGGAAATATGCTGAAAAAAGCGATGATAAGGGCTTACATATGATTGCCTGCGGTTGTAGGTGGACATATGTCAGACATTATGTTCCGCATGTATTTGCCAACCCTGACTAATATATTTTGAAAACAATACTTAATAATCTTTGAACTTAATATAGTTAACATGGGGACCGTAGGGCTGGCAGCTTCCTCGCACAGCGCATTAGTATTGCAATCTTGCGGGGTAATGCTGCCAGCATCTACGGCACTTTGCCGAGAGGTGAATTTTTTTTTGGTTTTGGATTTGTGTTTTTTCTAATTATTATTATTAAATTCTATTGTTATAATTTAGTTTTTTTTTTATGTAATAGGCCACAAACGAGCAGACGAGCCGCCTGATGGGAAGCAGTCATCGCCGCCCATGGACATAAGCAACATCGGAGGAGCCACTTATGCGTTGCCAACCTTTAACCTTCAACCTTTGTTTGTAGTTTAGTTTATAAGTTTTGATACAATAGTTATATTTATTTGTTTATTAATGTTTTTTTTATATTATAGGACATTATTACACAAATTGACTAAGTCCCACAGTAAGCTCAATAAGCCTTGTGTTGAGGGTACTTAGACAACGATATATAATATAATATATAAATATTTATAAATACTTAAATACATAGAAAACACCCATGACTCAGGAACAAATATCCATGCTCATCATACGAATACATGCCCTTACCAGGATTTGAATCCGGGACCATCAGCTTCGTAGGCAGGGTCACTACCCACTAGGCCAATCCGGTCGTCAAAATGTTTCCGTTAAATAAAGTAATTGTTAACATTTAATAACAAAATGTATACTTCTTATTTGCCCAACCTGTATAAAAGCTGTTTTAGTATTTTTATAACCTCTAGCCATCTGGAGGCTTAAAAATAGACTTTCATTTGGTTATATTTAGAATATTTTCTCTGAATATCAAAATATCATTTATCATTTGGTTTGTGTTTCATAAAGTATTTATGTATATCCAAAAACCTAGTATACTCGTATTATAATTTTACAAGTTTGAAGTGGTTTGATGGACATTTAAATCAGCCTTTATAATTTTACCTTAACTAAAACCACCCTTCGTCCTTTCCGGAATATCAAATTGCATCTGCCAAACACATTGATTCCATCGCAAATTATAATTAGTTTTAACCATTAACCCGAACATGAAGTTTTAATTTAATAACTACTCGCTACGCTCAAGAGTTTCTCAACTCAAACCGTAGTTGCAAATTAATATATCAATTAATTGCGCTATCCTTTTCATTTCTACATAAATGTGGTGAGATAGAGATATTACATTGTTAAATATCTGGAAGTCGTTTGCTGTCGAATGGATTCAACCGGGGTGCTTATCCAGTGAGCGTTGCAAATGAATGATAACATACAAAACGGCGTATCTCTATTCAACGTTAACATCGATATTGAATCTTATACATTTGTAGATAGGGTAGACAATCGAATGGAATGCTCAATAGATAATATACCTTTGTGTAAAAACACTCCAAATGGGAAAACAATTAAACAAGCTTAAACTTCCTCCACTATACAGATTCAGCTTAATTCGATGATATTGGAATCGTACAGCATAACGCTTCGCGTTGATGCCAAATAGGATAAGGCAAGTAAATCGGCCCGAATAAATTTACACTAGCGGTTCTGATTCTGGGTTTAGAACACATTTGGTCCGATTCGAACTTTAAAATACATCAAATATTAGGTCTAGATATTTCTTTTATTTATTAGGAGAACAGACAGAGTAAAATGTACATAAGTTTCTATTAAAACGAACTTACACATAAAACATGCATTTCCTTCCACGACATTCCTCACCGAGATACACTGTCCAATTCAGTTTACTTATTCTAATTATGATACTCGTATGAATATACAGCGTGTATTTTTGTATTAACACATAATCAAACGGCAGTTAGTTTAGGCTGTAATGAGCACACTTTCATAGGTTTTATAAAAAATGGACGACTTTTATTTTTTCATACAAAATAATTCAGCAAGCAATGTATCACTACTTTGTTTTAACTCAAAACGTCTCATTAATGACGCGGCGGCGTCACAACTGTCAAAAGTGATCATGATGTACGACATAATGTATGTCGTACATCCGCCACTCGAAAAAATTTCAAAAATTAATTGTGCTCTGGTAGTGAAGACTAAACTAAAAAATCTTTCAGAATTGTTTTATAGCACTAAAACCTACGTCTAGTTTAAGTTTGAGGTTATATCAAAAATACAAGCTGTATATTTCCTATTGGCACAAACAATTGCATATTGGTAAACAAAATTCTGGCATATTTGTTTACATTATTCGTTTTTTCAATTAACCTCCACTTCACTAACACTAGTAGCGTAAGTCAAAGTCAAAGTCAAAGTCAAAATATTCTTTATTCTTTATTAAGTTATTAAGTTACACGTTTATAAATGATTCGGCAAAGCAAAGGGTTACCCTACATGTAAAGTAGTAAACAGGGTATGTCGGGCGATAGGGCCCGAATATTGCGTTAGGTCAGACAAATTGGGATCCGTTGGCGAATATATTACAGTCCGGTTCTAGCGGACTAAGAGCTAGGCTCGGAAAGTGGTATATGATAATCATAAGCCGCTGTGGCGGGTGCATTTTGGTTTAACGTTTAAAATGTTCGAAGGCGAGCGAAACTTACTATGTGAAACTGTCGATATAATGATGATTGATGACGTAAAACAGTGAATTAGCGTGTTTCGATTTAATTATTGTCACTAACTTTAATCAATGTCAAATGTCGGATAATTAGAGTCAGACCAAGCTAAGTTAGCAATGATTTTGATAGTCCTACCTGTGAAATTGTTAAGTAAATGTCATAATGTCATAGAAGTTTGACTGCACTGTCCGGGCTGTCTAAATCGCTGCCAACTTATCTTGGTCTGACACTATTTACAATTGCAAAAATAATACATCGAATAGGTTTTCAAATTAATAATAAAAGAACAAACACTCATAATCAAAAATGTTACTTCAAGGATGAGTCACATGTATAATTATGATGTTAACACTGCTAGTTATCGATATCGATAACACTGAAGTCAATATATTTAACTAATTAAGCAATGTTACGTTTATGCTCCCGCAAAACTGGGTTAAGAATGTTGAGATGATTTTTTTTTTATACCACGACGGTGGCAAACAAGCATACGGCCCGCCTGATGGTAAGCAGTCACCGTAGCCTATGGACGCCTAATGATAATGAGAACAACGTAACTAGATCTAGTTTGCTAAATATATTATCCTCATTCCTAGTTTCAGGCGTCTGGAGTTCATCAGTAGTGGACAAAGTATAGATACCCATGCTTGAATTCAGTAATAACTTAACAAGGACGGCATAGCGTAACTATCTAGTTTTAGTAGTTTTGTTGCTCTAGAAATCTCTAACTATTTTCCAAAACTAGCTCTCCGACTATCGCCATCGGTTTGTTAATCGTTCCCTGTTATTTATGTCCGTTTTCACTGTTTATTTTCGGGTTAAAGTCCAGTTTTATCTGTGTTGATTAAGTAGTTAATACGATATAATGAGACCGATATATCTGCGATGGATTAAATTTTATGTTATGCAATTTAACATATTGGTTTTAGAGTTAATATTGTTTATTTGGCTGAATTAAAAGTGATGAAAAGTTATTCCGATTTTGTGTAATTATTTTTTTCGTATTATATAAAAACAGATAAACAAGTTACGTAATGCAATATTTTTATCATAATTTGATATTTTACAACTTGTTTAAAAACAGTGACCCAGGGGACAAAGTTGTCACACACTTTTGTATGAAAATAAGGGTTCGTCTACTGGGTCACCCAATTTTTTTACAAAAATTTTACGTATTATTATTCCTGCTGGACCTAACATATGAAAATGAAAAAAAAAAATATTTAAATAGAACCAAAACAAGAGCCTTCTATCACACAAACCCTCAACACAAGCCTTATTGAGCTTACTGTGGGACTTAGTCAATTTGTGTAATAATGTCCTATAATATTTATTTATTTATTTATTTAAGTAAAACAAATACTTGTGCCAGAAGGCTCCGCTCTTCCATTGATGACAAAGTTTACCATAATTATCTTAAGTCTTAAGCTCATACTTAATATAAAATAAGATAGGTACTTTAAATTTTAAACTAAATTAAATTTTAATACATGTTGCCATGCAATTTGACAATATTCAATTTAACATGTGAGTGTGTATGTGATGTGTGCACATATATACATATTAAGGATCTTGTTTACACTATATTATTATTAGTTTAACTTTTGTAAGTTTTAACATGGGTTAAAACTTACAAAAGTTGAACTAATCATGATATAGTGCAATTCTTGCAAAAGAAATGAAACAGTTGATTCACTCATTTGGATAATTCTGTCACGTATGTAAGTGATTTTCGAAAGTACAAGTTCTAAAGTGATTTAAAATAACCCGAATACACTTGTTGCATTTTGTGGATTGAAATCGCATATCAATATAAACAACTGACTTGATTAAATGACAGTGTAAAAGCCTCCTTTCTAATCAATTTTTCAAACTAGTATCACATAACATAAACCATTATCGACGTAAACGAAATTATCTACCGCCAAAGTTTAAATTACGGAAATCACCAAGGAACTACCTTCGTCTTCATCTACACTGCCACATGCCAATAAAAGGCGAAAGCGTAAATTGGGCCAGACACACTACTTCCGACTTAGGCGGTTCTCACACTGGATACGATTCGAGCGTCGATGTTCGCATTCGCACATCGGAGCGACGTGCGAATCTCATCCAGTGTGATAATGATAAATAACCGAACGCGGTATACGACACGCGGACATCACGATGTCAGCCAGGAAATCGATAGGAGCCAAAAGATATGGCGCGCCACGTGAACCTTGCGATGGAAGATGTGGCCGTAGCGCGGGTTTTTATATTTTATCTTAAAAACTCTGATTACTTCTATTTAAAAGTTTGCCAGTCAGATTCGGATATTCTATACTCCTATATTATGCAGGGTAACTTTATACAACTAAATATAAACAAAAAATCGTGCTTTTTTTCTATCAAGCCAACTTTGCCCTTTTTTGAGATTTTGGTTGAAAATATACCCTCATTTTGATAAAAATGTGTAAAACTTTGATATCAAATCTTAAACGTCTTAAGAGCCCTTAATCCTTGGAGCGTTCTCCGATTTCACGAAATAACGCTCGATAGATGGCGTTGGCGCTCGGTACGCGAGCGCCGGCAACGCGGCGCGCGTTTCAATGCAGACTAGAATAATCTTGATAGTTTTCAATATAATTTCAAGCAACATTAATTTTAGTGTCATATGATATCATATGGGCACTCTTTATTTTATTGTATATGCACAGTAGTTTTTTTTTTTATGTACACTACTACTAAGTGTACAGACTACAGAGTGTACTATAACCCTTGCTCTTTATTCTGTCTCTTTCACACCAATGGAAAATGAAGAAGTTACTAAATGACTGCAGGTATAAATAAAGTATATTAGTGCGATAGAGAGACAGATAGTGTTTCGTTGTCGTATCGTAAACGATTGGCATGTTGGCCACACACTTGCTTAGTGCCTAGCCAAAATACCAATCGTTTGCGTATATTAGTGCGATAGAGAGAGAGTAGTGTTTCGTTGTCGTATCGTAAACGATTGGCATGTTGGCTACGCACCCATGATACCTAGCCAAGAAGCCAATCGATTGCGCATATTAGTGCGATAGAGAGACAGATAGTGTTTCCTTGTCGTATCGTAAACGTTTGGCATGTTGGCTACGCACCCATGCTGCCCAGCCAAGATGCCAATCGTTTGTGCATATTAGTACGAGAGAGAGACAGATAGTGTTTCGTTGTCGTATCGATTGGCATGGTGGCTACGCACCCATGCTGCGTAGTCAAGATGCCAATCGTTTGCGCACATTAGTGCTATAGAGTTTCAGTGTTATTTGAAATCACGTTAGGGTTTGTATTATTATTTTTGACCCGAATGAAGTCCATCCAGGTTCTTATGATGGAGTCAGGAGTTGGTCACCAGAACTCCTAATCTACTCATTATAATTCCATCATGCTTGGGCTCAAAAGATTTGCCCTGACGAACACCATCGATCTAGATGAGGTCCAGGGTCTCATGACGGAGTCAGGAGTTGGTCACCAGAACTCCCCAGAACTCTTAATCTACTCATAACTCCATCGAGTTTGGGCTCAATAGATTTACCCTGATGAGCACCATCAATCTAGATGAAGTCCAGGGTCTCATGATGGAGTCAGGAGTAGGTCACTAGAACTCCTAATCTACTCATTATAATTCCATCGTATTCGAGCTCAATAGATTTGCCCTGACGAGTACCATCGATCTAAATGAAGTCCAGGGTCTCATGATGGAGTCAGGAGTTGGTCACCAGAACTCCTAATCTACTCATAATTCCATCGTGTTTGGGCTCAAAAGATTTGCCCTGACGAGTACCATCGATCTAGATGAAGTCCAGGGTCTCATGATGGAGTCAGGAGTTGGTCACCATAATTCCTAATCTACTCATCATAACTCCATCGTGTTTGGGCTCAATAGATTTGCCCTCACGAGCACCATCAATCTAGATGATGTTCAGGGTCTCATGATGGAGTCATGAGTTGGTCACTAGAACTCCTAATCTACTCATTATAATTCCATCGTGTTTGGGCTCAAAAGATTTGCCCTGACGAGTACCATCGATCTAGATGAAGTCCAGGGTCTCATGATGGAGTCAGGAGTTGGTCACCAGAACTCCTAATCTACTCATTATAATTCCATCGTGTTTGGGCTCAAAAGATTTGCCCTGACGAGTACCATCGATCTAGATGAAGTCCAGGGTCTCATGATGGAGTCAGGAGTTGGTCACCATAATTCCTAATCTACTCATCATAACTCCATCGTGTTTGGGCTCAATAGATTTGCCCTCACGAGCACCATCAATCTAGATGATGTTCAGGGTCTCATGATGGAGTCAGGAGTTGGTCACTAGAACTCCTAATCTACTCATTATAATTCCATCGTGTTTGGGCTCAAAAGATTTGCCCTGACGAGTACCATCGATCTAGATGAAGTCCAGGGTCTCATGATGGAGTCAGGAGTTGGTCACTAGAACTCGTAATCTATTTATCATAACTCCATCGTGTTTGGGCTCAATAGATTTACTCCGACAAGCACCATCAAATTACCATTATGATGAATAGATTAGGAGTTCTGGTGACCAACTACTGAGTCCATCATGAGACCCTCGACTTAATCTAGATCGATGGTACTCGTCAGGGCAAATCTTTTGAGCCCAAACACGATGGAGTTATGATGAATAGTTTAGGAGTTCTGGTGACCAACTCCTGACTCCATCATGAGACCCTGGACCTCATCTAGATCAATGGTGTTCATCAGGGCAAATCTATTGAGCCCAAACACGATGGAGTTATAATGAGTAGATTAGGAGTTCTAGTGACCAACTCCTGACTCCATCATGAGACCCTGGACTTTATCTAGATTGATGATGCTCGTCAGGGCAAATCTATTGAGCCCAAACACGACGAGGTTATGATGAGTAGTTTAGGAGTTCTGGTGACCAACTCCTGACTCCATCATGAGACCCTGGACCTCATCTAGATCAATGGTGTTCATCAGGGCAACTCTATTGAGCCCAAACACGATGGAGTTATGATGAGTAGAGTAGGAGTTCTGGTGACCAACTCCTGACTCCATCATGAGACCCTGGACCTCATCTAGATCGATGGTGCTCATCAGGGCAAATCTTTTGAGCCCAAACACGTTGGAATTATAATGAGTAGATTAGGAGTTCTAGTGACCAACTCCTGACTCCATCATGAGACCCTGGACTTTATCTAGATTGATGATGCTCGTCAGGGCAAATCTATTGAGCCCGAACACGATGAGGTTATGATGAGTAGTTTAGGAGTTCTGGTGACCAACTCCTGACTCCATCATGAGACCCTGGGCCTCATCTAGATCGATGGTGTTCATCAGGGCAAATCTATTGAGCCCAAACACGATGGAGTTATGATGAGTAGATTAGGAGTTCTGGTGACCAGCTCCTGACTCCATCATGAGACCCTGGACCTCATCTAGATTGATGGTGCTCGTCAGGGCAACTCTATTGAACCCAAACACGATGGAGTTATGATGAGTAGATTAGGAGTTCTGGTGGCCAGCTCCTGACTCCATCATGAGACCCTGGACCTCATCTAGATTGAAGGTGCTCATCAGGGCAACTCTGTTGAGCCCAAACACGATGGAATTATAATGAGTAGATTAGGAGTTCTAGTGACCAACTCCTGACTCCATCATGAGACCCTGGACCTCATCTAGATCGATGGTGTTCGTCAGGGCAAATCTTTTGAGCCCAAACACGATGGGATTATAATTAGTAGATTAGGTGTTCTGGTGACCAACTCCTGACTCCATCATGAGAACTTGGACTTCATCCAGGTCAAAAATAATAATGCAAACCCTAACGTAATTTCAAGTGAAAATGCGTTTTTCAGAAAATCGCAGCCAAATAACACTAGACCTTACTCATAGTGTTGTGTTCCTGCTGGTGAGTAAGGTTGCCAGAGCTCAACGAGGGGCGGGAGGGGGTTAGGGTCGGCAACGCGCATGTAACTCCTCTGGAGTTGCAGGCGTACATATGCGGGCCGTATGCTTGTTTGCCACCGATTTAGTATTAAAAAAAAAGTAACACTGAAAATCCATCAATAAGCGAGTCTGTTAGGCATACTGTAAAAAATGAACTTTTATTAAGATTTTCTAATCGCAGTATATAGCACTTCTCGGAACTCCGTAGCTGATTACGATCGCAACGAATGCCTGACAATCGAGCACAGGTCCGTCCTCTAAGCGCGCTCCGCGCGGACTGAGAGCGGGGCGTCGCTGCTGCGTGATTTATACGTGTTTTAAAAAAATATAAATTTACGGCAATGTAGGTCCCATAGTTACGATTTTTTTTTTATAGGTTAACATAAAGTTACAGTTTGCTATAATATTATTTTTAAAGCAAAATATGCGTACAATTTGCGGAAATAAAATATAATAAAACCCTGTTTTCGCCAAAAAAATGAAGAAAACTCGGAAGGTATTTTATCAGTTTTTTCAAATGAATCTTCGATTGTTAATCATTCCAGCCCCTCGTACGAGATATGTTGAATCAAATTGTAGTCATTCATGTACCAAATGATTCTTGTTTATAGCAAAATTGAGAACCGAAACGCCACATCTCACTGCAAAATTTGGAAAAGACTCCCAAAAAACCTCATTAAAAAAGAGGTTTAAAAGAGAAAATGAAAATTTGAACTGTTGGAGCCCCTAGTTTAGGAAACGATTATTTAAGTACGTTATCAGTTTTTGAATAAATACTAATAGTTACGTCGTAATCTTGAATGAAAAAGGAAGCATTTTACAAAATACGCTCGTCTGTAGGAATAAGGACTCTTAACGCATGTCAGAAAAAAAAAATATTTTAATTTGTACTTTAATATAACTGTAACTGTAACTTACAATATTGTAACTGTCATCAATATGGTTGCATATGTCATAAAGGGTTAATTTTGCGTTAGCAGCACGAGCGCCATATATAAGCGATGTCGCACTCGCACTCCGGAGCGGCGTGCGGAGCATCTAATGTGAAATTGTGAATGCCTTATTGTCCCAGTCTTTCATGTGGTCGTGTGTATTCATTAAGTGAAACAAGAAACTTTTGTTCCTTTTTTCGGCACTTCCTTTGCATAAAGTGGGCCGTAGACATAAATTGTAGGGTAGGGACAAATTGCGTTCCGCCTGTAATGTATTCAGTGTTATTACCTTCGCTTACAAAGCTGGGATGGTCGAAGTTTCAACAAGATAAAGACTATACTATCCTCAAAACTATCTAGCCGGTCAGGTCATAATGCCATCTCTTTCACTCTTGGTTGGTCTTAACAAGGGTAAAGGAGATAGCATTATGATCCCAGTGGCCAGTTAGTTTTGCGGCAAGTATAGCTTACAATTTATTTTTATATCACTAACTTTTTATGTTAACTGTAAAAACAAAATTGGTATTAAATATACAATATTTTTTTTTGCCATGTAAAATCAGTTTATTATACACGGTGCTCACCAGGAACCCGAAAGATTTTAACCACGTACTTCTGAGGCCAAAAGAAGGAAAAAATGTTATATGAGTTTCACTATATTTCGCCAAAAAAAATTTTTTTTTGTTTTTTTTTTTTCAAATTTTAAACGTATTTGTACATAAAAAGTTAATGTTATGGTAAAACTGGCACTGAAAATATTTTTTTTACGATTTTTTTTTGTAAAAACTAGTTCTTGCAAAGGTTACTTGTCACTTTTTGACATCTATCAATAAGGATATTTAGACTACGCCCCATAATGGCATCATCGCGATCAAAAACTTCAAATAAGAAGATGTTTTTTTTTTACATTGGGATTAACTCTGAAACTAGGCGAAATCCAGAAAAGTTTATATGACATTTTAGTCTCTAAATGTGATTAGTAATACGCTGTCAAAATCTTTTGGGTTCCTCATGAGCACCGTGTATACATCATTTTTGAATTGTATACGTACTCTTTAGGCTTTCAGCAAATGGAGCGTAAGCGTAACCGTATCGTAAAAACGTTACGAGTACGAGACGCGTAGATTTTTGCGCACGAAACGCCACGTAAGTGTATTTGTTTTATAAGTGAAATCTCATTAGTTTACTCATTGTCCTTTTACGCCAATATTACGCTACGACTGTCGTAATAGCGACAGAGATCTCATACGCTACGCTACGACGACGCTTCGTGTGATAATTTTTCTGACAATATCAAATTTTAAATATCACCGACATCGACCGTTTCCCATGGCATCTTGCCACACTAAAGGATACTTAATATCATAATACTTAACTAGATAAAGTCTTTAGTAACTAACTTCGGCCTAACTCCAAATCAACCTGTCTAGGTTGGAAGGTCAGATGGCAATAGCTATTATAAAAATTGTGCCGAATATTGGATTCCAACCAAAAGCAAGGACTCCTGAGTAATTTAGGGTGCAACCTCTATGGATAAAAGCAACTATGATATGATCACGAATCTCGAGGTCACGTTATGCTGGCGACAGAAACGTCAACTCGCCCGGGCTCCCGCAACCAATCACAATTCACGGTTGGTTCCGTATTGCGCCGCACATTCGTACATGTCAGCTGGATTCGGCTAAATGAAACTTTGCACTCTTATCCCGGCTTAAACTGTGTTTTGGTACATGTAGTTTCTTTCTTGCAAATAAAAGTTTGTAGCCCATTATTCGGCAATTTAATTATATTTTCTTCCTATTTTTTGCAGTGACCAAGTTAAGGTTAGTATTTTATTTGTTGGAATGGTAGCGTTTCATTTTATTTCAGAGAATAATTTGATTTCATGCTTCTAAAATATTACATGAATTATAGATATCAGGAATGTGCTGTGCACTATACAAATTATTCATACAATTACGATGAATACGAATTGCTTCCGAAAGATCATGTTAATATTTGAACATCGTAGTTCAGTGAATTATAACTCCACCATTACCGTTTACTTCATGATATGATGGATCTAAAAAAATCTACTTAAATACTACATACAATTTCGGACCACTAATAGCAACGCAAAAAATATTACAAAGTCGATTTTACTTATATTTTATTTAGGCACATATAAACACACATTGTAAATAATGTTATTAATGTCCAAAATTGTAAATAGTTTTTTTTTTAATTACTTTTATAGTTGTCATTTATTTTGAATTATTTTTCTCACTACACCCACATTCGAGAATTTCTGTTTTGCCCTATGGTTGACTGGTAGAGAATGCCTTAAGGCATTAAGTCCGCCATTTGTACTTATTTTTATTGTGCAATAAAGTTTAAATAATAATAATAATTAACACAGTGTTTAAAGCATCAATTAATTATAAAGTAAAAATAGTTCTTGTTTTATCCGACTGTAAGCATGAATAAATTTAGCTCCAAACACGAAATGCCTAAAATTCGCATTGCCTAAGAACCAAACTTCCAAAACTTGGTTCATTAATGCATGTATGCACTCAAATACGAGCAAAAACTTGCCACTAACATGAAGTGTAAATTGACTTTCCTTCCCCATAGTTTTAAAAGTACTTAAACAGTCCATAAATCAAGTCGATATGTCCGGGAAATGCCCA
The DNA here is from genome assembly GCF_033807575.1 of Cydia pomonella. Classification (NCBI taxonomy): domain Eukaryota; kingdom Metazoa; phylum Arthropoda; class Insecta; order Lepidoptera; family Tortricidae; genus Cydia; species Cydia pomonella. The sequence continues at coordinate 20,079,408 of NC_084712.1, read as the reverse complement.
CTTTCATCAGGGGATTTATCCCGTGTGAAATATGACCAGATTATACAGGTCTGGGCGCAAAATTATATTTAAAATTGTTTGGGTGCGTTATATGTTAACAGGTATTTAATTGTGGCTGCTTTGAAGCCAATTTTTTATGGTTTTGAGTTGGTCATATAATGGATAACTGATGGTTACTTCAGCGGTAATGTATGTTTATCTTGTTTTCCCTACATAAAAGAAATAAGATGACAACAAGTTTTTATGTGACAGATATTTACTGACTTGCTTTTTCTAATTTTTATGTCTATTGAGACATGTCTAATAAGTGTAATAAACTCGATGCGTTTGTGTTTTCCATCGATGGCTACTTTACGACGATGCGTCGATCACCTCTATTTTAGTATACTCGTATCACTTATTGCACTGTCATTGCACTGTAAATTTCAACTATAGCAGATACCAGACTGCGGTTAAAATTAAAATATCTATAAATATATGAATACGTGTGTCCTGACTGATTCATTAAAGCAGAGCCGAAACTACAAAAAGAAAGTTGAAAATTTGCACGATAGGACGTATTTATAAAGTGTACAAAACATAAGAAGCACATTTAAAAAATTAACCCCTAATAGATTTAAAAAGGGGTTGAAAGTTTGTAACGAGAACAATTTGAGTAGGAATTGAAATTAATTAATTAGTAGGAACAGAAGATATTAGAAAGTAAATAATTTTAGTGTTAAAAATGTAGCCCCTAATAGGGTTAAAAAGGGGTTGAAAGTGTTTTTAGGGAAATAAATCCACACGGACGAAATCGTGGGCAACAGCTAGTAATAGTACATATTATACAAGTACGTGGCGTGACTTTATTTGACGTTCATATTAAGCACATTGTAATATGCCTACTTGGAAAATAAACTATCTTTATTTTTATTTGCTTAAAATCTTGTAATTTCAATTTGAACCATGTCATACAGTTATAATTTACAGTATGATGACAATGCAATAATATATTAACATGGAGCTGATATGAATATACGCAGTGAAGCCAAATAAAAGCGTGAATTAAAAGTGTCTAAAAATAGAGAAAGATAAAAATGAAAATAGAGATAGTTTTGGACAGAATCATCGGACTGTGTCAGGCTAGCCGTTTTATGCTGTGCTCTGCGGTGCATTTGAGTTGGTATGAAAGGAAATTGGGATGGGTTTTGCCGAATTGTTTGTCGTCAAAATAGTTTATTCCAGTTTGTGAGTACTATACTCTGTATCTTTAGGTAGTTAAATAAAAGTAAACAAAATCTACCCTCAAATGGCTCCTTAAGCCAGTTGAGGGTAGACGAAAACATTACATGATCAAATAATGTAGGTTAAAGTCAGATCGTTCAGTCACAGATCCAGGCGGTTTTGTATTTGGTTGGTTAACCAATAAATGTTATACCTACCTGAAAATTTACAAATTGTTTGTTTACTTTTATTTAAATACCTAAAGATACAGAGTATAGATTATTTTATCGTTCGTTTTCTGTATTGAATCAAAACCTTGTTTATCAAAACCAAAAATATCAAATTCTTTAAGTCCAAGCTAAAAAAAGTCGTGAAATAAATCGATAGTTGAAATAAGATTTTAATATTTATTGGTGTGTCTACATACGATAAAGTGCGAAAAAAAAATTAGTTGATAAAACAGGTGCGTGAGATTAACTTTCTCTGTCGCAGTATTTTTTATTTGTAAAATTTGTTCAATTTAAAACCTGAATTAAAGAGAAAATACATTTCTAGGTAGACAACCTTTATCATTTAACTTTATGGAATTACATATTTAACCAAACTAATCGAGACATTGGATAACGTTATCAGAGAAAGGTAGTTTTATGGAACCACATTTATCCACCCCTATGCCGGAATCAGTACTAAATCTCATCGGCCAACTATATCAGCTATCAGTGGATTTATCTACCTTAACACACGGCGCCGTAACGTAAGAGACGCGTAAGCGTATCGTAATAACTAATACGCGCGTAGAACGAGAGCGCTACGGGCACGAACAAGATCAAACAAGTCCACACACGCAGCGTCGTCGTAGCGTAGCGTATGAGATTTCTGTCGGCATTACGACAGTCGTAGCGTGATATTGGCGTAAAAAAACAATGAGTAAACTAATGAGATTTCACTTATAAAACGATTACGCTTACGCGACGCTTCGTGCGCAGAACTCTACGCGTCCCGTACTCGTGACGTTTTTACGATACACTCACAAACTTACTTACACTTACTCTCCATGTGCTGAGGGCCTAAAGAGTACTAGTATTAGTTATATATGTATTCTATAATATTTTACAAGCTTTTTATTTAACTTGCAAAGTTTGTAATATGTATGTTCAGTGTGGCTACCGCCAGTTCTGCACTGACATAACCGATATCGAGAACGTAACTTACTTTCTATGCATCTCGCTCGTACTCGCATATAAGTGCAAGCGAGATGTATAGATAGTAAATAGCGTATATGTCAGTTTGATATTGTCAGTGACTCATGGTACGGGTGCTAGTCAAATCTTGCAAGCTAAATTTGACTCATTCCCCATTATTCAATTCAGCTAAAACTTCACATACCTACAGATGTAAGTTGGGTGACAATGACAATTCAATATGATAGTACAATCGATCTGATCTGCTGATGGTCACAGGAAGTGGCCATAGGAATTCTGTGATAAAACAACGCAATCGAATTGTGTTTTGGTTTGTTAGAATTGTATCATTAAGTATTAGTCGCCTGTATCAAAAAGGTTTTTGTTTTGGTTAAAAACTTCCATATTTCCTTAATATACGCGGATGTGGAAATCCGGAACAAACAATTCATCACATGGTGCTAGAATGCCCCAACATCAAATTCAGTGGTAACATTGAAGAGCTCAAGACCTTGACCAAAGCCGTGGATTATTTTAAGGATTCTAGTTTTATATTTTAAATTTATAATGCAGTAACATGTAAAGATATGCCATACTATAAATAAAATAAATAATGCACTTTTGACGGTTTAGCGCAGATAAGTATTTATTTATTATTATGGTATGTCTTTCTCATCACGAAACAATGGTGTTCCGGACTTTTGCGTGGCGTGCGCGGAGCTGAAGCCAACACGTAGAGGCCCTTTTGTCACTAAGGGGTCATAGGACGCACGCAGAGGCAGCACCCGCCAGGGTGTAAGGACTATTTGAGAGTTGATGGAATCTAAAATGAACTGAGCTATTGGATGAAAGCGATGGACTAAATACTTGGCTATGGGATAAAAAACCGGACGCCTGCCTAATAACACGGTAGTCAATTTTATTTCCGGCAGACGGTGACTCGACCCCACAAAAAGCGACATCTAGGATGGCTCAAGGGCAACACTTCTACCCCTGGAGCTTATAGCTCTAACGACTCCACTCTGGCCGGCCAGCTAAGGCATGCCAGATGCAGAGAATCCTGTACCACCCACCCTCATTGCGGGTAACAGAACTCCCCAGGAGCACTCGGGTACGTAAGGTCGCTACTCCCCAACCGCTCGCCACAAGCTGCCCTTATAACTTATAGGTTTATTATTCATTTTATCTAGCTACTAATAACAATTAATATTATTAGGTACACGTTGTTATACTCAGCTTCAACTCCCACATTTATTTCCATATTTTATTCATATCTGATTTGAATAACTATTTAAGTCTGGTTAGTCCTAGTAATTTCGCTGACAATACAATAATATTAACATGAACTTGATTTAGTAATAAGTACATTCAAAGGTAACAATGGAACGCCTACGCCTCCCCTGCGGAGAAACGCTGCCACAACGAATTTGAACTTATTAACCTTAATATTGTTAACCTTACTAATAGGATTCCAAAGAAAGATACTTACTTACTCCGTTGGCTCAGCGACCCAAAATGAGACTTGGCCTCCGACACAAGACAGCGCCACTTTTCTCGGTCCTGTGCGACCTCTCGCCAATTGTCGACTCGAAGCTCGCGCAGATCCGCCTCCACCATGTCGCTTCAGCGATACCTAGGGCGTCCGATAGGACGTCCTCCTGCTAGGCGACCCAGGTACGCTCTTTTTACGTTCCGATCTTCGTCCATTCTCTCAAGGTGGCCCAACCAACGGAGTAGACCCAACCAACCAACGGAAAGAAAGATAAGGCCCTTAAAAAGGCGAGTATCAAAATTATAAACTTATTTAAGGATTTTCAGTATTTTTTAATATACTTACTTCCGATAGCACTAAAGATAAAGATAAAGATATTTTGTTATTTAAGTAGGCGTATTACAATGCGCTTATGAACGTCAAATAAAGCTACACCGGCTCTAACCCTACACCTCTGACCCGATTTAAATCCCCCCTCAATTGGAGGAGGGTATCCCAATAAGAACCGGCAAGAAACTCGGCGGGACATATCTTTTTAAATCATTACATCTTATACATAATTAACATGCATTAATCGTCATCAAGCAATTACATACAGTAGCTACTTTTCTTTATAGAAATTTGATAAAAAATATATATGTCATATCAGATCACACAAAAGAACAATTATTTATTTCGAGTAACATGACTATACAAATTGTAGAATACACTATAAAACTTAAAACCTAAATCTAAAAATAAATAATACTAAACTTAAAATAAAATACTAAAAAATATCCCCCTGCGGCATGGTGCCGTATATACTGGCAGCATTTCCTCGCTGTATTGCAAGACTAATTCTTTGAGCGAGGAAGCTGCCAGCTCTGCGGTCGCCGGTGACCTCTGCTAACCTTTTTGAAAGGTCCTTAAAGAGCTTAAGGGCACTTGGACCCCACGGGCCAAGGGTCTCGACGCCAAAAGGTATGAAATTGTATTCGGCGCCGAGACCCCTATATTTAGTCATTTTTAAATTTTCGGCTGCTTCTGCCGCCGCGCCGACCTTAGCAGATGTGCCGTGGAGATGAGACGGGGCTAGGGTGTCTACACAAGTGGCGTCCCATACCAGCACCCGTCCCATCTTCCACGGAATTAGTGTCATTCCGTCCGGTCTCTTACCATCGTCTCTTAAAATGCCGGCGGGCTCATGTAAATAAATACGTAGCTCTTTCAGAAAACATATCGAATTCTTATTAAAGGAAAAGTAAAATAAAATTAATAAAGAAATGAGAATATACATTATATAAATCTAACAGATTGATATACCTACAAACAATATTTGATATGCTTTCTTAGCTGAGCTGTGTCACCTATATAATTTTATTTTATATTTATAAGTAGTTGAATCCTGTAAGTACATATACAACAATGCACCGAGCCGATAATGATTTTAGATACACACATAATACAATGATTTTAATTGCTACTTGTTTTTACAGTTTCTGGTTTGGTTTGGACCATGCATGTTTGTCTGTCAAGTAGTCCTCGACTCTGTAATAAGTCTTCAATATCAATGACTTTTTTTAGTAATTCTTAAGAGATGGCAAAAGTAAAAAGGTAAGATGGTAAAGGATAACTGGGACACTCATCTGTCTGTCATAGGCGTTCTTATTATTTCTAATCGGTCTTAGTAAACCATTCAAATATGGTCACTGTATTTAATTAACTGGCTTTCAATTAAAATTAGCTGATTCGTCTATCACTGCGCCCTTCCGTCCCATTTTAGAAAAAAAACACTAAAAGCGATTTAAATACCCTTAAAGTAATTAAGTGTAGTCCCTGATTTATAAAGGACAGAAAGGAGAAATAATTTTAAGATTGAATTTGTTGGCGGCTTTCGTAAATTTACAATGGTGCTGGAAATTGCCAACGCTATTCAATTCACGGAATGCTCAATTTACTTAGAAAAGACTAAGAGACTCCCGCTGTGACCTTCGAAATTAAACGGCAGTTGCGAGAAATCATAAGTGAAATTATGTAAAGTTCTTATACATTTGCAACTGACAAATCGTCGGCTGAGCATACGTTTGTGCCATATTGATATATTAGCAAAATCGAATTTTAATAATAATAATATGCTATTATTGACGATAACCGGTATTTAAAAAACTTTCTATTTGACGCGAGTTGGCATAGTGGCTGTTATCAGCCACTGGGCAGAAAGCGGCGTACACCTCTCGACACCCCTGAGCCGCTCACACCGGTGTTGCTCCTGGTCGTCTTCACGACGGCAGTTTCAGGGGCCCATCTAGTGGGCGGCGAGTCACCGCCTGCCTCGATAACTAGTGAAAACATTGTTATGGCAGGTGTCCGGACGTCTTTGCAATAACCCAGTCTCATTGTCCACCCAAATTTCAATCCATAGACCGTTTTACTGTTCACTTTTTCTACAATAGTCCCAATGCCTGCTGCGACCGGTTCATGGGTATCTATTGTTGCACCTGTGAACGGGTTCCAGCAGGCGCTCTACATGATATTAAATCTCTCCAAGGGGCCTCTACGTGTTGGATCTATATCCCCCACGCAAGCCTATCAAAAGACCGGGATTTATAGGCCCGTGAAATCCAAGGACATACAAATAATATGCTATTATTGACAATAATCGGTATTTATAAAACTTTCTTTTTCAAAAATGTTGTGCCATATCCGCATTTTACTATAAGATGTTGTGGATACCTATGTCACAATTTTTTGATAAACTAAATTTTTCAAATATGTTGTGACGTATCCAAAACTTTGTAACATGTCTTACATTGTAGGTAAGGTGTCGAAAACGGATATGGCAACAATAAAAATGGTTTTACTTCATGATTACCACTATATTAAAAATATGTGTATAGTTTTATAAATAGTAAACATATGGGCTAAATGTTAAATAAATTGAATATTTCCTAAATATAAAACTTTTCCAATAATATATTTTTGCTTCTTTTCGCTCTCCTGCAAACCAATATAAGTGGCGTATGGCACAAACGTATCTCACCCGATGAAATATGGCTTGTTTGTCTCGAATTAAATAAGCCTAAGGCCGATAATTATTTGGATATTCGAATCGATTTCCGATTCAACTATCGAAATAAATATTAAATAAATAAAATATTATAGGACATTATTACACAAATTGACTAAGTCCCACAGTAAGCTCAATAAGGCTTGTGTTGAGGGTACTTAGACAACGATATATATAATATATAAATATTTATAAATACTTAAATACATAGAAAACACCCATGACTCAGGAACAAATATCCATGCTCATCACACGAATAAATGCCCTTACCAGGATTTGAACCCGGGACCATCGGCTTCGTAGGCAGGGTCACTACCCACTAGGCCAGACCGGTCGTCAAGTCGAAATAAAAATATATTTAAAATTCCTAGCCATAAAAATCGAAAACACAACACTAGCCGTAAAACTCTAAAGCTATAAGAATGAATTGACTTGCAGACAATCAAATTAAGCTGCACGTTAAGTTTACAAACAAGCGAGAGAAACTAGCCAAGTTTAGTTGTGATTGTCCAAAATAGTAACCTTGTATGTGATAAGGGTCATTCAGTGGGAATATGTCTGCGGTTGCATCTAATTGCCACGACTCTTTTCATACATTTTGTATGGGTCGCGGGTATATAATTAGACCGCAGATATATTTCTTTGAGAATGACCCGTAAAATACTATTTTGTGTAAAATGTCATGCTATACAATTCTATGCTTAAAAAAAATATGGATTTCAATAAATTGTGTATCATTAAATTCACGTAGTTATCGGCCTGTGTTAATAGCTTTATAATTTTCTCCCATTACTTGTAATTATAAGTGTGTGATGCAGTAGGAATTAACTTTGAAAGCATCTGCAATTCTGCATCTTCTTATTCAGATGTAGATTTATGAATAAGCCGCAGAAAATTCCTAAAAAGTGAAAAAGGTCTCAAATTTTTTTGTAAATGTCACAAGAAATAAAGGAAGATTCCATTACGAAATTTTAAAAAAAGTCACTGCCAACAATTCAATCCAGTTTGTGGAAAGTTTTCAAAATTATTCTACGTGGAAAATTTTACAATTTTGGAAATACATTTTCAGTCGAAATATAAATTTTCAGTTCACATACCTCAGAGACCATTATGCCACATTGAACTTTCAGGTGTATTTAAATTTCAATAACAGGTTATGAATTAGATCTGGATCAGATCCGTCATTTAAAAGTGACGTCTTTGGTTGAAGAAATGACATATTTGACACTGACGGATCAAATCCATAACTGATCCAGATCTAATTAATAACCTTTTATTAAAATCAAAATACTTACGCCTGTTAATTTTGCAGGTACCTACTGTAATGTCTCTTATTTATTTATTTTAAACTTATTGCATAAAAAAGTAAAAATACGAAAAGCGGAAACTATTCCTTCAGACATTCTCTACCAACCAATTGGCTAAACAAAAATTGCTTAGGTGCAGTGAGGGGAAAAAATTGCAAATAGTCATTTACTCGGTTTTAGTCCATAGCAGCTGCGCAGGGCAAGTTTATCAAAGAGATTGTAGCAGGAACAAGTTGGCCAACGAGTTGGCCTTCGCCGAAGTATGCGATGCTTGCCCATATCATCCTATTAGCGAGCGATAAAACATTGATTAAGTTGCAGATTGGGTTTGGTTGGAAGTTGCAACGACATATAAGGTGAAACACGTAAAGTTTAGCATGTATGGTGCTGTAGTGAAACGGTTAAATTTCATTAGTTGGATCCTGGAGATATCCATTACGCATTGCACAATGTACTGATCGAACGAATTCAAAATACAGGGAACAGCAGGCGGATTAAAAGTTATTCTGCTCGTCTGAAACATTATAAAATGAAAACATTTGAAAATTGAAGAAATCTTTTAGATTTAATATTCAAACGTATACTTACTACAAAATGTGTCAATTTTTTTTTGAGTAATGTCCAGAGAAGAAAATGAGGACTACTTTAGTATGAAATTGAAATTGAAATCTTTATTGTCATATTGTGAGTTACAATGATCTTAAAATTATGTTAGGGTAGAATCATCACAATCAACCGCGATGCGGCGTACAATGTTAATACTAAAACTAATCTTACAGCTAAATAATTATACAAATATTACATGTGATGCGAATAAAATTATTGGTACTGTGTCAATAGGTAAATTAACAAATAATATGTCATACTAACTCGACGGCATAAAGTGGTCACTTATAGTAAGCTTTGTCTAAGCACCATTTATAAAGTTTACGTCCGAATTCAGGTAGTTCAAGTATTTTAATTTCATTAGGCAAGTGGTTAAATGTGTGAATAGACATATAAAATACACTCTTTCTAAAGTAAGCTGTTTTGTGATCAATGGGATAGCACAAATTAAAACCATGGAGTTTGGACGTTATTCTCGGATTGCTTTTTTGTATTTTAAACTTGTGTAGATTTTTTTTCACATAAAGACAGATTTCATATACATATAAAGAAGGGACCGTTAGTATTTGTAATTCTTTAAACAATGGCAGGCATGAGTCTCTACTTCGGGCGCTACAGATGGCCATTACACATTTTTTTTGCACCTTGACTCATTATGGGGCAATTGCAAAGACATTGACAACTCTGTCAATGTCTTTGCAATTGCCCCATAAGATGATGCCATAGCGGAGGTTGGACATTATATGGCCATGAAATGCCGATACCGCTGCTTGCCTGGAAGCGATATTCCTCAATCTACGTAGAGCAAAGATAAACCTGGTCAATTTCTTAACTATGTGTTCAATGTGGACTTCCCAACTATTGTGACAATCTATCATAACGCCTAAAAATCGCAAGGATGTTACGCTATGTATCTTTACATCTTTATACATAATCTCAATATTTGTGGTGAATGTAAAGGTATGTAAAGGTGATTTCGCGCAAGTCCTTTCCCACTTTCGTCTTGAGAATACCATTGTTGTAATTATACCTAATAGCCGCTGGTGATCGGGCCTTCAACTCATCCCGTCTGATGTATAGTTACATAAGTCGACGGGATTCAAAGTCATCAGTTTGTTTGATGACAAGAGTACTTGGTTCTCCCACAGAACTGGGTCAATGTTGCAGATGTTCATGTGGCGCTTAAGCACATCTTTATACCTGAGAAGTTGCCCACCATGCTTTCGCTTACCCTCCTCCAGCTTCCAGTAAAAGATGCACTTAGCCACCCTACCCTCTGCCATCCTTAAACGTGGCCGTCCCAACTAAGTTATCATCGCATAGTATAAACTTCGATCCCATCCACTTTGGGTCTTCGCAAAACTTCCGCACGCAGTGAGAAAATAAAGTCAAGCTCTAAAGCTTATGCACAACCACAAAAACAAACAAGATTGATGATTCGTAATACGAAAAGGCACATACACGTCATTGATTTTGTTTCATTTTGTTTCATTTTGTTTAAAATCTGTATCAGGGTTGATAACTACGTATGTATAAAAAATTAACATACCAGGATCGAAATTCATCTCAACAATTTAAATGTCGAAGTTTTTTACCTGTAAACAAATAAAATAAGCAAAACATTAGGTAGGTACACTTTTTTCACTGCCAATAATTTACGCCCTTAAAATATTTTTTTTCTTGCGCAATCATTACGAAAGGTAAAACTACACAGCGCGGACCCAAAAAAATTACAAATTTTGATTATTAACTTTGTAGCTTCTAATCAGTGTAAAAATATTTGATAACGTGAAAAACACAAAGTAAACGTTATAAAAACTTGCCAACGATTTAAAAATAACATTTACAGTACATATGGTGCTACTTTATAGCACTAGTGCGAAAGTTAGCATATTACGTTACTGTGTCGAACATTTAAAGGGCCATATGTACTGTAAAACGTTGTACGATACATGTGCGAATAGGTAATTCGCAACTCGTGTCGATTTAAAACACTCCCTTCGGTCGTGTTTTAATTTATCGCCACTCGTTTCGAATTTCCTATTTTTCGCACTTGTATCGTAATGTACTATTCAAACGGAACGTAAATCTCGGGTCAGAGGTGTAGGGTTAGAGCCGGCGTAGCTTTATTTGACGTTCATAAGTGCATTCTAATATGCCTACTCGAAAAATAAACTATCTTTATTCAATTGGACATTTTTAAGTATTTAAACTTCTAGATAAATATGTCTCCAAAATCCTTCCCAGAAATCAAAATCATCCTGTGAGCAGCCCATTTTCCAATTCCATGAATTGAATTATCAGGAAGCTGTACGAAACTCGATTGAGATGAATATCAATCGGGAATTAAAGCGAAACTACTCAAACCTCTTAGGGTAATATAAGGTAATTATATCAGGGCACAATTAATTTAATTATGATGTTATTTAGATGTTAATAGCTTGCAGGTTGTTTAATAATACAATGTGTGTTTTTGATATAACCGCAAACTTAAACTAGACGTAGGTTTTAGTGCTATAAAACGATTCTCAAAAAATATTTCTTTTATTTCTATCTCAAATCATTTTATTAAATTTAGTCTTAACTTCTACCAGAGCATAATTAAGTTCTGAAAATTTCTCGATCGGCAATTTATTTCGTACATCATAGTCACTTGTGACAGTTTTGACGTCGCGTGATCAAATGCGACGTTATGAATTAAAACAAAGTTGAGACATTGGTTGCTGAATTGCTTATTTTATTTTATTTTATTTTATGTTACTTGGTGAATTGAAAAAAAAATGTACGCAGTGAAGCATATAGTTAAGGTAAGTTAAGTTTAGTTACTCTTAAGTTAATCGATTCCATTGTGTTACAAAGACTGTGTAAATTGTATTGTATTGTATTCATTACCATAAACTTCATTCATACACATATCAGTTTATAGCATATGCCAACTCACTTTCACGCGTGTAACTTAAATATAAATTAGTCAATTGTCGTAACACAATGGAGTCAATTAACTTAAAACGAATCACAGCTCCTTAACTATGTTTTTTTTTTTGCAATTCATCCGTATTATACATATACCATTCACTATAACGGACAATAGTCAATGAAAAATAGTCAATAGTGAATGAAAACAATTCTGTAGTTTTTTTTGCATAGAACGCGGTATAATCGAACCAAGCTAACTCTGCATTGCATTTGAAATTACAAAACATAGCAAATGTATATGAAAATTTAACGTCTATAACGACACTTCCTAACTTTGTTCAGCTTCCAAGTCAAAATTCATTATGTTTTAGCGATCAAAAAGTTACATAAGTTCGACCTTCATGTGAGATGATCTCATCAATGCAAACTGGAGAGATACTTATACTTATTATAAGCATGTCATGAGATTAATAACAAACCCACGATGCAATTCACGAACACACCTTTCAATCAATTGAGCAATTATTTATGTTTAAAGGCCGTGGTGTACGTCTGAACAATATTATAACACGATATAAATTAAATATTTATTTGTTATTATACAAATTAAATGTTATACAATAATATTTCACTAAAACATTTTTTTTTATTATTGGCTGAATGAAACTATCATTGCCACGTTCACAGAAAAAAATAAAAAGTAAAACCGGCGCCCGCCATGTTCAATATTTTCACTTAAATTTAGTTGTATCAAAATAATTCAATTTAAATTGCTACTGTGTGAGTGCTTTTGTATTAAATGAGTTGTTGTGTTTAATTTTTCCAATGTAAATCATCGCTGAACATAGTGTATAGTGCTGAATTAACAATAATGAAAATAATGGGGACCTTTGAGCCAGGTAAGATCCAGGGGGGATTATTTTAGATTTAGTTTTATAGTTTGTAGATTAAATGTTATTTTATTTATAATTAATTTTAACGTGACATGTTTTATTTATTTAGAAATGTAACTTTTTGTATTGTTTGGTTGTAGTTAAATGTGATACCCGTGTTTTATATTTTTGTGTCAATAATTATTAACAATATCATTCAAGTTCAAGGGAAAATTCGTAACTATAAGTTCTTTAAGTAACCAATATTTGTTTTATTATGATTTTTTCGCAAATGTATTAAAATAACGTCGTTCAATGTACGTGTGCATGTGTCATTTATCTCGGGACTCGTAAGTAATGACACACTTTGCACACTTGTATTGAAATGTACTATTCCATAACCGCGATAACCCAGATGAATATTACGTATAGTAAAGTCAAAGCAAACATAAATTAATTGAATTAGCTCACTCAGCCAGGCAGTAATTCCTAATGGATCTCAAAGTCATTACGTTATGCAAACAGTTTTGGCAACACTATAAAGGGTATCATTATCCACAAATCCAGATTGTTGTCCGGCCCAGTTAAATCACAGATCACCTCAACGACGAGGTCACCACACACAAGCGATCCCGTACTATCGAATCGATCGAGAATCGGTTAAGAGTTGCGACATGTAGAGAGCATCCTGACATACGAAAGCAAAATATGCGAGTCAAAATAGCGACCTTCTTAGAGCTTAGCCTTCTGTCGAAATCCTGCGCCAATGTTCATATTCATATTTATTGTATGGACTGACGTTTACTTGCAGACATAGAAGTTTTCGTGGCAAAAATGAGAGTTTGAAAAAATATGTTATCGATAAGTCAGTCATAGTTTAACAATTAAAAGATGTAACTTCTTATTGCTGAGAATTACCGAGAAATTTAAAAAAATTAAAATCAATTACACATCGGTACATAATTTCTTTAATACATATATTTAGTACTAAAAAATAAAAACATAAACTAGTATAGTAGTAGTAGAAAAAGAAAAAAAAAGAATAGAAAACTACTAATATATTAAAGAAGATATCGAACGTGTTGTATATTTCGCGGTAACTATCTTCTTATACAATGTTCAAAATATCTATAGGCAAAGGTAAGGTAACATCGATAACATACAGGTAGATTTGTCATTCATTTTGTTAATCACTTTATTTTGCAACAAAAACTTCTATGTCTGTTTATCTGACATAACATTTGACGTGCCTGTCTCCCGCAACAATTGGCAGACTGTTTTGTACAGAAAATTAAAGATAAGGCGTCTCCAGATGTTAAATTGTGAGTTTACTGCTATAACGACACGACGGACTAATTATTTTTACGAACTAATTAAAATTGCACCTATGAGTTAGTGATATCGTGCTCTTTGCAAACGCTACATAATGCGGTGTCTGTATAGTCTATGCGTTGTGCAACACTAATAAAGGGTCACATTATCCAGAATTCCCGATTGTTGCTCGCTGCAGTTAGATATTTGCCGGCCGCGCCAGTAATGAATTTGTGCGGTAAGTAGAAATGATACGATCAAACGTGCTGGTATAATTTTCGATCGCTTTCTGAGCGCTTGGCTATTCGGACTTTGGTTTATGTCTTTTTAACATCACTTTATCGTCATTGCATCGATATTAATTCAGCAAGCGGGTGCAGACGACGTCAAAGATATGACTTAAATCGACGGGATATGGACCGTGATTACCTTTTGTATTGTTTTCGAGCTCCCGATATTTCAACGCAGTTACATGCATCTTGTTCACGGGTAACACAATATAATAAAACTTATCTTATTATAGTTCCCACGCTAGCCCAATACGGATTGGGGACTTCACCTACACTAATTTCATCGCAGATGTATGCAGGTTTCCTCACATTGTTTTCGTTCACCGAATAGCTAGTGGTAAATAGCAAATTATATTTTGTACATAAGTTCCGAAAACTCATTGATACAAGCCAGGATTTGAATCCGCGACCTTCGGATTGAACGTCGGACGTCATATCCACTCGGCCACCAGGCCACCACCGACATACAAATAACACAAGACAATATAAAAGGTAATCACGGTCCATATCCCGGTCGATTTAAGTCTAATGGAACTAACCGTGAATCATTCAAAACTGTTATTGTCAGAGATATATTAACATTTCTTCGCCCTACCTAACCCACACCAATCGATCGGTAATCTGCCGAGTTAGTAAGGTATTTCTATCACCGATTGTCCTCCTAGCAAAGTGACGATCGTTTATAGAAAACCCAAATCAATACCATGTATGAAAAAAATCACGTCGCTTTTCGTCTTTGGTCTCGGACTGTCTAGAACGCAAAGTTACTAGTGTAATATTTTGCCTATATCTCTTTTAGTCTACATCGCAAACGGTCTAAAACACAAAATGACCATGTATACGAGTAGGTTGGTTAGGTTCGTTAGTTATCTTTTAATGGCCGAAGACCAAACCGCACAGAAGTAGGAGCCCCGCCGCGGGGCTTCGTTGACCTCGCTAACTAAAAAAAGATAAACCGACGAAATGTAGATAATAAAGGTCTAAATAATTGTAATCATTTAGTGTTCTAGACCGTTTGCGACATAGACTAAAAGGGATATAGGCAAAATATTACACTAGTCATTTTGTGTTCTAGACAGTCCGAGACCAACCCGCTATTCGTTGCATCCTAACACAATTTTACTTTTCTGTCACAAAGTGAAATTAACAAATTGTGAGACACAATTAACCATATTATTTATTCAGAAGGCAACCGACTTCATTGTTTTGTCTTTTCAAAAGCGATCAAGCTGATTGTTTTGAATAAAGTTTAAATCAATATTTATTTCATTACAATTCTTTTTTTTTTGTTATTTAAGTACCTATATCAGGGATGAATGTTGATGGACGGAGAGCGGATGGTATACCCGAAAAACGATGGTTGGATTGTGTGAAAGAGGATATGAGAAAGAAAGGAGTAAATGCTGAGGTGAGGAAAAGTAGGGGAGAATGGCAGAGAAAAACATGTTGTGCCGATCCCACATAATGTGGGATAAGGGCAGGAAGAAGAAGAAGAACGGGTCTAACGCAGGTAAATTTCATTATTTTACCTATTATCCGACGTTTCTACCAGGTTACACTAGCTGTGGTCACGGAAGACTGTACAAGAAGATGTGTACAAAGCACGAGAGTTTATCCTAACGAGAGATCCTAACGAAATAACGGTACTTTTAGTATGAAATTCAATTTCGGGAGTAAACTGTTTCCACTAACTAAATCTTAACAAATTATTTTGATGTCGATCGATTCAGCATAATATATTCTAGGTTTAGAGCTTTCTTTTTTTTAAATCCTCATTGTGTCAATAACATACAAAAAAATCATGGAGGATGGAAAATATAAGCGGAAAACGTTTTCTCTTTTTGTATGAACGAGTAATTGTTATACTTCCCTCTTTAAATGTTTTCTCTTTTATTTCAAGTTTTTTATTTCTTGATAATGTTACTTCTGTGTCTTGAATATTTGAAATACTTCGTATTCAGCGAGTAGTTGGTTGAAAGCGTTGAGCCAAAACGTTTACTTAAGTGTGACGTTTGAGGGTCGGGTCGCGTATTGAACCCGCCACCGGTGCACAAGTGTCATTCCAATAGTTTACGAAGTACGTCGAGTCGAAATCTCTAACAAATTATACCTCTCGAGTCAAATGATCGTCCTCATGATAGTTTATTTTTATACGGAGCAGCTGTTGCGTAAAATGTGTTTTACATTTTAGCACATTAATATATTTACTAATGTTACATTAAAGTAATAAAAACACAGCAAAAACCTGTTTCTCGCTCCTCCCGTAACTCCCTCTGCTAGTCAGAGGTAGGGGAGGAGTATACCCTCTAACATTCCCTGCGGCGTCACCTGCTTTGCCGTTGGGGGAGCGTCATGGGATCGCTTGCGGCATTCTATCCGCGACACCCGCCCGAGGCACTACGAATACCAAAAAAATTTACATTAAGACATTTAGAAAGATGACCGTAAAATAACGCAATTCAAAATTCAAGCCTCTTTCAAAAACTGGTAAACGTGGTACGATAAAAACACATTGACCAATTTAGGTTAAGCATCTTTTTGGCCCTAAAATATTACCTATACAAGCTTTTCACGATCGATACCGCAAAATCTTTCGTGCCATCAAGTTGGTCATAAGTACCACATTGTAAGGTCACATTACGTTTGGCACGCTTAGGCACTCGACTTATGGACACATCGGAATAGTGAAACACAGCTAGGGAAAGAGAGAAATTGAGTCCCTTACTTCGCAAAGAATGACACAACTTTCAACGGTTTCGTACTCAGATACGACCTTTTTTAATAAAAATGGGCACCAAGGGGTGACGGCGAATTTGATACTAGATAGATTGGGTGTAGAGATCAAACGACGCTGCCGACTTGGGATTTTGGATAAGTAATTTAATCACAATGGTTCTGTATTCGCATTTATTAAACTAGTGCTAGCGGTATGCCAAAAACCGCTGCATATTGTCTTAAAACCATGAAAATCGGTACGGTTGATCTTTGGTCCATTTGCATCAATTTGAAAAAATGGAGAGGACTTGTGACGTCATCTTTTTTTTGTATGGAAAAAAATGTTCAGAAACCTATCGTGTGTTGTATCAAATAAAAAGGCTTTTTGAGCCGATAATAAAAATATATCACATCATTACATTTCATTCACTTTTTTAAATTAGATTAAAAATCATATTCAAAACCTACCTTTGGGCTTCTCAGGATACGATACCATACAATTTTGTTTTTTTGTAAAATATACCCAATATCCTTATATCTAACTTTAAGGAAGCTATTTTGAAATAACATTAAGTACCTATTTTTTAAATTTTGTCTTTAGTGCATTGGGGAAAATGTAAGCTTGTCGTTGCTTGTTTGAGATTTTTTGATATTTATAATTCCAAATAATAAAGAAGTGACGTCTGATTCTTGAGAATTTTGGGAGACATTATCCATTAAGGAGGTTTTAAGTATTATAGACTACGATGGCGGCTTAAGATTAGACAGACCGCACGCTTATTGGCTGCAGTCGTGGTATATACAAATTATAGTTATACGTATGCGTAGTAAATTCTATAAGTATCGGAGGACAACGTGAGACATCGCTGGACTTCGTAGTTACAAATATACCTGAAGATATTAAGGTGTTAGTTGCAAAAGTATCTGACCACGATGCCCAAGTAGTTAACAATGTATAGAACCATGTAGAAATACAAAAATCTAACTATGTTAAAAGAAGACAATATACTTACGGCACGATTCGAAGAATGAAATACGATAACGATAAGTTCTGGTTTAGATAAGTTCTCATTTAGATATCGTTTAGTATGTCGTATAATTGACAGAAGCAGCTCGATTCGGGCAACCAATGTCACTTTGACGTTAGAAATATCGTAGATAGAACTAATTGGGATCACAGCGGAATCGTAATAAACGTCAATTTTGACATGTCGTTTAGTTATGGATCTATTAAAGATCTTTCCAAGATCTTAAACGTGCTTCAACCATTCTTCGAATCGGGCCGTGAGAGTACCTAATATGGAAAACCTTAAAAAAAGCTATGTTATCGTATGACTGAAAAACGTTAATAAGGTCTAGTAACGAAACACCATTTCAACTGTGTTTTAATAGAAACATTATGAACATGGATCTTCATGACAACCAACCAACTAGGTAAACAAAACCTCAATGATCTAGTGTGGATAGACAACCATGTAATAAAACTCCAAGAAGACCTCAACGATCTCTATCAGTTCAAACTCCAATATCCTGAATTACAAATTACAACTCAACGACTTATTAATAAATGAATAAGTTATTGGCAAACATTTCATTTTTGGTAGGTATAACCTTATATTATAAAATGTTGTCGTTAAAAATATTACAACTTTAAAGAAATTAAATAGTACCTGCGTAGCTTTTAACTATGGGAAACATAATAACAGCAGGTTAATGTGCAAATACCTTTACTCATCTGACGGAAGAGCAAAAAAACGATATTTTTTATTTGTTGTATTTTTCCTGCATCTACACTACAAACTGTGTTATTTTTTCATGTCTAAGACATTTCTATCGTATTAGCAGCACGGTGACGTGCGAGCTTTAGCGCGTGTGCCAACCAACTAGCTGACTTTTGTACCGTGAACGGGACGAGATTCGTAGACAGAAATCTGACGTCGCGTGGAAAGTTCCATAGGCCATAGAGGTGCTTAAGTTTAACGTTTCTGATAAAGGCAGTGGCCTTACCGGTACTAAATGGACCCCAAAAAATCTCTGAATTAACGCCCATAGTGTCATCACAGTAATAATTAATAAAAAACTCTCCATATTAATCCTTTTGTAACACAACATGGATCCGTCTGTTAAGCCTGGTTTAATTAAGCTTACGTGTGAACATAATGTCGAAGCGTGTAAACAAATTGGAATCTCGTTTGTACCTTGGACGCCTATTGGAAATTTCAAAATCAACTTGATTATTTATTGATATGATACGAATTAGACACGACTTGGCAGTGCATCCCACACTATTTGGTGTGATGTGGACTTTTCGATTTCTATAAGAGAAAATAAGTATCCCAGTTTATTTTTTATCAATCCGTTAACATTTTCATTATACTTAGTGTAACTGTTTAAAAAGGGGTAAAATTTTAGAAACAAGTTTTCCAACCATTTTTTTCGTATCATATAAATTTTAATAATAAATCAAGTTAATATTTTGAAACTTTGAACATGCGTCCTGATGCATGTTTGGCGAACGCCGTGCCCAATGGATATTGACAGCTATTACGTTTGGCATAAAGAATAAACGGCGGCATATTCTGCAAGCACTATTTGGGCATGAATTGTATCTCCAGTACCTACTGTAAAAAGTGTTTTCTAAGGCACAATGCTGCTTTTGCGATTTTACTGATGTTCCATCGAAACTTTCCGTAATGGGCACTTCTGTTTTGCCATGTCATTTCGATATTAATTTAAAATAACAACATGTTTATCTTATTATTATTTCAATTAGTGTAACTATTAGGATTGCTACACGCATTTAAACAATACCTGCTTTACATTTTGCTATGAAATTTTTTATTAGTTTTTTATCATCAAAACGGTTTAGGTATGTAAAAACATTAAATCTTCTTTATGTGCAATGCCTCTGTAGCTATGGGGCTATTAAATAATATGCTGTAGTTTAACATTTATAAAGTTTATTATAGGTTAAACACAGTCCACAGAAGATAGTCAGTACAGTACGGAAGAAAGAAAATAGCACAGAACACCGTAGAAGAAGAAATACAGAAAAGTACACATAAAACGTAATTAAAATGCAAGCGAGAGCGATCGGCCTGCGCGCAGCCTCCCGGCGTCAAGTATCGGATATGACTGAGTTGGCTAGGAAAACCGAGCGCGCACGAATGCGCCCGAAGATTGGACCGTTACTTTTGGGTACAACGCGCGGCGCGGAAGCGCGGCGCGCAGGCAACTAACATTGACAACAAAAACGATTTAAACATACATAATATGTGTTGCTACATCAGCCCCTTCGGAGACCTTTAGGTCGATTACAAGTAGCTAGGAAAACGTACAACACGTCCTGAGCGAGTTCTGCGTTCAGTCTTTGCTGGTTGTGGCGCTACGAGCTGCTGATCAGAAGCTGGACTAGGATCGGGTTCGCTTAGCATGTACGCGGGCTTGAGCCGGTCGATGGAGACATTATTTGGCTTACCTTTAATAAGGATCTTGAAAAACTTGTCTCCCCGTTCAACTACCTGATAAGGCCCAGTATACGTAGGTTGCAGGGGCTTTCGCACGGCATCGTTACGTAAAAACACATGCGTGGACGTAGTCAGGTCTTTATGAACAAACACTTTACGCGAACCATGGCGAACCACTGGTGAAGGCTGTAATTTGCGCATTATAAGCTGCAAGCGAGAGAGGAAGTCTGTGTAGTCAACTGGCGAATCTTGACCCGAGGATTCAAAGAAATCCCCTGGCAAGCGCAGTTGCTGGCCGTACACATATTCCGCGGTGGAAGCGGCTAAATCGTCCTTCCATGCCGTCCTGATTCCTAAAAGAACCAGAGGCAGGACTTCAACCCAATCCTCGCTCGCATGGCATTTAATGGCAGCCTTCATCTGTCTATGGAATCGCTCCAGCATGCCATTCGCCGCAGGGTGGTAGGCAGTCGTCTGTATGTGCTCAGCTCCGATGGACTTCGCCAAGCGCCGGAAAGTCTCGGAAATAAACTGCCTCCCCCTATCCGTTGTTATACGCTTGGGGCATCCGAATCGCGACACCCACCCGGAGAAAAATGCTTGAGTGACGGTTTCTGCTTTAATGTCAGAAATTGGCATCACGTCGGGGTCACCAAATTTGTAGCTATGGGGCTATTAAATAATATGCTGTAGTTTAACATTTATAAAGTTTATTATAGGTTAAACACAGTCCACAGAAGATAGTCAGTACAGTACGGAAGAAAGAAAATAGCACAGAACACCGTAGAAGAAGAAATACAGAAAAGTACACATAAAACGTAATTAAAATGCAAGCGAGAGCGATCGGCCTGCGCGCAGCCTCCCGGCGTCAAGTATCGGATATGACTGAGTTGGCTAGGAAAACCGAGCGCGCACGAATGCGCCCGAAGATTGGACCGTTACTTTTGGGTACAACGCGCGGCGCGGAAGCGCGGCGCGCAGGCAACTAACATTGACAACAAAAACGATTTAAACATACATAATATGTGTTGCTACACCTCTAACGGACGTCGGCGACCACCTTTGCCGAGAGAGATGGCATTCTGTTGTTCTTAGCCATTCTATATTTACCTAAATTCTAACATAGGTATGTAATATGGATTATTATTAATCTGAAATAAATATTATTCATTCATTCTTAATCACCGTTTATTCCACCAAAGGTCAAATAGTGCCTTAGTACTTACCGCTTAATCTTCATTCCAAATCGCTACCCGCCCTGACCCGGTCCCTACGGGCTGCAACGTAAAGAGTTTTGGCACTATCTAAATCCCCAGATAGGATCAAGATAGGTTGAGCAGTGTTGCCTGTTTGAACGTAAATATACTTAAAGGCTTTTAGGATAAAAAAAAATTGTAATCCAAAGCCTGCTTTTTAAAAATCTGTAAGTCATCACTCATCTTACTCGCGTTGTTCCAGAATTTTTGGCAAGGCTCATAGGAGCTTGGGATCCGCTTGGCAACTAACCTTACAACCCAGAAGGTAAACTAAGCCTTATTGCAAATAGTCCGGTTTCCTGACAATGTTTTCCTTCAAAGCGACTGGTAAATATAAATATCAAATGGTATTTCTACATTAGTTCCGAAAAACTCATTGGTACGAACCGGGGTTTGAACCTTTGACCTCCGGATTGCAAGAAGTACGCTCTTTCCGCTAGGCCACCAGCGCTTCCACAAATCTATAGGTACATTTATATTTTAAAAGAAATTGTTGTTCAAGTCATCTTCACACACCGCACTTATACAAATTTTCTATTTATAATAAAATAAGGAACGAACGAATTGGAAACACTTGTTACAAACAACAACTTATACCTTGGCCTATTCTATTCCAAAGCCTACAAATAAAACTACGGAATAAGTTCCACTTGTATTCTAGTTGACCCATGCCCCTCTTGATCTCTTTTTCAAACCACTAAAACTGATCTAAATGAGCACGATATTTTAAACGCTAAAACATCATATAAAAAAGTTGCCAAGTGGCATATTTGCATGCTAGGTGGCTGCGAAACCTGCTAAATTTAGCACATTTTACCGAGCTGGTAACACTGTTCGGAAGACCGAGACCCGCTCGTTGTTCCCGCATGACGGCGATATTCGATTTGGGGTGATACTATATGACGCGGGACTTGGGCCTTACGGGCCTTTTCGTCGAGAAAATATTAATGAAAGAACAAAAAGTAGCGACTTGATATGAAAGTGATCAATACGTATTAACTAAGAAAAATCGTCAGTGGTTGACAAAATTGCAATAGCGAGATTTTAAGAAGGTTTATGTCATTTAAATTAATATGGATATTTTATATCCCGTTATTAGGTATCGATCGGCGAGATAAAAGTAATGCAGTGTGTGTGTATGTATATGTGTATCAACTCTAGACCAGTGGTTCCCAAAGTTGACCGGGCCGACTCACCTAACAAAAACTGCCAATTCGGGACCCACCTCTTGACCATCTTAAATAGGGAACGTGAACGGCATGTCGTCTTATGTTTCAGGGCCCACTCAAATTTCGCTCGCGATCCACCAATAGGTCGCGAGGACGCGACCCATTTTTTGGGAAATGCTGCTCTAGACACGTATCTCAAACACAAATAGTTTAAAACCAGACGCTTATGTCCATCCGTCTTCATCCAGCGAACTATGAAAACGCTCAATTTAATTTATGTGCGGTGAGTAGTTTATATCCAAACGCATATCGAGTTTTAGGGGATTAACTTGTAAGGTTAGTGAATAAAATTACTTAAGGTACCGTAAGTTCAGCTAACAGAGTTTTTGTGAAATCGTAGCGCCTTTTTAGATCATACTTATTACGGTTTCCAAACAAATATGAACAGCAATCTTGAGGCCTAGTAACTTAGAAAAATCACGAACATATGAAAATTGCTTCTAAATTTGCGCAATTTTATTTTTGATCAAACTTATCGATTACTTGTTTTTAGGGTTCCGTACCCAAAGGTAAAACGGGACCCTATTATTAAGACTCCGCTGTCCGTCCGTCTGTCACCAGGCTATATCTCATGAACCGTGATAGCTAGACAGTTGAAATTTTCACAGATGATGTATTTCTGTTGCCGCTATAACAACAAATACTAAAAAGTACGAAACCCTCGGTGGGCAAGACCGACTCACACTTGTCCGGTTTTATTTGTATATCCGGGATTCAGGACACGCACAGCCATTTTACTCGCGCTCTCGCTCGGGGAGAGTGAGAACCTGAACTCACGGCACCTTAGGCTTCGTCTTTGCCGCATCGATCGTTGTAGCCCGAATAGCTCGGTAATCAACAGTGGATGAAATCTACCCGTATTTATTTGCAGGGCACAATTACCAGGGACCCTCGCTGCTGCAATTTTACAAATTGCCGATCTCGGTGCCGTCGGCGAGACGTCTCGGATTTCAACTCGTTTAGCGCGTTAAAGCAGCTACTTACATACCTGCCTCGGGGGCAATTTTGGATATCGATATGTCCTTAATCGCTTACTTAATCGATATAGGATTCGACCCTTGATCGCATCTTCAATTGAGTTTTGTGTAGCTGAGCAGGGCCAATATCCTGGGTTGTTTATTATTGACTGCAGCAGAACTTGTCTGTGCTGTGCGATGGTTGTATAATATAGGTGTATTAGTTATATCTATAATGTTCACCAGGAAGGCATGCACTTTATTTACATCCAATTTAAACGTCTCACTGTTAAGCAAAGATATTTATTTCCCCTTGTCTCCCTTACTCCCGATAAAGACCTTCTTAGCAAGTTGGCATATGGAAAAATTCCGAAATCGTTTCCACCGACACACGCCCGAAGTCGGTCCTATGACAGGTGAGTGAGAAGCTTTCAACTGCATCACGACGTGGACGTGAATGAAAGTCGTTGGAAAGTGATGAGTTCGCATAGGGCACTTTGATCATGTAATTACAAGATATCGTGGTGTACTGGGGCTTGCCATATAATAAGCAACATTTTCCTTTAGAGAGTGAGATGGTACAAAGTTTTATTTACGAGTCTCCTCGCGACTTCGTCCGCGTAAAACTGCCAAAATACCGACATCCAGTGGAATAAAATTTAAGTGTCACTAGCTTGCCTATTTCGCGATAATTACTCTCGATGTCTCGACATCTATTTGCAAATAAAGCATTAGATCTGTTCAGTAATCTAGTCCCGAAAACTATACCTACAGGCTCTTTATGATCATCACCCATAGGCTGGTGTAGGAACAGTTTTGCCCACTGCTGGGCACATAATTCCTTTCAACGTATAAGTGGGTATGAGCTTTAGTTCCCACGCAGAACCCATGCGGAATGTAATAGATTCATGTATTTTTTTAATACATCAAACAAGTATTACAAGAAAAATGCCCTTACCTGCGTCATCTAGGTATTCTAGGTAAGTAGTCATATGTCAGATAGGTTAAATAGTGTTATAGAGAAAAGTGGAAAACTTGATTTTTTTTTATTCTTGAATGTATGTTAACGTTTTTAGGTAAATATATGAACTGATGGTAAATTAAGCCTACATGACACGCGATCAACACCCGACGCTCGATCGTTTTGGGGATCCTTTGCCTTAAATTAAAATAAAATAAAGTTAGCATTTAATATTATGTAAAATTTATTCTGGCAGTCAAAAGAATCTACGAAAAACTAATGCAGTAATTTTTGTACGATAAGTTTTTCTCTATTGCAAAAAAACGAAATAAATAATAAATATTTAAAAAGTATCGGTAAGTGCATACTTAAATACATACTAAATTTTAAGCAGGTAGCTTGTTTTTAGGTTAAATTAGGTTAGTACTTTAGGCCTGCAAAACGTCCCACTTTGTCACTGGCCATAAGGACGAGATTTACTTGTACCTTTATACGTATAACCTGACAAGGCGTCCTTATGGCAAGCGTCAAAGTAGGACTTTTTGCCAGCCACGATCATATATAATACTCGTCCTAGGCCATATTATTTACAATATTCTGACGCTCAGTTATTAATGTACTCTTGTTAATCCTCGATGCAAAAAGATGAGTGTTTATATGTTTCTGTCTGTGTGTGGTATTGTAAGTAGTATAAGTAGTAGTATCTTTCCAACGGATGGACCGAATTCAATGAGGTTATTTTACGTGAAAGCGAGTTTCCTCTCGATGGTTCTTAGCTATGTTTGTTGAAAATCGATCCAGCAGTTTGAAGAGTATCCAAAATGCTCGTTTCCAAAATGATGTAAGTTATTTTTGCGATATAATTGTTTTATTTTGCAGAATACATAGGGTTTTTTATATGTTTAATGTAGTAGTTATTATCGGACTTTAACTACTGCAGAACCATTAGCCACATTGTGGCTCCAGCTTAATCTGTTTTTCTCGAGTGTAGGTGCCAGCCTTATACATATTGGATGGAGCACGTCATTGCCTTAAGTACTTGTTAAGGCTCGAGACGGTAAGCCGTCTAATTGTGCATGACATTATGATCCTAAATACATAAACATTATGGCTTAAAGTCGTGTATGTGGGCTGAATAATTTAATAGAATATAGTCGAGAAAAACAGTAGGACAGGTTGTTGAGGCAATATTCTAATAGTCGAAAAATGGAAATTATAAAAATATACAAGAGTTCTAAGTTTTAAAATTTAAGTGTTTTTAATGTTCGAATATTATGAAAAAATTGTACTAATTGATTCCTTACATTTTATTCATAAAAATATGTTGTATAGGAATCATATACATGAACGCAAGGTTTTTTACGGTGAAAATCACATTTTCTTATTTTTCAATTCCAAGTACCGTGTTGTGAGCCGCGTTTCGCGCGTAGAATATATTGTCAAATTGTGACTGTCATTTCTAACTTTAATATTGCTTTAATATAGATAGAAATATCCTTAAAATAAAACAGCGGTGGCAGCATGGTTCCATTTCTATCACTTGTCACTATGCCCGTCACTTTCGCGCTTATATACTTGTTAGAACGTGACAGGCATGGTGACAAATGATAAAGAGCCGACCGTCTTAACCCTGATCGACTATGATACGTAAATGTGTTCTAAGCTAAACTAGATGCATAAACGTTGCAGGTGTCTGTTTGGTACGTTGATGCTCGAAACAATGATTAAGAGGACAAAGGTATATGCATCTATAGGCGTAGCGTCTGGGCCTACCGCCATTGTTGGTTAAACAGAGACTGGTCAATAATATAAACTATCAATCCTTACAAATGTATTTACATGTATGCTATAAATAAAAAAATAAATAAAAATAAAATTTGTTTATTTCAGACCATCAGATCCATATTTTGTTAGTAAATCAAAACAACTTACATCCTATATTAGTACTTACATAAAAACACATATACACCAACACTTATAACTATTTATTACTACAATACATCCCTGCGTGTAGAGAGGACCACGGGGCAAGATGGTTTATTTGGCCCTGCCTATCACCACCTCAACCCAGTACTTTGTGAGGCGGCAATCGGCACGTTCGGACAATGTCCTCAGGAGGCTGTTGCTACTGCCACGCACGCGCTTCAGCAGAGACGCTATTCTTTTACGCCTAATGGCGTAAAAGTCATCTATTCGCGCCTCTGCAAACATGCCCGAAGCACTACAGTGCTTCGGCAGTTTCAACAGCATCCTCAGAATGTTGTTGTACTGAACTCTCAGCGTGTTATAGGCCCTTTGTGTAAATGTTGCCCACAGACTGCACGTGTAAAAAGTTTGACAGTATGCCCTAAAGAGCGTTAACTTTACTTCTGTGTTACAACGTGCAAATCTGCGGGCAACCATATTGCCCCTTACCGCCATAGCCCTCCTCTCCCGCTCCAGATCTACATCATCCTTCAGATCTCCGGTGAGCATATGCCCTAGATATCTAAAGCTGCCCACCACCTTGAGGGGTACTCCACCCAGCATGATCCTAGGCACAGTTAGATTTGAATTATACTTTGGAGCCTTAAAAATGAGTATTTCACTTTTGGTTGAATTGTACCTAAGACCATGCTGCTCAGCATAACCCTCACATATGGCGATCAACTTTTTTAACGCGCTTACTGAGGGGCTCAGCAACGCCATGTCGTCCGCGTAACTTATATTATTAAAACATGTTTCCCAAATATAGCATCCGACACGCTCCCTGCTAAGCCTCCCAATAAGCTCGTTGACATAAAGGTTAAACAAGGTGGGAGATGTTAGCCCCCCCTGTCTAACCCCACATAGTAGTTTGTATTCGTCTGAATACACCCCATCCCATCTCACCTGATTGACCTGATTGTTATACCAATATTTTAACAAATCTATGCATTCTTTAGGTATTCCCGTTTTGGCTAGTTTTGTCCCACAGTATGTGGTAAACAACCAGGTCAAAAGCCTTTGACAGGTCCAGGAAACACGCATACACAGGCGTGTTCCTGTCCCTGTAATACCTGACAGCTTGCTTAAGGCACAATATAGCCGCTTCAGTTGACAGCCTAGACCTAAAACCGAATTGCGCGTCGTGCAACTTTATATGGATCTGAAGTTGTGCATTGAGCAAGCTGTCGAGCACTTTAGCCATTATAGTAGCAAGTGAGATGGGTCGGTAATTCCCAAGATCAGAAAGGTCACCCGTTCTGTTTTTCGCAAGCGGCACCACAACGGTACGGCACGCTATGATGTGCTATGAAGGCTTAGCCTATAATTTTTGAAAAGTGCTTTAATTGCCTTAATCCGTTTTATTTAGCTGCTTTGGCAAGAAATATCCAGTTTACGACGTTTTCTTTCTTCGGATGCGCGCTTCGCTCACTTCAGCATCGTTGAACGTCAAAACAAAACAAAAATAAAAGGAGGTTTTCAAGCTGACGAACATAATTATTTATTTAACGTTCAATGCACCACCGATCAATGCAATCAATGCAGTGCTAGTTCAGGCTTATCCAATTTGATAATGTATTGGACACTGCGAAATCTTCTAATTAGGAACTATTTCAATTTAAAAAATTCGATCTCTCAAACGCACTATGACATAAGTTGATCGTCTTTTTTAAAATACCTGTACATTAGTTACTTAATTCATACAATCTGCAAAACTGTTAAAAGTGTGCTCAATAAAACAAGCATTCCACGGGCTGTCCCGTACGGCCGCATTTTATTTCCTGTGTTGCAACTTTTTTCGGCGTTTAAAGCAATCATTTATTTATGCATATTTTTGACCAATTATTTACAGAAAAGGAAACTCTTGTATCTGCAAATCTTCACAAAATTCGCGTTTGTACGGGACAACGTTATAGACAAAACATCGTTTAAGCCTAGAAGTAATCATTATTGGTGTAGAGACCAGTTTTTAGAATACACTGGTCTCTGACACAGCAGAGCAGCTATTATCGGATCTCAAGTATATGTCAAGGTTAGCGAGCTGCACACAGCAGGTTTCTCAATGCACCGCGCTAATGGAGTGGAGCACATTAATATACATTATTAAGTCTTCGAATCGAAGCGTGAAAACTCATTAATTATTCAAAACGATGTAAGCCACAGTATTAATGATGATTGAAAATACGAGTAGAAATATTATGCATTTACATAATAGATATACAGACGTATTACAGTAACTGTACAAATACTAAAGATGCTGGCTGCGTTACTCCGCTGAACTGCCAGCTCTCCGATCCCCAGTTGCGTCCCTAAAAGATACTTAGGGAAGAAAGGTCTCCAACCTAAATTAAGTTGAATCTAAAATAGGCTCTTAAGGCATTGTATCAAGGATGCTGGCAGCATGTCCTCGTTGTATGAATGCAATGCTGATATGTTGCTAAGGAAGCCGCCAGCTCTTCGGTCTCCAGCCCACGTGTAGCCATCATGCCAATCGTTAACGATCTGTAGCGTAGGGAAGTCATCTCTCACTATTACTTTTCCATATTAGTGCGACAGTGACCGCTGCGTTTCGTTCACTGCGGAGGGTTAACGATTTGACATGTGGTTGGCCGTGGTTCAATTTTGGAATGTTTCGCTTGCTCGGGTATCATTTTACAAGCAAAGTAGGTACATTTTACTGTAACTAAGACTTAATGGCAGTTTGTTGGCACGTAATCATTCGTATTCTTATTTTATACCATTATTATAATCGCACTTGCGAAAACAAGAAGAAATGTAAATGTAGCTTATGCAACAATTACACCAGGTTATGCACTTCTTTTACTATTTCCTCATATCGTAACCCATGTCTTGCAAAAGGCAATTAATAAAACTACGCAACAACTAAACATTGTTAGCATTAAAATAGAATTGTAAATTGAATTTGTGTAATCGATATCTAAAAACACCGTAGCTTTTTACGCTTAGTTAGCTCCGTTCTTGTATCCGACAAAATGTGTAGGTAATAATAAGTAGATACAGTTTCCGTGTAGTTATTTACTTAATTGTAATACGAGACAATATTGTTGGTGTTTTTGGCGTTACCTGAGCACACTGTGGAATGAACTGTTGGTCGCGGTTTTGCCGGACCTATACGACTTTTAAACCTTCAAGAAAAGTGTTGCCAGGTGATCGGAAGAGAATTAAAATAAACAAATAAATTAATAATAAATATTATATATATGGATATTCTTACACAAATTGACTAAATCCCACGGTAAGCCAAGAATACCCAGCGATATATCAAATACTTAAATACATAGAAAACATCCATGACTCAAGAACGAAATGTGCTCATCACGCAAAAATGCAGTAAGTAACCCAAAATTTTCTTGCCAATTAAGCTTAAATTCCAATGTACAATCAACGAAAACACAATTTTCGACGAAATTATGCGAAAATCAGTTTTATATTTGTGTATTTTTGTGATAGATCCAAACGGTTTACAGGAAATTTTTGTCTTATATTTTCGTCTAAGGGCTCAAATTATCGTACTTTTGCGTACAATAATGATTTTGGAACGTATATCGTACCGGAGCCCTAATTATCGTACATATATATCGTATATAATTATGTATGCATTATTTTATGGTTATTTTTCTATCTATGTATATTTGTATCAATGTGTATTCAAAACGTGCATTTCATTAATTTCAGTGATTGTACACTTTTGTTTGTGTTTGTCATTCATTCACCGTTACTTCTGTTTTACTCATTTCCTCAAAGGTTAACTGGAAGAGATCCCATACAGGGATAAGTTCGCCTTTGTTGTATTTAATTTACTCTGTAACTGTGTTTTTCGTGTTTTTATTTCTATGTACAATAAAGTATATACATACATACATACATACATATTATCGTACGCCTGGTAACACTGATAGAACGTATTTCCATCTTAAAGGCGGTATAGTATTTGCAGCCTCTTTGGTGTTGCAGGTGTCCATGGCCGACAGTAATTGCTTATTTTTGTCTCCTATTTCATTAAAAAATATATAGAATGAAATATTATTGATAGAGTATTTTCTCACTAATTCCTACAGTCATGTAGGTGTAAACTAGGTATTACATGATATCCCTCGAAATAACTCGATAACACGACTCTTTATTTACCAAGGTACGTTACTATAAGCATCTTATACGCAAGAAAATATCCGTAGTTTGCAGGAATTCTCGGGAATTAGATTTTTTTATTTTTTCTCTTTTGGTCTGATCTGATTCTAGTACGTAAGTATATTTTCATCACATATTTACTCGTTATTCATTATAACAAGTATAACATCAAATATGTTATATTGGTATGAAGAATATGTCTAGCAAACGAAAATATAACCACCGTTTTATGGGAAATAATCTTAATTTCAGACGGTGGTGGGATAAATTGCGGTCAAATAGGGACGAGTATAAGGGTTAAGAGAAACGAAAAACAAATTCCATACAAATTTTTATTTGCTCCTTACTTTAAAAATATGTAAAATAATTAAAAACAACAAACGCAGGGTCATAAGCTATGATTGATATACATGGTGTAAAAATTGTGTCAAAATGTTTCCAATAACTTTAATATCCTGAGAAGAAAATGGGGACTACGTTTAAATGAAAAGGCGATTTCATGCGGGTCTACCACCTTCTTAACGTCGTTACGTAAAGTAACGAGGATCCAGGAGCTATTCGTGACTAGTGTAACAAGCGAAACTTGTAATGATGAAACAGCTGAGCTTGGGAAAATTATTCAGTTTTGAAAGCGATACGGTGAAAGTTGCTAGCAAGTTGCTGTTGATTTTTGTTATCATAACAAACTTTTTTTTATACTACTTCGGTGGCAAACAAGCATACGGCCCGCCTGATGGTAAGCAGCCTCCGTAGCCTATGTACGCCTGCAACTCCAGAGGAGTTACATGCGCGTTGCCGACCCTAAACCCGCCCCCTCATGGAGCTCTGGCAACCTTACTCACCGGCAGGAACACAACACTATGAGTAAGGTGGAGGTACTTCTCCAGTTGGGCTCTGCTCTAGATCTGGAATGACATCCACTGGCTGTGCCATACCACACAAAGCGAGATGACATTCACAATGCCCATACCTCTCTTTTGGACGTAGTTTAAGGACGTACCCGGGTCCGGGTAGCTTCTTAGAATACGAGTAAAAAGTTGGTCCAGTCTATGGTTGTCTAGATTTTAGATAAAATTGCAATGTTTTAATGTGTGTATATATCAGATGAGGGTAGATGTTCCTTTCAGGGTATTTCCTACTAACATTGGTAGCTACCCCCTCAATAAACAAAGAGCGGATTGCTTATTTGTTGGAGAAAAATCTAAAAAAATGTTCCATCTGAAAGCCTAAACTCCGCGTTTCGAGTCCATACCCGCCCCATACACCATTATACGCAAACGTTAGCAGTTTATAAAACAAGAATAGCACAAGAAAAGTTTTATTGCCAGTATTTGTATTGAGTTTCAATGTTGTATGTATATGTAGGTTTTAACGTATTAATTGAAACTAATACATGGTTCAGCGAAGAATGATTAATCTTACGAGTCGATGATAATTTATTATATTTGCTAATTAACCTTTATTTGTAGAAGATCATTAAAAAAAAATCTAGAGAATTTATGACATTTTTGCATTATGGCTCACAGAAAGATTGGAAAATATATTTTGCCTAATATTTTTAAGCAGGTTGCTGTTGGAAGCAAGGGTTAGTTACACGAATAGTGGTTTTGGAGATCCATGGCAAGCTTTCGTGAATGATAGGCAAATTTTCCTTCAAATCAAATCAGGATTAAGCAATATTATAGATTTCTAAGCAGGGATTGATAATTTTTATTCAACTTTTCGTAAACAATAACAAGACAAATTACATAATATAACAAAAACAAAAAAGATACATACTAAAATATATCTAAACATAAAACTAAATAAAAACTAAACTTAAATATATCAGAACTTAAATATAAATATAGCAGGGATCGGAACCGGCTATTTTCAATAAATTTAGTTTGCTTAAAACATAACTAAGATACGCCATTAGTTATGAAAATTTAAAAAAATATATATCCGAAAACGCCATGGTTTTTCAAGTATTTGACAATGAGCCGGTGGACTATCATTAAAAATTTGAATCTGACAATGGTTTAGTCACTAACAACATGCAAAAAAAACCGCCCTTTTTTATGCAAGGCACAAATCCTTTATTTGGAATACTTCAACCGGCTATAAGATAACGTCCTGTTTAAGTTCATTGTGCTTTATATTTACGTGATACACTTTTCGCGAGCAGTTTTTCTTTAGGGGACTGTTTAGATTAGTCGAGCAAAGATTTATCGTTGCGTCTGCCCGTCAGGTGCGCGGCTTTATTTATGATGAGGTTGTTTAAGGGATTTAGAGACCATCATGATTCATTCTGTATGAGGTAAAGCCACTGAGTAACTTGAAGGGGTTAGTGGGTATAACTATAAGTACGACTACTGTCTCTAGCCATTTGCTTTAACCATAGAGAAATAAGTAAGCACAGATTGCTCACTCCATACATCAGTTTTGATACCAAAACGCTTATTATTTTTGTAGTCGACATCTAGCATCGAGTAGTGGAATTATCAGTACCGCTACTTGACACCAGATGTCTCGAGTGTCGTGACTGACGAAAATTGTATTTCTCAGCAATGTACAACCAATATGACAAGCAGGAGTTGAAAATAGAGTTCCGGTTAATCCGATTATAATATTAGCTGAAAATTGTTGAGCATTAGACTTTTCTTTCGTCGTAACATCTATTGTCAAGTAGCAGTACTGATAATTTCGCTACTTGACTAGCATCGACTACGAAAATAATAAGCGTTTTGGCACCAAAAATGATGTATGGAATGGAGTGTGCACTCTATGTTTACTTCTTATTTCTATATGCTTTAACTAAACGGAATGAAATATAACGTCAGAGACGGTCATGAATGTCATGAATACAGAATTATGTATTATGAGTTATTTTATCTCAGTGGCTTTCAACTGAGTTTCTAAACAGGGTTAATAGTCATGTAAGAGGTATTAACTATCTTTAACACATCGTTCTAACTTAGCGCCAAACAAAGCAACCTGTACTTTGCAAAATAAAGGACAAGTATTGAATTGAAATATCTGTCTAAGTGGCGATCAAAAAATGTGTAATTATATCCTATATTATTTATTATTTACTTAATTAAAATAACTTGGAATATCAATATTATAGACCCCTCCCAGAATCTCTACCACAAGTACAAATGTGTTTTATGTCATTCGGACTATAAAAATCTGATCAACATTTGAATTACTTGCAGTGTATCTTGCGCGAAAAAAGCGTTTGAAGGAAAACGCACGCCGCCCGGCCGGTCGACCTAGGTATCGATGTGGTGGACACGGATCTGCGCGAGCTCCAGGTTGAAGACTGGTGAGAAACTGCACAGGGCCGGGATCAGTAGCGAGCAGGAGTGTTGGAGGCCAAGACATAAGGTCGCTACGCCAGAAGAGTATCTTGCGTGAACTTATTGATGCAGGTATATGTCAAATCGAAATATTTTTTTAAAGTTTTTTTATTCATTTATTTTGCACTTACTGCTCGCCCTTTAGAGATGATCAAATCAAAAGCGTCTAGTATTTCAAATATTACTTATATATACGAGATATTGAGACAAGCATCACCATGGCCTAGCGTTAATAGCGTTAGCCGCGCAAACTTTCACGTGAGCGATTCCGGCCCCTGCAGTTTTCATTACTTTCTAACGTCTATTTCAGTTTATAATATTTATATAGTAGTGGGACTCTTAAAAAACTAAACGAAATAATAAGTTAAATAACTTGATTTGTCTATTTGTGCAAAGTTTTCAAGCTTCAAATGTCTTGTCCCGATCAAAGTCGCAAACGAATCGTTGTAGATATACGCGTGTATATTTCCGTCGCGGTTTTTCACTTTCCCGACGGATGCCCATTATTTTCCGGACAATAAGCCACACGTTATTCCGGAGTTTCATTCATATCTTTTCGACAAATTCAGCCAATTGTGGTTTTAAAATGTGATCATTTTACGGTTGCATTGATACGTTTTATTTATGTATGTTCAGTAAATGATATTTGGTTTTTGTTATATGATTCTGCATTGGCTAATTGGCTCCTTATATTACCACTGGAGAATATACCTATTGAAAGCATGTATACCCCGCATGTGCATGTATGATGATGATGATGACCCCGCTCGAAGTGGGGAAAATGTGAACTTTCATGGGCCTGGATCGGATAATCTGAATACACTCATGGCATCGATCGATACCGACTGTTCCATGTCGACGTCTATCGATGCCATCGATCGATTGGTATGTAGTGACATCCTCAACGACACGAAAAAAGGGAACTACTATTAAAAATGTAATGTGTCATACCGCAAATCAAAAGAAATTTAAGAAAAGAACAATAAAAAGAAGATTTTTTTTTATTGCCATGACTGTACTCCATTTCACTCAGTTCGACCTCAATACTTACAAGCAAAAGTAGCTCGATGATTGATATTCTTTGCATGATAAGCAATATTTATGTTTTCTTATGAAAATCCTTTGTGTGGGGAAACTGGAAAGTTACTTTATCGGTTGGAGTGAGTTAGGTTTTTGTCTAAAGCAAAATTATATTATTTATTTAAAAATAATATAATAGTCGAAGGTTCACCTCATAAAAATAAGTAATTGCGTGAACAAAAAGATTACCTTTGGCAGGATTGGTTCTTAAGACCTACGGATAGATTTAAGAAGTGGAGGCACCAGGATGTATTTTATGGGAGGACTCTCAATTTTATATTGATATCGTCATTATTCATCATATCAATATTATTATTAATAAGAAATATGATGTTTATTATTTATGATTATTATCAGTTAAGCTACTACTCCAAGTCTGGTATCGTTTTCGTATAAATCGGGGGTGAAGAATTCATTGCTCGTATCATTTTGACACCATTCCGAAGTAAAAACATAAAAAATACATAAAAAAAACTTGCCCTGTTTGTATGTATGTATGTTAGTGTGGGTCCAATCTTGGAACCTAAATTTGACCCACTACCCGATTTCCGATTGAGCTTCAAATTTGTAACATGTACATGTAAATTTGAACATGTGTAAGTTGGGTAACAATGCAAGATTGGAACCATCGAGCTGATCTGATGATGGAGACAGGAGGTGGCCATAGGAGCCCATGAAACAACGCAACCTAAATTGTATTTAGGGTTTTAAGAATTGTAAAAAAGGAACAAATATTTGTGCTCATCACACAAATAAATGCCCTTACCGGGATTCGAACCTAGGACCATCGACTTAATAGGCAAGGTCCCACTAGGCCAGACGGGTCGTCAAAAACAGCTCTCTAACCACATCGCCACTTATGATTAGGCACGATATATTAGTCATGGCTAAGCTAATATTATTAATAAAAATAAAAATTAAAAACCTTTTTGGCAAGCCGAGCCTAATATAACATAACATATACTACCTTTTATCTAATTTTATCTTCTATAATAATCTCTCGACGAATAATGTTCTAATTTTATAAAATAAATTTCGAAGCAAAAGGTCTTCGTGCTATATTATTTCAGAGATGATTTTTGCCTCCGTTACGTCTAACATCTATTTAATGTAGATTGTATCATATAATTTAAGTTTTAATAAAGACTTAGTCCTTGCTGGGATGTCATTGCATTTAAATTGCATTCGCTTGTATAATGCCATCTCGCTGAAAGAGGGTAAATTAAACAGAGCATTTTTATAAAGTCGTGTAAAATCTCTTTGGCGTCTCGTCTGTATTCTATGACACTTTGGTATCATGAATTTTCTTAATTTACAAATAAAGCGCCCTACGCTTATAGGGTTATAAGACTTTTGTACTTTTATACACGGTATTTTTTTCAAGTCTGTTAATTTCAATGGTGCATTCCTGAGCTTAAATTAATTTACTTTGTCAGATAATCAACAAATCTTTGTTGAGATAATCAATGATTTATTTTTATCTGATAATGTCCCGAAACGTGTACACTTGCTTTAGGGCTTATTTACATATTGATTAGTATTAGTTTATGTATTTGCTACTAAACGCAAGTACTATCTCGGACGATCGATGTTCGAAGTAATATTGATATGTCAAAACGCTATACGCAGCATTTTATTACGTTTTACGAAAAAGAAAAATAACTTTGTCATTCTGTTTCCTTAAATGTACGTATAACTAATCATACCCCGAAGTTAACGTAGTTTAAAAAAAAAACACAATGTATGTGATTTTATACCAAACAGATTATGACATAATGCCTCAATTACAGAATAGTTCTCAGTAATTATATCTCGACTTTAGATAAAATAAAGAGAATATTGAAAAGTTTACTCATGGAAAAGCTGTTTGTACATTCTTAATAAAATAATGAAATGACAAACACAGAAAAGCGGGAACGGTACAAAGGCGTTTAATTTATCCGTATTTTCTAAGCCGTAAATACCATTTAAACTATCTCAAGCGACTTTCTTCCACTTATAACAAAGCTGGCTAATAATATATATTGTTGAGAAAAG
The DNA here is from genome assembly GCF_033807575.1 of Cydia pomonella. Classification (NCBI taxonomy): domain Eukaryota; kingdom Metazoa; phylum Arthropoda; class Insecta; order Lepidoptera; family Tortricidae; genus Cydia; species Cydia pomonella. The sequence goes on along the minus strand of NC_084712.1, from coordinate 20,042,028 downwards.
CTTGAACATAGAGGTATGAACTAGCTAGAGTAACAGTTTCATGTGATGTATTATATACGATACGTGCGGGGTTTTTAACTGGCTCGTGGACGTTATACTCTGTATATTTGAAATATCCTTGAAATGGTTCCTTAAGCCAGTTGAGGGTAGATGAAAACATTACACGATCAAATAATGTAGGTAAAAGTCAGTTCGTTCAGTGACAGATCAAGGCGATTTTGTATTTGGTTGGTTAGCCAATAAATGTTATGACTACCCGAAAATGTAAAAATTATTTGTTTACTTTTATTTAAATACCTAAAGATACGGAGTATAGGAGCGGGCCATCAGAGGAAATGCGTAATTGTCATGGTACTGTTATTTTCTTATAGCTGTTAATTTATATAATAGTTGTAGCTTTATGATATTACTTAATATTGACCTGAATTTCGATCGTTTGATTTTTTTGGACCACTTGGCTACTGTGGTATAAGTAGTCGAAACACGCTAAGTTTTGAAGCCAAGTGCTATGTCAAGTATAGAGTTTACCTATAGGACGTTCACAGTCTTACTGCCAAGTTTATGCAAATTCAGCGTTTTTATTCGCTTTTTCTATCAAGCTTATTATGTATCCCTAGAGTTATATGCCATAAGCCAAGAAATTCTTTTACCGATATTTCTCATTGACGACCGGTCTGGCCTAGTCGGTAGTGACCCTACCTATGAAGCCGATGGTCCTGGGTTCGAATCCCAGTAAGGGCATTTATTTGTGTGATGAGCACAGAGTTCCTGAGTCATGGATGTTTTCTATGTATGTAAGTATTTGTATATTATATAGTTATATCGTTGTCTGGTTATCTACGACACAAGCCTTCTTGGTTTACCGTGAGACTGTGTCAATTTGTGTAAGAATGTCCCTATAGTATTCATTATTTATTATTGCTTTTTACCTTGGATCGTTTTCTAGTGTGTTTTAATAGTGATAATTTTAATCCTATCCAATATCTTCCATTCCATTATGTAGCCAATATATTTAGGTGTTCCTTCCTTTATACGAATATGTTACTCTGGTTTGTTCAGTTCTCTGTGGCTCGCCAAGATCGTTGTTTAGTCCCATTGTCAGCAGAAGTGGCTACAAATCGCAGGCATTCGCCGCAGATCTACGGCGGCAGACTAGTTATTCCTATATCCTTTCCTTTCTTCCCAACGGTTGGCTCAGGCTAAGGGTGATTTTGCTTTAAGCAGCAAAGTACCCTTGTTCGAGCTGGTGAGGTGAAAATATAATTACTTATTTAGGTTTAGCCTGGCTAACATTTATTTCAGTAAAGAAAGGTGTGAAGTTCAATTATATCTATGAGCGATGGACTCTTTGCGTCAAACATTTATCAGCCGCCTTTTTCTTACCACATTGGTTTGTCAGATTTTATTCTTATTATATATATTTACTTATCTGGAATCTACATTTTAGACGTCAATATATCTGATCGCTATTTGCTTTGTTGCCAGGGTCATATATATATACAGGATGATTTCTGGGTCATGATCCAGAACCACTTTTTCTGAATCTATAAATGATTTACATTATCATACGGTAGTATTTGATTGAAAGATAATTAGTTTGATTTTTATTATTTTTCAAGTAAAATTAATCTTATACGAAGTAATCATGGTCACCCTATGACTTTTGACATATACGCTGTATGGAAAGCGACAAGACGTCACATTGAGTAGGGTGACCAAACTGTATGCAAACATGTTTTTTTCTTCCTGTCACCTGAAAAATAATCATAATTATTGGTGATAAGACGAGTAAATAATGAGCAACATAATTAGACTCATATTTGAATTCTGTGTGATGTCTTGTTCTCTTACTCCACGACTCCGAAATCAACCTGTATATATATTTTGGCCTCAATCCCTAAGCTGTTCCAAAAGGCATTTTTTCTTTTGTGCACCACGGTGACTACCTAATTTATCAATAGCGAAAAGGATCAAGCCTATTTATATAAACACGTTTGGGTAATGTAGTACGACAGGTAAAAAATCGGAGGTAACAAAAATCTGTTACATAAATTTAAGCTATATGTGTAGAACGCTAAAATTGCCTTTTCATTAGGCTTGATCCTTCTCACTAATGAGAAACTAGGTAGCCACCGCGGTGCACAAAATAAACAACGCCTTTTGTTTAATAGCTTAGGGTTTGAGACCAAAAAATCATTTCAGATAATTCATACTAGCAAATAACACGAAAGCTTGGTAAGGAATCACAATGCCAGCCATTGCTCTCAAATATACCTACACTAAAATATTATCCAACAGACACTAAGGTCATTTTTCCCTTGCTCTCTGTGTTGGCAGGGATCCTGAATATTAACGGGTGGATATTTGTTTTAATGCGCATATGAAGGCGCGAAGCCTGCCAAATGCATAAAGCTGTAAACAACTGATATTTTATCGACAATTCTTGGTGGATATCTACGGTATCCGGGAAAAACAAATACCAGTGTATCTTACCTAATATACCTCTAACACAAGGGAGATATCTATACTAAGCATTGAACCATCAGATAGTGGTAGATTCGTAATTTGTTTTTAGCTGTGTAAACCTACAAATAAAACCAAATGATACAAATTAACAAAAAATCTGTTTTTTTTTTCATTGCAAGTTTGAGAATTATACAAATCTCGGCGAGAATCGGGGTTGCCGGCCGCATATCTCTATCCATCCTCGCTACGCTTGGCCCTCTATATCTACTTGGCCTGCAACTCTTTCGTTTCCCGGTTTCTATAGTAATGTCTATTACGTGCACGGAAACTTTATTGAAGTTTTTCCTGGCGGTTTTACTCAGGATTTGTCGCTTTAGTGTAAATTCAGTAGGATTATTACGTAAAAAATACAGTTTGTAACCAACTAACATCAGGGTCATAAGGGTGGAGAATTTCGGGTCTGGTGTACCGCGTAGTATAAAAGTGTAATAGGGTTTCAGCGGAGCGCTAGGAATACCTATTAACATTTTAGTAATTAGGTCGCGTAGAAAATTGGGTCCTGGGGCCCGATTCAGATTTACACAACTTGTTACGGATACGATCTTATTTTGATATGACCTGATCGCTGACACTTGGTGCATGCGAAATGAATTGTAAATCTTGCGTGCATATAAAATTTCAGCTCAATCCGAAACCGTTGACGTTATGTCACAATTTGACGTATGAAAACAAAACTGCGGCGGTATTATGGTTCCATTTTTATCACTTGTCACTGTGCCCGTCACTTTCGCGCTTACATATTTGTTAGAACGTGACAGGTATGGTGACAAATGATAAAGAGCCGACCATCTTAGCCCTACTGCGGTGGCAGCATGGTTCCATTCTTATCACTTGTCACTATACCCGTCACTTTCACGCTTACATACTTGTAAGAACGTGACGGCCATGGTGACAAATGATAAAATGCCGACCATCTTAGCCATACTGGTCTAGGTGTGTATGAAATTCCTTTACATATCATATAAATCATGTTAACATTTCATTGCAATTTTTAGAGAAGTGGCTTTTCTTTCGCACTTGTCACTCCGATTTTTAATTTTCCATAAACGACATCCTACGGCCCCAGTACAGTGAAACGACGCGATTATCAGAATATAGAACAGTTCCGCAAAAACGAAGTCCCATATACTGCGTTTCAATCATTTTTTGTAGTAAAAGTCAGAATTTAATAAAAGTGGACGAATGTTCGCCGCGCATGGCCCGACGGGTTGATTTCTTTTTATCTCCAACTGTCGCACGTAAAAACTCAATCGCTGCTCCATTCTGCTCGCGGTTAAGTAACAAGGTTTGGAAACTATTTGCTACTACATATTGGATGAATATTTTATCATTACAGTGGAATAAATATTTCTTTTTGAAGCGCTTTTACACTCTCATGTCAGATTTTATATTTGCGCGTGGAGAAAAGCTCTATTTAACCCTTCGAAGGCCACGCTTAGCGTAATTTTGAAAAAAAGACTATGCATAACTGTGCTGTGCTCCTATACGGCCTTGTTCGCTCGGCCGGCCTTTTATCACATTCGGGTTACATTCCCTAAGCTGACCGACCTATTATGTATTTATTTCACGCTTAACAATTTATAATTTGTTAGCGCAATATAAAAAAAAATCAGCCTATATACGTCCCACTGCTGGGTACAGGCCTCCTCTCATGCGTGAGAGGGCTCGGGCTATATTCCCCACGCTTGGCCAATGTGTATAGGGGACTTAACATACACCTTTGAATTTTTTCGCAGAAGTACGCAGGTTTCCTCACGATGTTTTCCTTCACCGAAAAGCTATACATTTAATTTAAATACAGACAAGTCATAAACGTCACTAAAGTTAACAAGCCGCTAATAATCGTTTGTCCCTTTCCGAAGTATTGGTATGATGGAAAGGGACAAACGATTATTAGCGGCTTGTTAACTTCAGTAGACGTTTATGAATAAGGGGGTTAGGACATTTGCTGATAGACGACCTTAGGGATGATGCCGATATGGAGAGGGAGAGCATAGCGCTGTCAATCCGTGCGAACATGCTGGGCTACAGGTTTGCACGCTGTATAAATTCTGTCAAAATAACGTTATTTAAAGCATACTACACATCACTGTACTCATGAAGTCTGTGGATCAATTACACGCAGCGGGCTTACAACGCTCTGCGTATACATTATAATAACGCATTTAGGGCGCTACTACAGCTTCCACGATACTGCAGCGCGTCGACTATGTTTGCTGAGACGCGGTCAGATAGCTTCGACGCTATCTGGCGCAAGAAAACGGTCTCGCTTTTAACCAGGGTATGTGGGAGCAAAAATAACATCTTAAATGTGACAGCTAATAAGCTTGATTGTCCTTTGTTATGGAAACTTTGTCAAAGGACAAAAACTATCTTTGTTATTAAGTACTAACGTAGGCTAACGGTCAACTAACACTGATTGGATCATTTGTTGTCTTTAATAGAATAATAATTAATAAATTTGTGTATTTTAAGGATACATTTACAAAATCAAGTCAAAGCTAGTAACCTACTTTTCCAGCATTCCATATTCTTTGGCACTCCCCAAGTCGTATGAATTTGCTTAAAAGTTTTAAGTTCATTATAACTGGCAGTCCTAATGAACTGTTGAACTTTCAAATAAAAGTTGCCTTCTGTGAGTTTAACTCTTTATCTTCGTCAGCCTTTTCATAATCTACTTTTATGAATCGGCTTTGAATAAGACAAATTTTATGGGTTTATCGCGTATATTTCGTGTTTTCCTGTTATGAAAACGGGAAATGTGAAAATTCGCGTTTAGCATTAATATATGCATTTATGTTTAGTTTTGCACCTCAACTAATTTTTAAATTAACACATATTCAGAAAAAATGCTTCAAATTGTCTATATAAAGTTTAGAATGTTTAGAAAATGTATTTTTAAACACAATATATTTGCAGTGTTTGATAGTGTTGCGTTTATAAGAATACATATGTACCTACTTTAGATGTCGGCTTAGTGGTATTTTAAAATTTTAAGTATTTGGTTCCGTATTTTTGTTATTTTATCAACATCGTCTTTTTTGTGTCTTATATTATTGTAATTATTTAAAGGCAAGTTAAAATGGTGAAATGTTTTCTATACATAAAATTGATTAGAAGCTACATACACATTTCAAAAACGTGATCATCTTCGTATTTATATTCCCAGAATTTCTATGAACTACTTAGAAACGCTTTCATCCACCTGGCCAATTTGCGGCAGGTGTTTCATACAATAACAAATTACGCGTTCGCGTGCCACCGCCACCAGTTGTTTACTTTAGTTATTTGCTGATGACACCTCGAGATGGTTATCTGGTTAGTTATTTCAACAACCTGTTAATTATGTTGTGACTGCCCTAATTGAAGTAGACCACGAGAGGGTAGCTTAAAGAAATTATTTTTTATAAGATTTATCGAGCGCAGTTGGAACACGCGGCTGGCTAGGGGCATGTCCTGGTCCCGGCGTTTCGATGTTTTTAAGATGAGCTATCAGAAGATAGTTTGATGGACAATAACTTAAGTAAATTTGTTTTAATTTAAATAAAATTGGGTAAGCTTGTAGTTGCGGGCATTATATTTTTGTCATTAAATTATGAGCAGGCTCGATCAAGGAGTTATGGAGCTGGAAGACCTAGAAGGTCAAAAAGCTATTTGTAAGGGATCTTGCTATTCTGGCCATCTTATTTGCAAGAAAGTGTCATGATTTCTTAATAATAATACTAAATAGTGTAAGCAAATATGAATTTTACGTTGGCAACATTCCGAAAATACCTAAATTAATTTGAGAGTGATGGATAATGTTTCATGACTTACCTGACAACACGTTAGTTAGGAAGTGGTAGGGGTAAGCGGAAGTTAAGGAGAGTGTTGTACAGACTCGTTCACTTGGATTGGGGAAGTCAAAGAGACGACATCTTGATGGTAACGGGTTGAGCAAAGTTAAAGAGGCACTTCCATCTTATAATTAGGTAATCGGATATATTTATAATAAAAGTTTGGTCGAGTTTGGTATCAAATGAAAGTGCTCGGTTCACACATTTATAATATTGTTTAATTTACGATTATAAAATAATTAGCAAGTTAAAAGTAAATAACATGAACATAATGTAGGTGTTGGACATCTGGCAAGAAAGATTACGGCTACCACAGATACAGTTTATTTTAATTTCTATGGTGACTTCAATCTATCAGTTAGGGACTCCACAGAACTTGCAATAAATCGCACGAGGTGGTCGATCCCTTGCCGACTAGGTAGGTGCATTCAATTGATCAATTTTTTAACTAACCGCGAGTTCTCAGTTCGGGGCAAACTACTAGTATTAATATAATAAATTGTGAGTACAGTAAAAACACTGGTAGTCTAGCGCAAAGAGCGTGCAACTTCCAATCCGGAAGTCGCGGTTTCAAACCCCGGCTCATACCGAGTTAAGAATGAGTTATTCGAAACTTACGTACGATATATCATTTCAAATTTACCAGTCGCTTATCGATGTAGGAAAACATCACAGGGAAACCAGACTAATCCCAATAAGACCTAGTTTCCCTTCTGGGTTGTAGGGTCAGATGGCAGTAGGGTGGCAGTAGGGAGCTTTCGTAGTGTCTACGCCAGTTCCTGGGATTAACTTGTTGCCAAGTGCACCCCAGGCTCCCATAAGCCCATCCCAGAGGGGCCCAATGCGAAGAAGATAATGATAAAATAGTGAGTACAGCGGGCCATCCTCAATAGAACCAGAACTCAGAGTCTATGTGCAAAGTATATTATAATGGATAAATTAGGAAACAAGCGCGTGTTGGACCACGCACAAATAGTTAACAAAATATCTACTAATATAAGGTTTTTTCTACGTAATTCATTTTAAAAAAGAAGACAGGTTTTCGGCTAGGTATTATTACCTACTTACTTTTACACACTCTGACTTGAAAACTTGATCACATTTCATCACAACCAGCCGCACCAATCAAACCAGTCATCCGTAGTATTCACCCGTGTAATCATGAATTACGAAGTTTTTTGAAGTTACACTTAATTATGACCACGTAATTAATTTTTGAAAATTTTACTGAGCACCAATGCAAACATAGCGAGAGTCGCTTGTTGACAGTTACTATTAAAAGCTCGTATCCGGTAACTTGCGTGTGTTACTTTACATTGCGAGCCGAATTATTTTGTATGTTTAAATAAATAAATAAATATTATAGGACATTATTACACAAATTGACTAAGTCCCACAGTAAGCTCAATAAGGCTTGTGTTGAGGGTACTTAGACAACGATATATATAACGTATAAATATTTATAAATACTTAAATACATAGAAAACACCCATGACTCAGGAACAAATATCCATGCTCATCACACGAATAAATGCCCTTACCAGGATTTGAACCCGGGACCATCAGCTTCGTAGGCAGGTTCACTACCCACTAGGCCAAACCGGTCGTCGGTCGGTAAGCAAAAGTTATCTAAATATATTTCTTAGGTCCTATGCTAAATGCTGTTTAAAGGTTTGCCCGTATTGAATTTACACCCGGTATAATATGTAGAAATAGAAATAGTGATGTGTTTTTTTTTTTTCGCTTGGCGAGCTTTGAAGTACATTTCGTCATGTTGACTAGGTCCCTGAAGTTAAAAATGGAAACAATGCATTTAATCTAGAAAGTTAGTGTCACATGCAATGGACAGTTAAAGTTCGTGTCATCCACGATGACGCGCAGAATTGTCAAATTTAACCTTTAATAATATGACAATACAGGTCATGCCACGCGTCTTCTATAATGACACGATCTATAAAATGATTAATTATCAGTATCACTAACATGAATATGAATTAAGAAAGGTACTATATATTTATTATTGAAAAATAAAAAATAAAAACTACATTAAAAATATTAAAATATAGGTACCTTAAACAAAACTACATAAAGCTAAAAAGGAAAAAGATTAAAAACTAAAACTACAACTAAAATTATAAATAAAAAATCGGCTCCAGCTCGGTGCCTTGTGGCAAGGTGCCTAGAAGGCTGGCGGCATTGCCTTGCCGCGCTGGACAGCAATGCCAATGCGTTGTGCGAGGTAAGAGCCAGCCCTCTTGTCACCCGTTGCCTACACGAGGCGCTTCGAAAGCTCTTTAAAAATAATTAAGAAATAGTTATTTATGATAGCCCTTATGGGCTTACAACCTAACCTAATCTCGTGACTTATTACAATAATTTATTAATATAAAAAGTTTGGTTTGCTATGAGAATATTTCGAATGTTAATGACATAATTTGTAAGCGTCGGATTTACAGAATGTATACCTTTACTTAACAAGAAAATATAATGTTATCTGTACCCCTAGTGTAAATAAATTCGATTTCGAAACGTGACGTACGCGTTTGCGTTTAGTCTCATTTTGTATTGGATTTAGAAAGAGCGCGCCAAGCGGGACGTTTTGGAAACTCAAAATCCTATACAAAATGAGACTTAACGCAAACGCGTTCGTCACGTTATGATGTCGATCAAATTTACATGATCAATATTCAGTGGTCGTAGATGTAAAATATTTCCATAGCCTCAAGTCAAAATTGTCAGCATTTCTCAATACAAACGTTCTTGACTTGTACTTCCCCTCTTGTCTAATCTAGGATAGGTATATCCTATAGGTCCACGATTAAGTATCTTTTTTTTTTTTTCAAATAAGATTAGTAATGAGGTTTTTAGGAAAAAAGTGTAGGTACCGTTTACTTCTTTCGATTTTTTTTTTATTCTGAGTCGTTTCGACTCATATTCACAAGGACTATTGAAAGAAAAAAAGAGTCTCCAGTTTCTTATACAAAGTTTGAGAGTTACTTTTGTTATCCAAAATGTATATTATTATGTAAATGCGTCACAGAGCTAAAAAAAAATTGGACACATTTTTACTTTTTTAAATCCATAGTCCTCGTGATTTTGAGTAGACAAAAACAAAAGGTGATAATTTCTAAAAAAAAATGTACTTTTTTCTGAAATTATTCATCTCGTAAGGTGGGGTAAGACTATCACCGGGACAAGACAAACACTTGTATAGAATCCTCATATTGTTTGTCTTGCCTCGAGCAAAATAAACTATTTTCGTCTACCTTACATAGGTTATCGATATTCGTGTTTGTATTGAATAAAGCTACGGCTAACTCTCTTTGAACTTTATTTCAATGATTCGATTTAATATACCGTAAAGAAAGTCTATTTAGTAGGTATATAACTCCGTCAAAAAAGCGCAAAAATCAAAACCGACTGAATCAGGTTATTTTATAATATCTCCTTATATTTTTTTTATATTTTTATACCTTATAGTAAAAGAAAGCTCCTACCGAATATTGAAGTATCGTTTAAACTTTCCTCTGTTTACATTGAAAATAAACGAATTGAACAATTCGTTTCCATTCAGTCAGTTTCCAGTTGTTTTGATAGCCGGTTGCCTAAATTTACGCCGCCGGCGTTTACCAAAAGAGTTCCCTGAATATATTTTAGAAAATTTATGCGAAACAGAACAGAGAAATTAAGCATTAATTTGCTATCCTTGCCAAAGGAATTTACATATTTATCGAAGCATAAATCCATCGTTTGGGATCTTGAGGGGAGTTCGAACATATCCCTTCATAAATCACGTCGAATTGAACCTTCACCTTTTGTAGACATGGCGGTGCTGGGACGAGATGAACTTACCTGAAATCAAAGGATATTATTAGAGGTCGGACTTTATCAGTCTATCAATATCTATAGTATACATAAGTCGTTTGTGTAATTATAATTTGAATTTACTAGGGAGGCTGGCCACTGGCTCAACGCATATCCCTCTCCCAATACTGGCACTCATCTAGATGGAAACACCCTCCGTGTTGCAGTTGGGCTGCGCCTGGGGGTATCAATCTGTGCACCGCATAAATGCCACTGTGGGAGTGACGTGGACGAGCGGGGGCGTCATGGTCTGTCTTGCCAGCGAAGCGCGGGGCGATTGTCACGTCACGCCGCGCTCAACGACATTATCCGCAGGTCTCTTGTCACCGTCAACGTGCCTGCGATACTTGAGCCGGCCGGTATAGCCCGGGACGATGGCAAGATACCTGATGGTATGTCACTGATACCGTGGAGGATGGGACGAGTGTTGGTGTGGGACGCGACCTGCGTGGACACACTGGCACCGTCTCACCTTCACGGTACTACAAAGAAAGCGGGTGCGGCTGCCGAGGCTGCCGAGACCCTCAAAAGGAGGAAATACAGGGGTCTCGACGCCAATTATAACTTTGCTCCTTTCGGTGTCGAGACCCTCGGTCCGTGGGGCCCGGGAGCTCAGAGCATTTTTAATGATTTGGCCAAACGGCTGGTTGACGTTACAGGGGACAAAAGAGCTGGCAGCTTCCTCGCTCAACGAATAAGCGTTGCGATTCAGCGAGGAAATGCTGCCAGTATCTTTGGCACTATGCCCCAGGGGCCCTCTTGAGATATAGATTTTTAGTTTTTAATTAGTTTAAGTTTCTATTGTACTTTTATTCACATTTTATTATCGTTATTGCTAAATTGTGTTATTTAAATTTGAATTTTATCTTTTGTTATTGTTTTTAATTTCTTAATACCTAGTTGAATTATAAATTTGTTGACATTATTAATTTATAGTTTTGTGCATTTAAATAATTATTTATTGATATCTTAATCTAAATTTATTATCATTTTGTAATTAATTATTGTTATGTAACTGAAAGTGTCTGATATTTTCCCAATGAAAATAATATCTATCAAAAATAATTGATCAAAAGTTCGTGTCATCCGCGATGACGCGCAGATTTGTCAAATCTAACCTTTAATAGCACGGCATTACGAGTCGAGGCGCGCGTCTTCGTGAATGACACGATCTACAAATAAAAAAACTTCAGATTACATGTAATTGTCGGCCGAGGCAAAGCAGACTTACTTACTGCCCTAAGAGTCACTTGCACCAATCCTGGGTTAGCCATTAACTCGGAGTAAACTGTTAACCCAGGGTTAAATTGTAATAATAAACTGATAACTCCGGGTTTAACCAGCTAACCTTGGATGGCGCAAATAGCTCTAAGTGTGTAATATACTAATTCAGCATCCAGAAAGTACCTACTGGTATATCTACGATTTTGTTTTCACCACGAATTTAGTAATAATAGTAGTAAAATAGTTTGGCATAAATATAGATAGTATCAGTAACAGAAGCGGGTGAAGTGTTAAAAATGGTCTACTCGTAAACATGATCTTATTCACTTAACTGCACTGAAAGAAATGTTTGCATAACTGTAACAAAATTTTGGTTACTGTTTACACAAAAATTGGGACTTGCGAACTATGTGTTATATGTTACAAAACCGTGTTTGGCTATCAGTGTTCAGGTACTGGGTATACACTACAAAATAAGTTTGTAAATTTATGCAAAGTTTATTTTCTTATAACCGTAGTTTAGTTATTTAGTAAAGTTACAAAACCAGTTCGGCTATCTATTTTTTTCAGTGTGTCTGAGTTCAGTTCAGTTAATTTTTAACACTTCGCGCGTGTACATCTGCTAAGGTCAAAAACTTACATTATTCTTAAAACAAACACAATTACATCAGAATATATGATGAATGATCATGATATTTAATATAAACACGATTAGCCTCCCGTTAATTTTCACGTCAATCGTGAGTTTCAATTAACTGCAAGCTTTAAGGCCGACCCATTCACTTAAGGCCACATACCAAACATACATTTAATTACAAAATTTGACACTTAACTAGGCAAATTGACTACAAATTGTATGGTTATGTAGGTTAGGTTAGCTTTATTGAAACGATAATGATTGCATGTTGGTTTTTACAAATGAAAAACATATCAGATTGTGGGTTCAAACGTCAGTTGTGCTATACATACCTCTAAGTACAGCACAAAAAATCATTCCAAAAAAAATGCAAAAGGTTACCAAAAAATCGGTCAGGATCAATCATTATCAATAACGACCGGTCTGGCCTAGTGGGTTGTGACCCTGGTTATGAAGCCCATGGTCCCGGGTTTGAATCCCGGTAAGGGCATTTATTTGTGTGATCAACACAGATATTTGTTCCTGAGTCATGGGTGTTTTCTATGTATATAAGAAGGTATTTATCTATGTACGTATGTATATCGTTGCCTAGTACCCATAGTACAAGCTTGGCTTAGTTTGGGCCTAGGTCGATGTGTGTATGATTGTTCCCAAATATTTATTTATTAATATACACAGGCAAGAGGCTAAGATTGCCAATACTTAACCATTATAAAAGACAGTAAAACTATAATAACTTAGATAAAGCTACACTGCCCCTAGTAATTTCTCTTTGTAACAATTGAATTAAATGTGTCCGATATCCACAAGAATATTATCTTAATAGCCCAGTAAGCGGCTAAGGGAAAGCATATTTCTCTTTAGAAAGCAGCCTAATCGTCCATACACCATTGAGCAGATAGATGACCAATAAAACGGCAAGGTGGTCACCATTCTTGAAACTACGAAAATAGAGAAAAACCCAGTACTGCAAACGAGCTCCCTGCGGAGACTAGGAGGCCTATTCGAAATATAAAAAACTTATTTTTGGTTATTTTATTTAAAATTTTACATTCATGTTTCAAATTTGATAGTTTTATGTTATTTCTACTCAAAATCATTAGCGCTTTCGATCCTAAATTATCATGAATGAATATATTTTGAATCACGCAAGTTACTGATTTTGTCAATTCATTATAAAATTATAATGTTAATATAAAAAAACTTATCTTAGTGTAGATCTAAATCTGTAATCTGGAAGAGCGAGGTCTCCTGACACAGGTACTTCATACCTAATAGGAGGACTCGACCACTGTGTATTTACTAACTAAGATTGAATTGAAATAAATGATTATCTTATCTTATCTTATCTTACTGATAACTCTGATATTACAGATAACTTTGTTTTCCGCTTACTGCTCCTACACTGCGGGCGGGCCGTATGCATGTTTGCCACCGACGTGATATAAAAAAAAACTCTAGCTATTTTAGATTAGAACATAATATTGTTAAGGTAAAGCACTCAAGGTCTATTAACACATTGCTTATTATGTACTTATTGTATATTTTTTTGTAAGACTAAATAAATAAATAAAAATAGGAGAAAAAAAGTGTCAAAAAGTGTATGGACATACATTTTTAGTTTCTTCCAATCCGTTACCACCATAAAAAATCTAAAATTAATTTAACCTCACGATTGACGTGAAAATTAGAATCGAAAGCGCTCGTTAGTCTGAGATGATATTATTTCTTACATAAAAATTCCCAAATTTGAAAAAAAAAGTTGCGGAAGGCATCAAAAAATCTGGACAACACCCTGCAGATTTCACAAAATTTTTACAAGAAATAAATGGTTAATTTAAAAATATATCGCTAATAGCGATATTAACTATGGCGGTAAAAACGATAAAGAACAGATTATAGCGATTCGCTAGAGTCGGTTTTTTTTTTAAATTATGAAGTTGTTCATAGAGCATAGGATAGGTAATTTGTTTCTTGTATAGAAAAAAATATGGCGTCGTATTTTATATGCATACATCGGGGTTTTTGGTGCGGGAATGTTTTACTGTAGCCAAAAAACAGGTAAAAACTATAAAAATCGATACTATTTTAATATTCATTGTCTGTCTGTTTTTAATTAATAGTTTGGTAATTATTTTACAATAAACAAAGTTATAAACAGACGAAAACATTCCCGCACCAAAAACTCCGATGTATGTTTATATGTAATTAAAAAATACAGACTATAGTAGTCTAGTAGCCATATCATCGTATGCCAAATCAAGTTAACATTTCAAATTTAGAATCGGCCTCTAGAAGGCGAATGTTTTTGTTGCGGTGGCCATTAACATAGTTATTCGAGCATAAAATCGTTTATAGACTCTGCTTGGATTCAATAAACAGTGAGCACAGTCAAAGATCATAAGGAGAAATTGAATAATTTAATGGGCCAATTTGGGAACAGTTGTTTAGAAATGGTTTGGAAACTTGGTATCCTGAGTGTCAAAACAAACTTGAAAATGAAAAATGAACTTTGTTGAATAAGTTATTGCATTTCTTCTATTCAGTTTTGTCGGTGTGATTAGGGTATTAAAATAATAAAACTAGTCTATATTCAGATATCTTTGTATTTACTTCATATTCTCGAAGATTTTGGTATAAAAAACTGGACAAGTGCGAGTCGGACTCATCAACCGTACTTTTTAGTATTTGTTGTTATAACGGCAACGGAAATACATCATCTATATAGCGGTCACGGTTCATGAGATACAGCTTGGTGATAGATGGACAGACAGAGAGACTAATAGAGTCCCGTTTTACCTTTTGGGTGCGGAACCCTAAAAATGGACTCTTGAAGCATTGCTCGATGAAATAATAAAAGATGTAACTAACCTAAAAAAGTTTTTGGCAAAAGCTTAATTTTTGGTACAAGCTTTTATCGCTGACTGTATTTTTCTTACCACAGGCAACTAATACTCATCGAAACAATCCTACTAACCTCAAACACCATTAGGTTGCGCTGTTTCATCACAGAGTTCCATTGGCCACATCCTGTCTTCATCATCAGATCAGCTCGATGGTACTATAATATTGCACTATGACTCGACTTACATATACATGAAAATTTTCAGCTCAATCGGAAATCGGGTCAAAGGGTGTAGCAGGATAGCCTAGGAAAAATTGCCCCCAGCGATTTTGGGCCGAAACTGTAATCAAACGATGCCTTTTGGGGAGGTTATACTCTGCACAAAGTTTCATCCCTCTGTTACCCCCTGGGGGTGAAAAACACCCGATTAACCCCAAAACTGTTTTAATTATTTTTTCCTAAACTATGAAAGTGACGAATTTCAAATTTCGTACAAATATTAATAAGACTAAAAGCTATGTGCTAAAAAAATATTAACCCCCTAACCATTGAAATTCTTGTAAAAAAAACAAAAATAAAAAAAGAATCAACCTGTATATCAAGTTTGGCTCATGGTACCACACCATTTTTTTTTTCAAAAATAAACCAGTTTATATTCTATATTCTATATTATCGTTGTAATATAATCTCATATTATGATTGGTGTCAAAATAATAATAATAGTACATTACGATACAAGTGCGAAAAATAGGAAATTCGAAACGAGTCGCGATAAATTAAAACACGACCGAAGGGAGTGTTTTAAATCGACACGAGTTGCGAATTACCTATTCGCACATGTATCGTACAACGTTTTACAGTACATATGGCCCTTTAAATGTTCGACACAGTAACGTAATATGCTACTTCTCGCACTAGTGCTATAAAGTAGCCCCATATGTACTGTAAAAACTTATTTTAGGTAACAATGATATTTTTTTCAAACAAAACTCTTCTCTTCGTAGTCAAATACATACTCTACGCGACAACATTTCCATCTTCACCAGTAAGATGGTTGGCAGTTCTCAACTGTACGTTTCTCCAGAAACTTCCTGCCTTCACAGCTACACTCTGTAATGAACTGTCGCCTGCGGTATTTCGGACCGATACGACATTCAATCATTTAATAAAAGTGCGTACCAGTTCCAGCAACGCACTTGCAACCCCTCTGGTGTTGCGGGCGTCCATGGGCGACGGTAATCGCTTACCATTATGCGATTCGTCTACTCGTTTGCCTCCTATATCATTGAAATCCGATATAATTTACTTTATTTTGAGACAAAAATGTAGCTTTGTTTTCTAACTTTAACATCATTCGATTTTTAGAGCTCCGTACAAAATTATGTTGACGGAGCTTTTATCACTTCGGTCTTGCAAAAACAGTTAATGCGTTTTTTTTAATCTGTACGAGTAGGTCTTAAAATGCGTCCAAAAATACCTTAAGCCGCTCTAGGTGAAGCAGCAGCCGAGAGATTTATTTAAAAGCCAAGCTATTAAAGGTAGCCATAGCGTAGCGTAGCCATCTCTCTCTATCACTCTACTATATTAATGCGACAGTTGCGTTTCGTTCGCTACGGAGCGTCAAAGATTGACGTGTTGGCTACGTGGGCATGTTGGCTTTCGATCCTAATAGGAAAAAAAGTATTCCAAAATTTTCGTACATTATTCTTTACTGTGATTCCGTTACCGTTATACAAAGTCTATGAAAGATGGTAACACAATGGAAATAAAAACCTTGGGCCACTTTTTTCTCCTATTAGGATTGAAAGAGCTCGTAATTCTGCATAGAAATAATATAAAAAAATACAAAATCTAAGAAACCTGTAGTATAGGTACAACATAAAATGAAATGGTCCATTTTCAAAGTGTAAAAGTAAAGTGTAAGTAGTGTTAGGTAAAACACTCTGACGGAACGCTCCAAAACTTTCGCGATGTTTACATAATTCATGTAGCTAAGTTAGATCAAAAGTGTCTCAACTTGGTTAAGCTGAATGTAACATCGGGGAAACCGATCACAGGAATTTTTGCACACGTTGAATATTAATGTTGGAAGCTGCAGTGCGGTGGAAGGAGATTTAAATTACAAATAAGATGTACGAGTGTACAAGGTGTAAATAGAAATGTGGAGATCCGTTTAAGGGCATATTCCTATCTTATTCTGATTAGAAAAGAATTGAAGCTAGAAAAAAATCACTGATTTGAGATTTAAAAAAAGGGAAAAAAGATTCTTATGCTACACAATCCCTCGTGAAGCTTAACTCATAATCATTAAATAAGCAAATACAAACAGCAGTGAGTTCTGCAATTTGCACAGCTCATTGCTAGTGATCGAGGGAACGGCAGCGAAAGAAAAAAAAAACATAGTATTTAGTTTCGACGAATCTCGAAAGTGCATCGGTATTTCTTAGTTAAAATTATTTAAAATTTCAGAATAACCTAAACTCATCTTCTATTTCATTGTTCTCAGTTTCATCTGTTTCAAAAATAAATTAAACCTAGATGGATTAAACAGAAAAACTTTCCAAAAAGGCAGAACCGGATTCTGTGCAAAACGAAAGTTTTGCAATAAAAACGCTGAACATTTTGGTGCGTCTAGCTTCACGGAGGCCAGTTCTACTTTTACTATTTGATGAGCGTTTCTAAAAAAATATTGATCCCCTGATTCTCACAGATCCTGATCTTTTTGGGTTCCTCCATTTCAAGTCATATTTTCAATCCTGATGCTAAAAAATGTCCCTATGGAATTTCAGTTTCCACTACGTCATGCGCATTCAAGTAGAGAAACAAATCACACTAAACGTGACGTAATAGAACGGATATTTAAGGTCATCTTTTTTAATGGTATAGGTCAGGATAGATTCTGACTCAAATGAGCCCAAGAAAGTTCAGATTTGTAAGAATCAGGTATGCAGTTCAGTTTTTTTAAACGCTCTAATACGGTGTCATGTTATTTTTTTTATACATACGGCTGGTCACCGCAGTCTATGGACGCTTGTAACTCCAGGAGTGTTACATGCACGTCGCCGACCCTGTTACTCTTCTTTGAAAAACCCCATACTGTAGCCGCTCGAAAACACAGCCGAAGCGCCTGCGTTTTTATACGACTTTTAGTCGCGGCGGTTTTAAGCAGTGCTTATGGAGACCCATAGAAAATTGAAGAGGAAACATTTTGGGGCACCTGTCACGACATGATAAATTCACCATAGAAGAAAAAGTCGAAAGGAGAAAGAGAGGAAAGCCAAGAATACATGGATCAAGTGAAGGAGAAAGTGAACGTCGTGTCGTATCAGGCTGTCAAGGAAGAGGCCAAAGGAAGACATGCTTGGAGATTACTTCACCGACAAAAGCGCAGTTCTAAATTTCTGATGTGCAGCGCACCATAAATGCGAGCGTGACGCGCCATGAGACGCTTCCATAGCGCGTAAGCCAACGTGCAACTGTCACTGTCGCACTAATAGGGAATAGTGATAGAGAGGTGACTACGCTACAGAGCGTTTACTATTGGCACATTGATTAAGCGCCCCTGATTGCAATTATTTAGACTTACACTAATTTGTTACTGATTTAAGTCGTTTCAAAATAAGGCGAAAACCATATCAAGTTGTTAATCAAAATCGGCCTCACGAGATTTAAATGAAATCTGGCAACAAGTTCGTGAAACATTTAATTAGTGGCGTCAAGAGTTGAGCGGAAATGAAACATCTTGCGAACACTGTCAGGCATAGATGATATGCCTATTAGATGGTACATGTATGTTTACTCGCTCTCATTAATCTACGACCTACAACTGGAGAAGCCTTGTCTGTAATTTTCGGTACAAAACAGTCTGCCGATTTTTGCGGGGGAGGGACACATATGTTACGTACAAATAGCCATGTCAGATAAACGTCAATCCATACAATACCACCATTGGCTGAGGTTTTCGACAGAGGGGTAAGCTCTTAAAGGCGTCTCCAGTTGTTTACTCCTCCAAGACGACCTAGTATATTCGTTAGGAAGCGCAACTTTCCTTGCTTACATGCTTATGACCTGGGGCCCGTTTCTTGAAAGTAACTTGCAATAGAAGGGGAGTTCTTGAAAGGGAATGTTCAATAGGAAGAGTTATTTATTTAAAACAGAGCACTGTACATTCTACGAATAAATTAAAAAAAAAAAAACAATAGTATTCAATCAATTGTATCATGCATGTATTAAGTACCTTAAAACTAAACTATGGTCCAAAATCTTCCAACTATGGTTCACATCCAACTCTAATATCTTGGTTTAGGTGCGATGATAATTGAATGATGCAGTTCTAAGGCAAAAATAAAAAGTTTCATAATTATGGATTGAATTTGGAACTACGTGGATTAAGTTATAGTGTGGTTTTACGGTATATACAGGATGTCTCCCAACATGGGATTTTAATTCAGGGCTCGATTCTACTCGCTAAACTCATATGAAAAATAATTGGCTTTTTCATTCATTTTGGCTTAGGGTATGTCGAGTCGTCGATCATCGAGTCGATTTTTACGCGATTGGAGTTGATCCCATAGTAAAAGTAGCTCGATTTAGCTAGTAGAATTGAGCCCTGCATTTGAAGCCTCATAGTCGGAGACACACTATATAAGGGCGCCATAAAGTAATGTGGCTTTATGATACTGTCTATGGGAGGTAGTCTACGCTGTCAGACACCTCCGTGCGTGACTCATTCCCGCTGATAATTTGCTTTCGTACCCTTCATTTTGCGTGAACAGATTTACTTTATTAAATTTGCTCAGGAAAAGAGAAAATTTCCTTTTCTTTATTGCATGTGTCAGTGTCTGGGATTGTATCAAGTTTATTTTGAAACAGCGTTCAATATGATAAGCCTTTTAAAATTTCTTAGAAGATAAGTGTGTGTGTTTGTTTGTGTGTGTGTGTGTGTGTGTGAAGTGTTGCGGCAATAGCCGCGAATGCTACAAGATATATTACCCGAGGCTTATTTTTTACGGCATTACTTAACTTTAGATCACAATTATTGTCTTTGTTTAAATAGGTAGTCATGTAAATAGGAAAAATCTTATAAAACTGGAAAATCTAATAATGAAATATACTTGCGTACATCATAGGTATAAAAAATCTTTAATAACATTAAACGTTGTATTTTAATTTACGAACTTCATTTTCACACGAAAATCCAGACTCGACCAGCGTTAATCCTACAATTATTTCTAAAACACTGCACATTCGTGACATAATAACACGTAAATGAACCAAAATTAACTTCAAATTAAACCAGCCATCCCAAATAATTTTACAGTTATGATTTCAATCACGTAGTAGTACCTGAATGCTAAATACTAACAGGAAAACTAAAACTTAACTATCAATGGACTCTAACTCCTTACAATTAAGGTTTACATTTAAGGTTCGAGTTCAAATATGTTATGTACACCTTTTTCACTTTATATACTAACGTAGTCCCCATTTTCTTTTGGTTATTAACATCACTGAAAATATTTTGACACAATTAGATGCCCGGTTTTTTTATTTTTTGAATATTGAATTATTATTCCGTTTTGACTTGAGCAAAATGCTTTCGTATGTCCGGATTTTTCCCCTACAGGTCGCAATTCTGAACCGATTCTCGTGAAATTTTTTGAGCAGGTTCGGTATTTACATAGAATTTTTCTGTCGTTTCGTTTTTTCGAAAAATGACAAAATGGCGAAATTGGCATAAAGGTCTTAAGCGCCCGTAGAGTCTATAGCACTTATGGCCATTGTAAGTTGGTGATAATGACTCAACAAAACAAATATTTCAATTTTTTGAGCTTAACGCAAGGTCTGTACCTCACAGAGTCACTAGTAATAAAAATATGCAAAAAAATTAAAGCCCGTTTTTTACTCCTAACTGTTATAATTATAATAATTAGAAATATCGAAAAAAATAAACGAGCGAGCTGTGTTTAAAATACATCAAATTGTGTTAAATCATTCTCCATGATGTCAATATCCAGGGATGAAAATGAAGACTACGTTTGTATAGAGAAGTGAGAGAAATGTTTACATATTTTTTAACTCGAATGTACATGACATATGACGGTTATTATTTGGTCGAATTCACATTTATATCATTAAACACATAAACAAACACTTCACATCTTTTTGGTTAATTCTTTGATTTTAAATTTATTTAAAAAAATTCAAAAAAGCTTTGCAACGCCTGATGATAAGCGAAAACATGGACTGCAATATAAACTGAAATCTCACCGACAACAATGCATCCTTGGGCCTTTATTTGCAGTATCTGAAGTTTTAGTATCTTCTTACTTAACTTAGGACTTCAGTGTTATGGTTTATGAAGCAAAGTTATGAAGTTTGCTCTAGACATTGTATTTATCATCTGAACTGTTGTGTTCATTAAGGTGCGATGCACTCCGACTAATATTATGACAATTGTAAAAAGTCCGTGGCTTCCGGAGAAATCGCAGCACGATGGACCAGATTTTCTTGCTCAAACAGCTAATCCAGAAGAAGTCGAAGTACGCACAAAGTCCATTTGCTGTTTGTGGACTTCACAAAGGCCTATAACAGTATAGACAGTGGCACCTTGTACTCTATTCTTGCAAATTTTAAGATCCCCAAAAAACTAGTAGCAATAATCACCACAGCAACGAGGGAAAGCAGGATGCGAGTTAAAGTTGGCGGCGAGCTGTCAGAGGAATTCACGGTGACTACCGGTCAAAAGCAAGGACATGCTCTATCACCTGTGCTCTACCTAACCTAGCTCTTGAACATGTTGTCCGAAAAGCTCTAGAATTGGACATAGGAGTTGAGTTGAACGGCAAGCACAAGATGGTAGGGTACGCCGACGACCTAGCTTTATTAGGGGAAAGTCGTGAACAAGTGGCAGAAGCAGCTAGTGTCCTAGAGCGGGAAGCCTCTATGATAGGTCTCAGGATTAACCAGTCGAAAACCGAATACCTCCACATGAAACGGTAAAAAGTCCGCATTTTGTAAAATACCATATGATATTAACACCGCCGTTTGCAAATAGCCGAGGCATTTTGGTCGAATTAGTTCAATGCTGGGGTGTCCATCAAATCTGGAGTTCGTCGGACTTATTAGGGGTGCGTGGGGTGGAGGAGGCTTTTGGATCTGGGTGGCTCCGGTGCTGCTCTCCCTCCGCGCCCCCGTTTTTCTTCTCTAGAGGTAGGACAGACAAGACCACGTGGATAGTGGGGTGCTCTGATTCGGTTTTGGTCAGATTAGTATTTTTATTGTGTGACCTTGAGTTTTTGGTAGCCTTAAGCATGGTAGTGTAGTATAAAAGTTAATATAAATTGATAAAACACTAAGTCGTGTAAAAGGCCGAATCTTACAATCAGCCTGCGACAAAGTCACAATTCATGAGCACGATTTAGATTTTTTTAGCTAAAACGAAACGTATTATCTTTCACAAAAAATTTCTTTCAAAATATTCTCCTTTGGCTTTGATTCACAAACGAATACTTTTGTTAAAATTAGCAATTAACAAAAATCTGATACACCTTTTCGCCTTAAAGGTAAAGTACTCGTAGTAAGTCGGTGTATTCAAACGAGCTTCCACGAACTTCTGAACTCAGTTCGCTTTATGAGATCCGACACTATAAAATGAGTTCTCGGCTTAATTATTGTAGTTGTACGGTCACGTCTGAATATATCGACACGAAAAAAGTACCAAAAATATGTATACACGACTTTATTGCCCATATATTAAGGTAGTGTATACATAGTTTTGACACTTTTTTCGTGTCGATATTTTTTAATAATTATTATCTCATAATGTTTGGGTGATAATTAAAATCATTTAGTTGGCTGTAAGAGGAAGAGGTTATTTTATTTTCAGTTGTTTTATCTATAATGCACATAAACACAAATGACTATTCGGAAATAAAATTCTACCGTCAATATTATTTTAACTTTATTTTGGTTTAATTCCATTTCCGCATGAATTTTATTTCGAAAATGGTAAAATTTATTTTATGCAATCGAGCATAGCATACAAATTTAATGTTTTTTTTTATGCAGCTTGCACTCATAAATAGAATAAAAAGGGAAATAATAAATAAAAGCAGAAGGTATTAAATTATGGACAGTTGTTCAAAGTAAAGTAGGTAGGTAACATCAATATTGTGCTTGTTTTTACAAGCTTTTATATTTGTTATTTTGTTAGTATCAAATCTTGGACTCTTAAATTGACTGACTTCCCGATTTCTAATTGAGCTGACATTTTGCATACATAACGTGTAAATCGGATGACAATGCAATATTATGATGATATGTAGTTGATCTGATGATGAAGACAGGAGGTGGTCACGGGAACTCTGTGATAAAACAACGCAAACTAAAATATTCTGTTCGGGATTTTTAAAATTAAGTCGATGAGTATTAGTAGCCCATACAGCGATAATTGGACCAAAACTAAAATTTATGCCAAAAACTTTTTTTATACTACTCGGTGGCAAACAATGCCGCCTGATGGTAAGCAGTCTCCGTAGCCTATTTACGCCTGCAACTTCAGAGGAGTCACATGCGCGTTGCCAACCCTAACACTCCGCATCCTCTGAGCTCTGGCAACCTTACTCACCGGCAGAAATACAACACTATGAGTAGAGTCTAGTGTTATTTGGCTGCAGTTTTCTGTAAGGTGGAGGTACTTCCACAGTTGGGCTCTGCTCTAGATCTGGAATGACATCCGCTCTGCTGTGCCTTACCACACAAAGCGAGATGACATTCACGATGCCCATACTCTCTTTTCGACGTAGTTTAAGGAAGTACCCGGGTCCCCCGGGTCCGGGTGGTTACCATCAGTCACCCTAATTACTTACATAATACAAAATTCATCGTCACACGCTACCGACGCTTATTCTTCACTGTCGTGAGATTATGAAAAGGTTTACAGCGCAAAATGAAATCGCAACTTTGGAAGAAAAACGCCGTTTAAGCCTACAGGATTAGAATCGACTTGTGATATTATTCCAATATTGACTCAAAACGCTCGGCACATGTGTTGGGTGCTGTTCTCGTCGCTTGTCGAGCACGGGTGAGAAAACGGCTCTGAGGGTCTAACGCTATGCGTTCGTTCATCAATTCGTCTCTCTATCACATTAATATGCAAGAGTGATAGAGAGGCAGATAATTAAATTTTGTTGTTCACGGCAGGCCCTAGGCTAGTATTAAGGGCGCTCTCCTGTTAATTCTGCTGTCAAATGCCCTGAACCACTTTAGTTGCCTTACTTGCAGTTTAAACGGTTTTCTATTAGGTAATTATTTCATCGTATTTTGTGTTTATAATTTGCGATACATCTGTTTTAAACTGTAGTAAAATGACAAAATAGGATAACTATGAGTACATACTAGAACGCGACAAGTACCTAATGTCATTTATGCTCACCCCTTAAAAACACTTAGGCGATAAGGCTGGAATATGCAATCCTTCAGTCACATTTTTCTTGAAACTAGTTTATTTCTGCATTTTCCAAATCTGAGGCATAGTTACGCATATTTTTGGACTCGAGCCTCGACTCGCTAAAGTACTCGACTAGCTGGCATGAGAACACTGCCGCTGAAGGATTTAATAACGTTCTACAGTGGAAGTCGATCAATTTCCACACCAAGTGTTCCGAAGAGTAATCGCACGTCGTTTGTTTCGACTATTTTATATCACTACTCTATTACGGCCGATTTTTCAGCCTACAGATTATGTAAAAAAAAATGTACAATATTTTTTGTAGTCACCCGCATGAGAGGGGGCCTGTACCCAGCAGTGGGACGTATATAGGTTGAATTTTTTTTTTGTAGTTTCATCAGGAATCTGGCAGACCCTTTCGGCGATGGGGGGATAAACTACATGTACTCTTTCTTGAAGGAGTGGCCAGAGGTCGTTCCACAAAAATCGAAAACCGAATTTTATGCAAGAGCGATAGAATTTTCGCAGTAGGCCCTCAGACACAACACTGGATCGAGATTAGTGAAAGAATTTGGGTGAAGCATATGCCGAGCAGTGGGACGCGAAGGCTTTTAAATGTAAGGTAGATTGTTTAAATAAATAAAATAAAATAAAAATATAAAAGCCTTTCATTTCTCGAACACAAAAAAATAATACACATCAGACAAAACTTAATAAGAGATAATGTAAGAGAAACCCTCTATAGCAGGGGTGGCCAACTTGATTAGACCCAAGATCTCCTGTTTACTAACGAAACCCTGTGCGATCTACCAATTACATACTTCTTGAAACCTTAGATGAAACTGGTCTACGTATTTATACATATTTTTTGCCTTGCCACGATCGACTGGACCAACAGTCGCGATCAACCGGTCGATCGCGATCGACCTGTTGGCCACCCCTGCTCTATAGGCTATAGGCCTCCTTCAAGGTTTTCCAGAGCTTTCTGTCTGAAGTTGTCGTTATACAGTTTAGGCCAGCGCGTTATTTAAATATTAAAGGCACAATTTTGTCATTTTGTTAACATTTTGTGAGGGTGTGTGTGGTGTAACCGTTTGCGTAAAGAATGCATACAGCTAACAAATTTACCATTTAAGTAATGATGAATGAATAAAATAAACAAAAGCAACACCAAAATCTACAAGATGTCTGAATAACTTCGTTTCATGCTCAATGATGTTAAAAGAAGAATCGTCTAAGTTAACACGGATAGCTCATCTTTATTCAAATACGTTCATGAATAACGCAACGTCTGTAAATACAGTTCCCCAGGGAACTAGTGATAACGCAGGAAATGTTAGGAGGTATTCGGTTCCTCTTTATTAGGCGCTTAAGGGAACTAGTCCAGATGACTTTTGATTTGTATTTCTGTTTGCTAGTGTTATTATGAGAAAAACCGGACAAATGCGAGTCGAACTCGCCAACAAATTTAAAGTACGACTTTTTATTGAATATTTATTTTTAACAAATTATAGTATAGAGATTTTTCCCTCTACTTGTACTGTAAGTCGATATTACTTGCCAAATTTCATAGTTCTAGGTCAACGGGAAGTACCCTATAAATTTTGATTCCCTTGAGAGTATCGAAATAGAACCGTTTTTCCCCCGAAGGGTAAAAAACGGATATTTAGGTTCCTACCGAAGTTTGAACCCCTATGAGATAACACCCTTGTAACTCAGCCCTAACTAAGTGAATTTATCCACCAGTAGCGCCATCTATCGCGCCTCTCCAGTACTAATGTAGCCCGGTACCTAGCGCTCGGCTGCTTTCTCCTCAGTACGCTTTTGTAACTCAGCCGAACAACACGTTTGCAAAGCAAGTTTAAAAAGATCGAGAAACCTATAAATTTTGATTCCCTTGAGAGTATCGAAATATACGGTTTTTGCGACATCGCGACATAAACGGCCTTATCTTTTTTACGTTCATTTAGAAGTTAGATTTTTTTACATCTAGAAGGGACTGTAGACCTGAATATATTGTTTTAATTTCAACTCGATATCTCTATAAAGAGTCTAGTCAGGCAGACCGACAGACAGACGGATGGACAACAAAGTGATCCTATAAGGGTTCCGTTTTTTTCCCTTTTAAGGTATGGAACCCTAAAATTAAACATTTATCTTCGAGATTATAATAATTTTTTAAATTTTGACATTTTTTAGGCCAAAAAATAGTTTTCGGACATATGCGTTGTCCAAATAAATTAGGTACTTAACCAATATTATAGTCTGTATCTTTAGGTATTTAAAAAAGGTAAAAAAACAATTTGTACATTTTCGGGTAGTTTTAATATTTATTGGTTAACCAACCAGATACAAAACCGCCTGGATCTGTCACTGAACGACCTGACTTTAAACCTACTTTATTTGATCATGTAATGTTTTCATCTACCCTCAACTGCCTTAAGGAGCCATTTGAGGGTAGATTTTGTTTACCTTTTTTTAAATACCTAAAGATACAGACTATAGGCTGAAGCAATTTAGCAACAACATAAAACATATGCGGTAATATGCGGCACTTAAAACATGTGTTCTATATTATAGCTGCTTGGGGAGCATTGGGAAAGAGTGTCTACGTGTGTTGTCGTCGTATCGTCGTAAAAAATAGGAAATCGCTACGAGCGGGGATATATTAAACCACTACCGAAGAGTGTTTTAAATCGACACGAGTCGCGAATTGTCTATTCGCACATGTTTCGTACAATATAATACAGTACATATGGCCGTTTAAATTTTCGACATAGTTACGTAATGTGCTAATTATAGTACTAGTCCCGTAAAATATTACCATATGTACTATAAAAGATAATATAAGACGAAGATTATTAACTCAAACCTCTTAAAAAGAGCGACGATTAGCGCGTGCAGCCCCTTAATAGTAACGAGATTAGATCGGTTCTGCATTATTAAATGAACACAGAATGCGGCAATGATCGCTTAATGTTATTTAAATGAGTTGAGGGACGTGGCGGGAACTTAAGATTAATGCGATGATTCGGAATTATTGCGTTTGTTTAAATGCGAGCATCTCACTGGATAGCCAATTCGAACTTTAATTTTGATATCAATGCGTGGTTCCGGTTTTAAACTCATTTTGATACAACCTTGACGATGTCTCATGTTGATTAATTTGAAATGTAATTGAGGTATGTCATCAATATACATATACATATATTAAACATATACAGTTCAGTTCGAGCCTAACATTTGTTTGATTTACCTCCTTCCTAACGTCATCCGTACATGGCGACCGTGACAGGACATCGACCCGCGTTGGTCCACGTGCCGTAGTGCGAATTTGAAACCATTACCATCTATAGACTCATACATCGCTCGTTCGTGAATAGGGATTGCAAACCGGATTGATTTTCAATCCGGCCGGATCCGGCCGGATTTTTGCCATAACCCGGCCAGATCCGGCCGGATCGGATCCGGTTTGGTATAGGGATATCAAAGTTAATTAAATGACATATTTTTCTAGTTTTTTGCGTAATACGTATTCCTAAATCTATAATTTGAAGTTAATAAATAACTTCTTAACAATAACCCTTAGTAGTAAAAAGTGTGACATTGTCAATATCACTTAAAAACCAAAATATGGAATCGGTCATTCGGTGCTCAAATTTCATTCATATATAACAAGTGCTCAAATTTTCGTTTATTCCGGTCCGGATCCGGTGATTTTTACCGGATCCGGTAGCTCCTGAAAAGTGCCGGATCCGGCCGGATTACCGGATCCGCCGGACCGGATTGCAATCCCTATTCGTGAAGTAACAATGAAAGGTTTGTGAAACTCCGTATGTGTTTTCATCTGCGTTGCAATAATAGTACATTGGGATACAAGTGCGAAAAATAGGAAATCGCAACGAGCGGGGATATATCAAAACACGACGAAGAGAGTGTTTTAAATCGACACGAGTTGCGAATTGCCTATTCGCAAATGTATCGTACACCATTTTACAGTACATATGGCCCTTAGAATTTCTACAAAGATACATAGGTAATATCCTAATTATCACACTAGTGCAGTAAAGTAGAACCATACATATAGTATCTACTGTAAAGGACATGTACAGTAGATACTATAAAACAGCTACACAACACAGAACTTACTTACTTTTTTACGACAGCTATAAAAGTACGTCAATTAATTACTTAGTTTACTTTAACTAAAACTTATTACACTATTAACTAAAATATAAGGGCGCTTGAAAATTCATAATCCAACGAACGAAATATATGAGTCTATAGAGGGCACTACGCAAAAAATATTACCTCATCCAATTTTAAGAAAACAAAAACCTTACCTATGTTCACACTATGGCCAAGTGGGATCCTAAGATGGTTTAAAACAAAGTAATTTCGACTTTATTCTTCGCTGATAAAGTTCCATATAGTTTAACGCAAAATAGGGCTACGTTTACGTTCTGTTATATTTTAGAGCACTCGGTAGAAATTTGCCCCGATAGTGTTTGGGAAACCCTCATTTTGCTGGATAGGGGATTGGCATAAAAGTTTCCATGTTTGGTTATGAGGTTTAGTTTGCACGACTATATGATGAGTGGGGGAAACTTATTTGTGTTATTTAACTTGTGTATTTTTTTTTAATACCGCGACGGTGGCAAACAAGCGTACGGCCCGCCTGATGGTATTCAG
The DNA here is from genome assembly GCF_033807575.1 of Cydia pomonella. Classification (NCBI taxonomy): domain Eukaryota; kingdom Metazoa; phylum Arthropoda; class Insecta; order Lepidoptera; family Tortricidae; genus Cydia; species Cydia pomonella. The sequence goes on along the minus strand of NC_084712.1, from coordinate 20,012,953 downwards.
TCACCGCAGCCTATGGACGCCTGCAACTCCAGATTGATGTTACATGCACGTTGTCGACCCTTTAAAAACCTGTACACTCCTTTTTTGAAGAACCCCATACTGTGGACCCTCGGAAAAACCTTGGAAGGGAGCTCATTCCACAGCCCGAGCATCCGCGGGAGGAAATTCCTCTTGAACCGCACAGTACGCGACCATTTAGGTTCTAGGTGTGAGGATGAACACCCTTCCGACGGCGAGCGGTGCGGTGATAGAAAGTGGCCGTCGCGTTGGCATCACGTCAAACAATTCCTCAGAGCACAGCCCATTGTACAAGTATTACAGTAGAACCTCGATTATCCGAGCTAATTGGGACTAAGAGCTCGGATAATCAAAAAATCGAATAATGGAAATGTGGATATCATGACACGAGAGTAAATAAAAACACCTTTTTAGTTCAGTATAGGTATATTATACATTAAATCACTTTTACTCACAATAACAGTGTACATAATGGATGTATACAGCGGTGTTACTATAGACTTACTAACTAGCTTAAATGCAAAATAGGCCCTTGAGGCATTGGACATTGTACCAAGGATGCTGGCGGCGTTTTCTCGTTGTATCGCAATGCTAATACGTTGTGCGAGGACGCCACCAGCTATTCGGTCACCAGACGCTTCGCGATTTCGGCAATATTATTAAAATTTGACGTACATATTAGTGTTAAAATTAAATAGATCTACCTAAAAAAATCCAATACTTTTCAATAGATATTTTTAGGGTTCCGTACCCAAAGGGACAAACGGGACCCTATTACTGAGACTCCGCTGGCCGTCCGTCCGTCCGTCCGTCCGTCTGTCACCAGGCTGTATCTCATGAACCGTGATAGTTAGCCAGTTGAAATTTTATCTATTTCTGTTGCCGCTATAACAACAAATACTAAAAACAGAATAAAATAAATATTTCTTTCCAATCTCGAGATTCTCATCCAATCACCGAAGTTAAGCAACGTCGGGCGGGGTCAGTACTTGGATGGGTGACCGTTTTTATAGATAATGGTACGGAAGCCTTCCTGTGCGAGTCCGACTCGCACGTGGTCGGTTTTTAAAATCATCAATTTTAATTGATAAACAGCTGCGTTCAAACAATTAGGGTCCTTATAATCTAGGTTCCTGTAGTTAAATATGAAATACCTTAACTGAATACACTGATTGTATGAGTAAGATTTTCTATTTCTAATATTTTGCATGAGAGAAGCCCCGTGTTCAGCAATAAGTGTGTAAGCTATTAAATTATAATTACTCTTTTCTTTCAGACAAAACCAATACGAATATCATAGGTCGTTAACCTCAAATTGTAAATGCAGCAAGTCTCACAACAAGGACCTGAATTCCGAGTCCAAACGCGTTATAAATCGAGACTTCAATCGCAAATAGATCCCACAAACGCATCGCGACAATGTGGATTCCCTTTGGTGTTAACAGCAACTTCACTGACCAGCGATGCACCTTGTTATCTTGGCAATAAGGTTCAGGTGTTGTCAGGTAACATAACAGTGTCGATACACGTACCTGTTAAGATGCAGTGAGTTCAGGTCTTCCGACCGCAGCTCGCCGAGCACTGAGCGGACGGCCGTGCGTGCCGAGGATCACTGATATCATTGTTATTGAATTGTTAGTTTTAGTTATTTTTAACAAAAAATAAATATCGATATGTTTTATGAATAACAACATTACTCATTTATAGAATCAGAAGCACAACTCTTGTGTAGATAATATTTGTGCAAAAATAGTTTATAAATTTTTATGGTGCGTTTTTTGCCTATATTCCTGATTTTTTCTCGGGCGATAGTTAATCATTTTTGTTTAGTAAAACGGGATTTTTAATCGCATATAGTTCAGTTTTTTAATTTACCTCCGACATTTTGAGAGCGGCTTTGTCCCCGTGATCTCTGACCAGAAAAAAAAGGAAAAAGCAAGAAACAAAAAAAGAGAAAGGAGAACGTTTAAGCCAGTGTAATGAAGTTACCAGATTAAAAAACCTTAAAATTGCTCGTCATATTTTGGAAACAGTAATGATCTGAAAAAGTGATTTTTCAAAATCTCTGCTGTCCAAGGCTTGGAACCGGTTTTTTCTTCATACAAAACATATCGGTATTGCTCTTTTTCGTTCTTTGGTTTATTATTTCATTTTTAATGAGACCATTTTATAATACGAAGTTGTTACCTAAATACATGATACAATCCCACGTAAAGAGCATAATAGAATTAAAAATATTGGTTTACATATTTTGGGTTTTTCAAAAAAACCGGTTTTTCAAAAAAACTGTACCTTAACAGCAATTCAATAACCATCGGTGATCCTTACGTCTTAGCTATAAGGTTCAAAATGTGTCAGTCAACAGTGTGGATACTAGTACTAGTACGACTGAACAGTCATTTTGGAGTCAACAGCCTTTGTGGCGAACCTGGGTTGTACATGATTTGAATACTGTTAGCGACTACAGTACCCCTAGTGTAAATAATTTCGATTTCGAAACGTGACGTACGCGTTTGCGTTAAGTCTCATTTTGTATGGGTTTTTGAACAGCGCGCCAAGCGGGACGTTTTGGAAAGTCAAAAATCTCATACAAAATGACACTTAACGCAAACGCGTACGGCACGTTTCGCTGTCGAAAATATTTACACTAGGGGTACTGTTTGCTGTCACTTATGTTAGTCAAGTTAATGATTGTGTGTATCTTGTGTTCTTTATTCTTTATTCTTTCTTTATTGCATCCAGAGTTCTCTAGGGACCTACGGCCCTAATATTAGTACAAGTTACCTTCAATGAAATTTAACTCGTTTTCAATTAGGGCTACCGTTTTAGTGTTTACCAGATGGCGCCACTGATGGATGATGGGAGATAATATATGAGAGGGGGGAGGGGGGGGTCACCTCTCTCTGCAGCTGACTGTACATGTAAAGATAGGGCCCAGAAAAGAGCTCTCAAAATTCTGCAACACTAACGCCCCTAGCGGCGAAATTAAGCGAGCTAGCCCTCATAAGAACAGACTTGCATTTATTTTGTTTGATTGAAGATAAAACATGTAAAAAAGGTTCCACAAAGTTCTTTAACTACCTACCAAAAGTTGTAATGTCTAATTATGTCTTACATAAAACGAAGTCAGTTACTTCTTCCGAGTGAAATTAGGAGGAAACCCCAAGAATCATCACATCACACCCCTTGAACAATTGTGAAAATTAGCACAACTCCGTGACGAGTGAATGAATAATCAAAACAACACGCGTGTCGTAAAATATGAGAACAATTGTAACGCGCGCTGTTTATGCGTCTCCACTCGTCCGGGGGCAGAAATCACAAACTTTTCAATTTCATTTTACACGTTGTGATTTACCGTTGTATGTCTGTGGAATACATGGAACATCAGTGTGTAAATAAAACACGCCTGGTACAATACAGCTACTTGCAAGTTTGGAATAATAAGTACCGATATTTTCTACATTTTTAAGTAAATATTTCATTTGCTGAAGCTTTTCACTTTCCAGAATTTTGAATGCAATTAGGCCGTTTCAGAGCGCGGAACGATCGCTCCGGGTAATTACAGAAAATTACGATGTCATCAACATCTGCCACAAATCGAAGAATGCACTGAAAAAAAGATCTATCCAGCAAACATTCATGTAATTTTCATTAGGATTAAGTACTTTATCAATATCAACAAATGTTTTAAAAACAGTTAAATACAAAACAGCAACGTTGACTGTTTGCACATTTCTAAGTATTTATATTATTTATATTTATAGTAATTATAAAAACGATAAAAATAAACGAAATGTCACAACATTTTAGCTACCCAAAACAGAAATATTTACTGTCTTTTTGGAACAGTAATATTTGCTGTTTTGTTCGATAGGCTCATATGGAACTGTTTAAAGCTTTAAACGTGAATGCAAATTCAATTGTTCTAAATGGTTTTTTTTCTCAGTGCGTATATCGGCATCGGCTGCAACTAGCATTTAGATTTTTTCACTATTCTTTAGTTACACCTAAGCTATTCTTAAGGTTTCCAAAAGTGAATAATCACCGGGCTCCTTTACACGAATAAATGCGTCAGCGTCGAGTAAGGCAGATTTATTCTGAGCGTTTTATTTATTTATTATACATTTTTTATTTATTTATAAGGGGAACCAACAACGTTAACTATGCTAATAGTGACATAAAAATAAATATAAATAAAAAATATTATAGGACATTATTACACAAATTGACTAAGTCCCACAGTAAGCTCAATAAGGCTTGTGTTGAGGGTACTTAGACAACGATATATATAATATATAAATACTTAAATACATAGAAAACACCCATGACTCAGAATAAATGCCCTTACCAGGATTTGAACCCGGGACCATCAGCTTCGTAGGCAGGGTCACTACCCACTAGGCCAAACCGGTCGTCAAAATAAACAGTAATGCAGAGCTAATTATAGGATCTCTCTTATAGAAATATGATAGTATTTTACATTAAGTTAAATAATAGACACATAATTTTACATTACGTAATAAATACAAAAAACTGATTCATTCATTCCTGCACAGCTAAACTGTGGAATGAACTGTCGCCTGCGGTATTTCCGGACCGATACGACATTCAAACCTTAAAGAAAAGAGCGTACTCCCATCTTACATTCCGGGAACGCACTTACAACCCCTCTGGTGTTGCGGGCGTCTATGGGCGCCGGTAATCGCTTACCATCAGGTAATCCGTCTGTTCGTTTGCCCAAAATATCATTAAAAAAGTATTAGTGAGCTTCATTAAATCTGATCAACACAATAAGTAAATTAAAAACAATATATTTTAAAAACGAGAAAATAAAGACTATCTAACTGTATATACTTCGCGCACGGACAAACATACTACCTGTCAGTCTTTTTAACTAAGGCGACCTGTCGCCAATTTTCGCCTCTACGTTTTATTTTGACGAAAACTGTAAACAGTCTGTTCCTCTCACTATGACTTGGTACCGCAGTAGACCGTAACAGGCACGTGGCGCGTACTAAAACTCTAAAAACACTCATTTATCACGAGAGATGAGGCAAAGGAAAAATAACGTTCTGTTTCGCTTTTTCTACAAGTTGGCTTAGGACACCGGTGCTTTGGACGGGAATTAACGTTGCTTGCTTTAGTAAATAGTACCTGGGCGACCGAGCTTAGCTCGGTTATAACTATTTATTGTAATATGGTGGTGTATAGGTGATAATCTTAACTAAATGTTTTTACTAAATTAAACTTGTCTAAAACAATAAAAATTAAAAAATTATATATAAATTTGAACATATAAAAAAAAAAATAGTCGCCGGGCGAGATTCGAACCCGTAACACTCGTTTAGCAGTCCGCGTCTTAACCCGCTGGACCAGACGGACAGTGGCCGGCAACACGAAATTAGCGACCATATTCTGCGTCGAAAGAAAAACGCATGAAAACTCGAAAACACGCGTTTTCCCAAACATAAGACTAATCTAGATCGATTAAATACCCCCAAAAACCCCCATATAACAAATTTCAGCGAAATCGTTAGAGCCGTTTCCGAGATCACAGAAATATATATATATATACAAAAATTGCTCGTTTAAAGGTATAAGATTAATCTTAAATAAAAACAAAAGTAGGTTAAATCTAGGAGCTTATTCAAAGGTAACTATGTCTTTTAAATCGACTGATATGTACTCTGGGCGTCCCAGATACCACTGGAGTGACAAAAGCCCTAAAATACCCCTAACTAGCGTGAAGTGGCGCAGTATAGGGCAAATTGGTGCTCTCGTGTGGGCCAAGATCCTGTTTGGGTCACTGAGCCAGAGAAGTATATGTGACGTTATCTATGAAAAGGGATCTTACTGTCGATCGCGCTTACGCTGCACTGCGTAGCGCGGCGTTGTTTATAACATGGGAGCGTCGTTGATAAAGACGTAAGCGCCACCGACAATAAGGTCCCTTTTCATAGATAATGTTACATATTAGGTACTTTAATGTATAATAATTCTGCTTAGACTATGAGAATACAATTAGGGGTCTAGAGAAGATGACTGTTGGTAGAAAATTCCAACCAACACTTAAATAATGCATGGAAATATTGGAAATAGTCACGTAATTTGTGACATTATCTATGAAAAGGGACCTTATTGTCGATGGCACTTACGCCGCACTGCGTAGCGCAGCGTTGTTTATAATATGGGAGCATCGTTGTTTATGGTGTAAGCGCCACCGACAATATGGTCCCTTTTCATAGATAATGTCACATTTTTCGTAGCATCCGTAAACCCATTTTTTTTTGTTTGGCGTTTGTCTATGTACTTGTCATCTTAACTAGACCCCCTGACGATACGTTAGCCAGATTTGACTGACGTAGTGATGAAACTGCGGCATGACAAGGAAGTTACTTAAATGTAAAATAAAAATTTGCCTGTCTGTAAGGTTTTCTTCCTTAATGTATCAGAAATCCGATATTGGAGACAACGCTGCCTATATCGTCAATCCTGTCGAACCCCCGTCAACTATGGGACGATGATTTTTGTTTGTGTTCTACTTAAATGAGAGCACTTATCCTACCATCCTTACTAGAGTTCTGGAATGTTTGCGGAGGCACGAATGGATGATTTCTAAGCCGTTATGAGAAAACGCACAGCATATCAGATGCAACTATTGAGAAACAGCTCCAACAGTTATCTAAAATCAAGCCTCTCGCCAATACTGGCGAATCCCTTTTATAAATATTTGGCCTGACTGAGACTGATACTTAACTAATCTTTGAACTGCCAGCAAATAAATCACGCACAGATTTTTTGAAAGCAGACTTGATGGGAGCTTTTCTAATGTTAGGGGGAAGACCGTTCCAGAGACGTGCTGCCTGAATGGCGTAAGAGTTAGATACGAAGGCTGTTCTATGAGGGGGGATAGAAAGAGAGAGATTGCCAGTAGAGCGAAATTGACGGTCACGAGAAACACCATAAAAGTGAAAGAAGTGTTTAAGGTATTCAGGGGAGTGTGGATCATTGAGAATGGAATAGAGAGCGCAGAGCATACGAATATTACGCCGTTGACGAATAGGGAGACAGCCCAACTGGGAACGAAACGAGGACACATAATCATATTTCCGGAGACAGAAGATAAAGCGGATACAATTATTAAGGAGACGATCCAACTTGTCAAGTAGCTCTTCGTTTAAGTCAGGATAGCAGACTAATATTGTATCTAACTAATGACTTATGGATCTGTGATTGTGTGAGTAACGACCCCACGGACCTGAGTGCTCCAGAGAGTCGATCAGGTTCTCCGTCTCCAGCGTATCTTCGTCGGTCGGAGTGGAACTCTGAGGGTACCCGCAGCATTCTCGGTCTCGGCTCTGGCTTGCCTTAATTGGCCGTCCAGAGAGGAGTCGCTAGAGTTAACTGTATGAAAAAAACACTAATACTCGTAGGAACTCATCACAACTTCGCATATTTCAGATGTAGCTGGAAGGTATAATCGAGTCACTCCCGGGGCTTATTACGGCCACGTCGTAATAATTATACTAAACCCTCGCATAAAAACTTTAATCGTCAAGTTTCATAGTCCGTTTCATTGCGGCGTGGCGCAGCGAAAATACGGAGTCTGGATGGCTAGTCTATCCTAATAAGGACAAAAAACCGCCAAGAGCATGTCGGGCCACGCTCAGTGTAACGTTCCGAAGGTACCCGTCCATCAAAATAGACTTTTTGCGAAAACTCAAAAACGGCTGAACCGATCAGGTACGCTATAGATTTCCTTGAAAGTCTTTACTACGCTTTACTTTCACATTTTTTGGAGCCATGGTTCAAAAGTTAGTGGACACAATTAAGAGCAAAAATTTCCAAAAATATTACATCTATCAAAAGATGGTTTCTAAAGACCCATATTTGTTTTGAAAGACGTATTCAACGACACCCTAATTAAACCTTCTTCTTCTCTTCGTCTTCTTCGTCGACATGTTTCATTTATACATTTGTTCCAAATTTCAGTTTTCTACGAAAGCGAAACTATTAGGGTCCCTAGTTGACTATAGAACCCTAAAACTTATTTCCCTGATACTATAGAACCCTAAAATTTTGGTATCTATCGAAAAGTTGCAAAAGTTCTCAGAAATTTCATAGAAAACCAAGGAAACTTTCATTTTGGAAATTGAAAATTTCGATAATATGAGAACACTCCGAAATTTTCTCAAGTGGAAATTTCGTAACTCTGTCTGTTTGTTACCTTCTCACGCTTGAACCGCTGAACCGATTTAGATGAAAGTGCGTATGGAGATATTTTGAGTCCCAAGGAAAGACAGAATAGTTTTCGACCCCGGAAACTATCCCTTTACCTTTTTAGGTAGGTAGTGAAAAGGGGACTGGAATTATTTATGAAAGTAGTTTATACATATACTAATTATTTGAAGACAAGCAGAAGCTAGTAGTTATATAATATCATTGCTAATAAAATATTTAACATTTCACATTTTTGTTTTTTCACGTGTCTAAATTTAAGAATAAATAACTTGAACTTTTAACTTAACTTAATTTGCTACTTTTTTTTTTTTATACCACGACGGTGGCAAGCAAGCATACGGCCCGCCTGATGGTAAGCAGTCACCGTAGCCTATGGACGCCTGCAACTCCAGAGGTGTTACATGCGCGTTGCCGACCCTAAAAGACATTGTCTTTATTTCAAAAGTGTTCTTACCAGTAATTACAAAAAAAAAATTACCAAAGAGCGGTCCTGTTGTAATATCTGTCGTTTCTCATCTTACCCAGCTAATTAGAGCTCTCCAGGGATGCTGCGATACTTTTGTCATAACAAAGTCCTAGCTTTATTTTTATTGCCTTTCGGATTTTTCTTGTTTTTATTGTTTCCGGAATTGGCTGTTTAATTTCTTTCCGTGCTTTAGTACCTAGAATTGTAAAGTGTTTGTGTAGGTATTTCAGTTGTCTGTGATTGAAGAAAAAGTTATAGTCGCAGTTGTTTCTGGTTTTATTATTACCCTCATTTTTGATATTATTATTGCCCTGATATCGCATTATGGAGCGTCTACGTAGACCGTTTTATTTCGAGATGCAGCAATTGAAATACAATCTACATTATTTTATATTATAACAGTCTCTATATTTTATACTTCTTATTAAAAAAAATACAAACGGCACACTAGAGGTTAAAACTCATTTTTTTGTAGATATCTGTATCTTATTTCCTTACATCTTATAAAACAAAATCCCCTACCAAGTCTGTCTGTCTGTTCGCGATAAACTTAAAACTACTGAACGGATTTTCTTGCAGTTTACACTTATCAAAAGAGTAATTTTTAGGAAAGGTTTAAGTGTTAAATTATTTGTTAAAGTTTGCCTCTGTGAAACCGTGGCGGGTCACCGGGGTCGCTAGTTTTTAATATACATATATACAGGTTGTGAAATGGACAGAACTCTTATACCTACTAAATAAAAAATAATACAGGATCACTAATGAGCAGTCATTGTCTTATACTATGTTGCATCTTGGAAAGAAGACAATTCATTTGAGCCAATTAACTATACTGGTATAATTACATGGAAATATAAACGGGGATAAGACAACGAGAAAGCATTACGTACTTATTTGGGGTCATGGCAGCCAAACCATACTACTTGACCAAGATGTTAGGCTAGTCAAAGGAAGAAGTTAAATCTTATAAAAATGTTCTACGAGATCTTTGGTTTTTGAGTGAAGGCTTATTCCCTTGTTAGTTTTGGCTTCGAGTCTCTATTGTTTCCCATAATGTCTTAAATCATAATGTATTGTTTGTCCGCATTTTCGTTAGCCATAATTTGGTTTTTCTCAGAAACGCGTAACTTCTCAGGATTGCCATAAAACAAATCTAACCTAACCAATCTATAGGATAACCTAAGGAAATTCCTGAAAAGTCAACGGTTTCAGAGTTATGACTAATGATAATATGACTATCATTACATTATGACTTTCAATAATTATGCCAAACAAAGGGATCCGCTTGGCTTCTCATGAAATATTTTTGATATGTTATTACTATGCGGAACCGTGGACTGACTGCTGGAAGGACATTGCGCGACAAAGATCGGAATGACGTTACGTGCGTTAGTAGTGTTCATAAGAAAATAGAATGACTTGAGCAGCAGCGTGTGGAAGACCTGATGCTAAGCGGCATATCCGCAAAACGCGACCTAAGCCCTCCTACAAGTACCTATACTCGCAACTCGGCTGGACAACTCCACTGCGCATCGTGTGACCGCATTTCAAGACAAAGTTTGGTTTTGCGAGCCACATTAGAACATTCCATAATCCGGACAAGAACTGTCAATGGAGTCGCCATTGCCGGAGACGGTAAGAAAGATGAGATGTAACCACAACCTCCTAAAGGCCACGACCCGACCCGATTTTAAAACTAAAGAAATTCAGCCATATTTCCTTAACTATTGATTTCAAATTGGGGTGGGTCTTAGGACTAGGGTCACATGACACTGGTGCCCTAAAACTTCGCACCTGCGCTCACGCAAGTAACTAATAATGTACTATATTACTTATACATATAAGGTTCAAATTATTTTGATTATTATAAGCCACGTGCCGTTTGATGTGTCGCTATGAAGCTACAAACGCACAGCCATGTTGTTTACCGAGGACCTGGTCAACATATTTTTTCCATTAATATGTATGACTATTAACCCCGGCCACATTAGCCCCAAGTCGCTCTGACCTGCTTTAATATTTTCATCTTTATTCAAACAGGCTTATGAATAAAACAAGGCATACTGTGGGGGCAGTGCCGTCAAGATGTTCCTGTCATAACTTTATTCATTTTGTTGTCTAAGTAAATTAAAATAGAGACCCTTGAAAGACGGGCCTATATTAATTTGGCGTTCCATAACGCGAGTAATAAATGCTACAGAGATTCCACGCATCAAAATTAGATTCGAGCTAATTTTAGGACGAAATTTAAATGGAGGGGGAACGGGCCCACGTACATAGTGTCATAATACAATCAGTTGAAACGTAATGCATTTCTAAATTGGTAGTAGCGACGACAAAGCTCTGTTGTGATCGAATTTACGCACATTGTGCGTAGTCATTGCGTACCCTATAAATAAGTTGCGGGTCCCAAACACAATTTAACTTGAAATAAAATTTCGTTGCCTACCCCCGCTATAAATAGGCCGTATATGGCTCGGAAGGGCGCGTCCCGCTAGTGTTGATGGGAATTCGAGTCTCTTGAGTCTTGATTTAAAGAATGAGACTCTTTTATATGTGACTACGCTTAATAAACCTTCGAGTCTTTTAAGTGCCAATAAGTCTTTAATAAGCTCAACTCAAAAAGACTAGAGCCTCTGAATAAGACTCCCTCCACAATTTTGTAGGTTTTATTTAATTTAAAGAATTCGACTCGTTTTTATGTGACAGCGCTTTAAAGAGCTTCGAATCTTTTAAGTCCCAAGTCATAAGTCTTTATTAAGCGCGACTGAAAAAGACTAGAGCATCTGAATAAGACTCCGTCCACAATTTTTAGGTTATATTTAATTTGAAGAATTTGACTCGTTTTTATGTGACTGCGCTTTAAAAACCTTCGAATCTTTTAAGTCCCAAGTCATAATTATTTATTAAGCGCGACTGAAAAAGACTAGAGCATCTGAATAAGACTCCACAATTTTGAAGGTTTTATTTAATTTGAAGAATTCGTCTCATTATTATGTGACTGCGCTTTAAAAACCTTCGAGTCTTTTAAGTCCCAAGTCATAAGTCTTTATTAAGCAAAACTCATAAAATAAAAGCATCTGAATAAAGACTCCGTCAACAATTTACTAGGTTATATCTAAACACTAGTAGCAGAAAATGTAAAAGAAAACTGTGTCGCCGTTTATTATTGCATACATATCGTTTATTATTGTATATATATCGTTGTCTAAGTACCCTCAACACAAGCCTTATTGAGCTTACTGTGGGACTTAGTCAATTTGTGTAATAATGTCATATAATATTTATTTATTTATTTTATTTATTTATACATGCTAGTTTGTAAGGCTTGATGTACCTAAAACCGTAGAGAAATAAGCAAGCTTAGAGTGCTTCGAGTGTTCTGAGGGCAACTTAAAAGAACTTGAACCTCCGAAAACCAAGGAATGTTAAATGAAGATGATTCACTTTGAACTAAAAAAAAAATAGTTTCATTGGAAAAGAACTCGGGTCTTTAACTAGTACTAAAGAACTCGAGTTTCGACTATAAGAGTCTGAAAAACAAAGTCGAGTCTGAAAGAAGAGGACTCAAGGGACTCGATTCTTAACTCAACACTACGCGGAAGAACGCGTCCCGCGTGAACACCCCATAACTTTCTTTTTTTGTATCTCGTGCCCAATGAAATGAGTAAGTAGATAATACGATTGACATTTCTCGCCTCGAATTCAAAGTCAACTTTTCAGGGGCGTCGAAACGAAATTGACAAGTTTGTTTGCCAATATTTCATTACCTAAGAGTAGAAAGTAACAATACAAACAAGAAGAACGAGAGATACTGTAATTTTATCACAAAAGGAAAGATGACAATCAGGTATCCATACAAACGTAGCTCGTAATCCCCATTTTCTCTCTAGATAGTGATATTATGGAAAATATTTTAACATAATTTGATTTATATTAACCATGATAATGACCCTTATGTTTGATTATTATATGAATTATGAGCTAAAAAAAATATTTCATACAATTTTTTTAAAGCACGTTACACTTATAGTAAAATAAAAACAAAGGGGCAGCAAGGCTGCTGTTGATATAGATACATGAAATTATGTCAAAATATTTTATATAATGTTAATATCTGCCGGCGAGACGTCATGATGACAAAAGAGGCCATGTCGTACGCGTGCTGATGGATATAGATAATAACGATAACAAGACCATTTATTAGTTTATTACTTACTAGCATCAGTGCAAAACATGAAAGAAAATAAACGTGATTACATGGCAAGAAATTAAAAAGAAATTCAATTCAATCTTACAATATAAAAACTAAGGATACTATATATTTAGTGTCCATTCAAATTATTTATATTTTATTTAGATGTCAATAAACACGGGCGTTTAGCTTGGACTGAAGTGCTGTTTCAATAGAAGCAGGAATACGCAAAAACGTGGACAAACAAGCAAAGGTTTCCAGTATTTTATTTAGAGGAATGTCTGTGTATTTATATTCCAAATGTTTGGCTACACGAAAATGTACTAAATAAAAATATTGTTTCAGAGCCGTTTATTTCCACTAGGTAAGTAAAAAAATTGTGTTTTACAATATTGATTTACGATTTTCGTTCATTTCCCCTAGAGCTAACACACATACCCACGACACGACGTCGCATCGTGGCTATGTGTGTTGGCCCCGTCATACAATGCCGTAACGTTGCACGACGCCGCAACGTGAGACGACGTCGTATCGTGGCTATGTGTGTTGGCCCCGTCATACAACGCCGTAACGTTGCACGACGCCGCAACGTGAGACGACGTCGTATCGTGGCTTTATGTTGGCCCTTCGGGTATTGTTCTTGAGTTATTTTTAGGTTATTAAAGTAGAATTTAGTTTTATTTCACTTTATTATATAAACATTAAATTCGTTAACGGAATATTCTGAATTCCGTAAAAGTAACAAAATAATAGAGTATAAATTATAATAATATCTGGGATACAGAGCTTTGCTCGAAAAATATATAAAAACTCAAAAACGCGCGTTTTACCAAAGATAAGACCCAGCTATATCGATTTTTCGCCCCCGAAAACCCCCATATAGCAAATTTCATTGAAATCTTTAGCGCCGAGAACCGTTTCCGAGTTCCCCGAAATTTATAAATATACAAGGATTAATCGTTTAACGGTATAAAATAAATATACTTAAACTTCAATTTGAACAATTTCACGATTTCTGATTGAGTTGAAATTAGGCGAGAGTGCTCGGGCTATAGCCCCCACGCTAGCCCAAGGCGGATTAGGGACTTAACATACACCCTTGAATTTCTTCGCAAATGTGTGCAGGTTTCCTCACGATGTTTTCCTTCACCGAAAAGCTAGTGGTAAATATCAAATGATATTTCGTACATAAGTTCCGAAAAACTCATTGGTTAAAAGTCGGACGTCATATCCACTCGGCCACCATCGCTTTCAATAATACGCAATGCAATAATATACTAAAGGTTTCAATGAACATAGTGGTAAGGTAAAATAATAGATGTAAACTAGCAAAGGAGACGAAGTTATGTCAACAAAAAAATGTGTGTAAAGTACTGTATGTTATACCAAAACACACAGTACTTTACTTTTATTGCCCACAGCCTTCGCTCAAATGCGACCCGTAAATTGGAATCATTGGTTGCGTGTGAAAAAACCAAAACACGGAGCCCAACGTAATAACGATCCACTACGAACAAACAGCATACAAGCTGATATCAATTTCACGCAACTTATGCGGATACGTCTTGAACAAACACGGTTCAACCTCAAGACGTAATGCACAGTTTGGTATCAGTAGGTTACACGACGGTTTATTAAACGCAATATGAAAAGTTTTGAAAAAAAAAAAACAAATATCAAATTGAAAACATCTACAAGTTATGATGAATTGATAGACACAACCAGCCATTGAAAATATCTACTAGTTAAATAAAATCAAAGGTATATTTTCTGATAGATAACATATGCATCCCAATATATCGTGTTTAATTTATGGTCCTGCAGCCAAATAAGGTTTTTCAACTTGACAGTATGTTAGATTTAAATACTACATACCATGATCAATAACACTGTACTACTACCGGCTTTTTAATGGAAAAATAAGATATTTTATTAGGTCCCTAAAGAAATAATACGAAAACTATGCTAAAATAAAGGCGTCCACGATATTTAGTTCACACTTAGAGTGTACAAGTATGCTACATCGAGATCAATCGATTACTCTTTTATTTTTCTTTTCTTTTCTTTCTTTCAACTCCCGATAGATAGTTACCAATAAATAAGTATATACTTATATGAATATCAGTGTCTTAAAGGCAAGTAGATACTTTTTAACGTTGGCTTGTACAAATGTTTGTGTAATATTCTGTGTAGTGTGCCTCCAGTGCGTGGGAACTGACACGCGCGGCATCGCGTCTGAGCCTGCTGTCTATACGTGTACCCTCTTGTTTATCCTACGCTTTCCTTACGATAATATGATTCCCGGAAACATACACAGAAATAATACAATTGTTTGTCACAGACAGGATTTTTTGGGCGAGCATGACAATTTATGTGACAGATATGAGCCCCTATACGAAAATAAAATAGAAGTTTACGTCATTGGGCTAAGAGAATACATCAAATTATTTTATTAAATGTTTTCATTTGTGTTTTATTAGTAGTCACTAGTCATACTATTATATATAAATTATACACTGAAAATGATGTCTTAAAGAAGCCAAGTCCAGTGGCAGGGGCCGGATTAGAATTAAAGGTTATACGGAAAATTGCACGTTTTTAACTAAAACGTCCCACATTGTCGGTGGTCGATAAAGTTGATTTCAAATTGAAGTTTTATGGAAATAGCGTCTTATTTACAAGACGCTACCGACAATAATTACCCTTTTGGTTGAAAATGGTACATTATGTAGTTCACGGCATATAATTACGGGTAAGTGTTTAACGTGTGTGAAACGTGCCTTCTTCGAATAAAACACCATGAAAATACTGCCCTAAAAGGTAATCTTCTCTTGATATCGTCCTATTCATAAGAAAACACGTGTCCCAAATTCTCAAGCACGAATTCCAAACAGCCACAAATCTTAAGTCCTCGATCTTAAAAACATATAGAACCGAAATAAAATATAAAATGCTTTTGTTGGATAACTCATAAGTTAAACAAACGGCTTCAAATCCAAATGAATTTCGGTAAGAAATCGGCAACGCGTACCATTTCCTCGCTCCACGATAACAAAGCGTTATGATGTGCTCCACAAATTTTATCACATGTTACATCAGACTTGAGTGCGGTTCGTAAGATGTAAGTAAAACTTACTATACGCAGACAAACTACAAATTATGAAGGTAGGTACAGTATGTTAACGGCACCAATCGTAAGACATTTAAGAGGAAATTTGGAGTATTTTTGTTTTGATATTTCACCGACATCTGTAAAATTTCTACTACCCTATGGGTTACAGGGTGAATGTCCTATTGGTCCTCTATATTTTCTATGTATTTAATCAAAGCTGCTGCATTTGGTTTCAATATTATTAAGAAATTAAAACTATGTTTTTTTATTGCTCCAGTCATGGGATATATGGCGCCATAAATCAAACCAATAAATATCAATGAAAAATTAAACTTAAGCAGCTCTATTGCTTCTATTTTAAATAGAAGCAACATTTTACCATAATATGGTAAAATGTTGCCAGAGTTTAAAAACTGATGGTAAATACTTATTTTATAGGATTTGTCTATACCATCCCATTACTGGTGCCAGTTCCATAAGTTCCCCAACTTCTGTCCCCACGTGTTCATAATAATTCATAATTGATTTATTGTCTGTAGAACACGGGTAGATACAATGATGGAACATAATAATATAGGATCACCATGGTCTTGCCATTAGGCGTACAAACAGTTAAACTTATTATCTAGGTACTTACTACTACTTAATACATAAGTCTTGCAAATCACAATACATTTACGTAAGTTAACAAAAGCGGTCTCATATTTAATATTACACGATGATGTTACAATGTGTCACAGAGGTACTCTTGAATGGAGTAGTAGGCTTTTTTTGATAAAAAGTCGTGCAAAATTTTCTTAAAATGTTTTTGATTATTACAGTTTAATATACATTTTGGGAGTTTATTATATAATTTGGGTGCCATTCCAAATACACTTTTGGAAAGTAAGGCCGTTTTGAATGGTTTTGCGTATATTTCTCCTTGATGTCTAATGCTATTAAGTTTTGTATATTGACCTATGTTAAATTTTACATGTATAGCTACTTCATAGATGAAAAGGCAAGGCAAAGTTAATATTTGATGTTTTGTGTACAAGGGTTTACATGACTCTAAAGATTTTTCATAACATGCTGCTCTAAGACATCTCTTTTGTGCTCTAAATGCTCTTTCTCTATCTGTGGAGTTTCCCCAGAACATAACTCCATACCGTAAAGTGGACGTTACGTAGGCGTGATACGCTGTAAGCACAGTAGACTGATTAGCTACTTTCCTTAGGTTATATAAAGCGTAAGAATATTGGTCTAGTTTACTACATACTACATCGATTTGATTTTTCCATGTCAATTTATTGTCTAAATGTAATCCTAAAAAGCGTGTCATTTCAGTTTCGTCTATCTGTGTATTCCTATAATTAATATTTAAGTCAATCGTTTTATTAACTCTTTGTCTAAAATTCATTATTTTTGTTTTAGATAAATTTATTTTCAGATTGTTTTTGTTCATCCATTCAATTATTCGTTCAAGCGTTCTATTAATGTTTAGTTGGTATGTCTCTAAATCTGAGTCTTCTCCTGAGATGATTACCGTGCTGTCATCAGCAAAGAGTATCATAGGATATTCAACGGCTAGTGGAAGATCATTAATATATACGTTGAACAGTAAAGGGCCTAAAACGCTACCCTGTGGTACCCCGCGTATTACTTCTTGTGTATCTGATGAGAACGTGCATTCAATTTTACTGTCTAAACATATTCTATTCACTTGAGTAATTTGTTTCCGATTTCTTAAATAAGATTTGATCAAATCGTTGGCATTACCTCGTATACCATATCTGTATAGCTTATTTAACAATAATTCATGGTCGACGAAGTCAAAGGCCTTCGTCATATCCATGTATACTGCGCATACCGGTATTATTTTGTCTACTTTTTCCATGATTATCTGTAGTAATTCATATATGGCCATGTTTATTGATTTGGTTTTTCGAAACCCCTTCTGCTCTTTGGCAAATAAGTCCTTCTTTTCAAAGTACGAATTAATATTATTATAAATAACTTTTTCAAATACTTTTGAAAATATTGGTAATAACGCTATAGGTCGATAATTATTAATATCTAGTTTATCACCTTTCTTAAAGAGCGGTTTAATGATAGATGTTTTCAACCTGTCCGGAAATACACCTTTTTCGATGGATAAATTTATTAGGAAACTCAAAGGTTTAGAGATAGTGTGATTTACTCTTTTAATGATCTTGGTTGGTGTCGCCGTGTACTAGCTGTGTAAGTAGAAAAGTGGATAGTTATGTTTGTCATCTCTTCTGATAACGCTATTTGGCATGATGATATTTCATAACTTACTTTTAAATTCAACGGTATGTAACACCATATAATACTTTTTGCAGAGTTTTAAGGGAGCTGCCATAAGTGTGACATTTCCGACAAAGTAGACCTTTTTGTGGAATGAACCTACAGAAAAGAAGACTTACTTTACGAAGATGTGTAGTATTATGTTATCTTACCTGCAAAAAAGAAAGGTAGGATTTTAGTCAGTGCATAAATATTGACAAGTACCATCAGCCGTGAAAGTTCATGGCCACTTTATCAATGAATTCATTCATAATTTCTTCGTGCAATTTTAATAATAGTTATTATTTTATTTATACGGCATCCCGTCTATAGCCGTAACGTCCTCAGGTCGTAACGTCTGAGGTCTTATACCGGTGACGCATAGAGCCGGTAAATAACTCTAAATTTTGCGGTTACACTAGAGAGCCTTGGGGTTTGTGCCTAAAAGGGCTTTATAATCCTATGAAAACTCAGCATATGTGGACGGGCACAAGCACAAGCCATAAATCAATGAGCATTTAAAGTAATTTTACGGTTTACACTCACGTGTATTTAGTCACTCGCGCGACATATTTCGAAGACCTTAGGTCTCCTTTCTCAAGCACTAACAGTGCGAGCAGCGTTCACAACGGCCATGAACCGATGTTGCGCTGTGTTGTGTGTTGTGTGTCTGCGTGAGTTGTGTGTCTGTATGTGCTATGAGTCTGTTTGTGTTGTGTGTTTGTGTTGTCGCTGTCACGGCCGTCATGAACGCTGCTCGCACTGTTAGTGCTTGAGAAAGGAGACCTAGGCTCTCCGAAACCGGCCAACCACCAGCACCTCCCCCAACCGGTTCACGACAGCCGTGAACGGGTTGGGGGAGGTCTTGCGCTGTGTTGTGTGTCTGTGTGTGTTATGTGTCTGTGTGTGTTGTATGTTTGTGTTGTCACTATCACGAGCATCGTGAACTCTGCTCGCACTGTTAGTGTTTAAGAAAGGAGACCTAGGCTCTCCGAAACATGTCACGCGAGTGACTAAAAACACGTGAGTTTAAACCGTAAAATTAGTTTACAGTACATATTATGGTGCTACTTCTCCGCACTAGTGCGTAAATTAGAACATTATGTAACTATGTCGAAATTAAACTCCCTTCGGTCGTGTTTTAATATATCGCCACTCGTTACGACTTTCCTATTTTTCGCACTTTGTATCGTAAATAACTATTAATGTTAGTATGTCTCACGACAATGTAAATTCGACAATTAACATTTATTTTATTATAACGTTTTTTTATTATTTTATTATTATTATTATTTATTTACAATGCTACTTCGACACACATTGCCTAAGGGTCATACAGGTGGCTACAAACTAACGCAATTCCCAAACACCTATAACTGCCAAATACCTAAACACCAAACAAAAAACCATAATACACCTTATTATTAAACATACGGCAGTATATCAAAAAGGTTCTCGAGGCTGCGAGCGGTTAACGGACACGCTTTCATATTTCGAACGCTATGCCTAATGAAGTGAGAGGCATGATGGATGGGGTCAGCCGATATTATACCAGGAGCCGCATTCCGAGTTTAAAAATTGGAAATTGATTCGATTCGAGAATTCGCTCTACGCGACATTTCCATCTTCACCACTTAGATGGTAGGCAGTCTTTAAATGTGCGTTTCTCCAGAAACTTCCTGCCTTGCACAGGTAAATTGTTGATTGAACTGTCGCCTGCGGTATTTCTGAACCGATACTACCTTTAAACTTCAAGAAAAGAGCGCACTCCCATCTCAAACGCCAGCATGCACGCACTTGCAACCTACCTATATGTCGTCAGGTGACAAGCTCACTAATTACCACCACAGGTTCATACCCACAATGAACCATATTACTACTACAATAAGGTTGATTTTTGTTTAATTATTTTGTTAGTAATTCGTGAGTTTTGCTTGTCATCTGACGATGTGTCTCTGTTAAACACAATGATTTGTAGAGAATGCCTTGTGGGTACTTAGACAACGACATATATAATAATATATAATTACTTAAATATAAAGAAACACAACATGTATCATTAAAAAAACTCCGCCGCACTTACATATCAAGTCAAAACAGATTATTGAGGTCCAAATGCCGCTTCCTTTGCGGCCCCTGCACAATAGACGTCAACATAATACAATTCTTTAATGTAAACAAAATGAACATACGTTTGAATCTTCGATGTAGATACACGTGCCAGAGGCTGATTCTAAATTTGAAATATTATATATAATAGGACATTATTATACAAATTGACTAAGTCCCACAGTAAGCTCAATAAGGCTTGTGTTGAGGGTACTTAGACAACGATATATATAATATATAAATATTTATAAATACTTAAATACATAGAAAACACCCATGACTCAGGAACAAATATCCATGCTCATCACACGAATAAATGCCCTTACCAGGATTTGAACCCGGGACCATCAGCGTCGTAGGCAGGGTCACTACCCACTAGGCCAGATCGGTCGTCATAATTGCGTTTACATTTTTATTGATAGCAAATTGCTGTCTTATTTAAGAAGTCTGAATATTCTGAATGCGCCACATAGCGATATAAAATATTTATTTATTCATAAATTCATTGTTCACGACGTTGGCATCATTTACTTCTAGACCCGTGCCAAATTTTTTTTTTATTGTCTCTAGGCTAAGCTTACATACAAAAACATTCACACAAACGACAAATGAATCGGTATTTTCGTACTAGATACCTGTAACATACGCACAGTAATCTGCTATTAAAATCAAAACGAATACAGACTA
Source organism: Cydia pomonella (assembly GCF_033807575.1). Classification (NCBI taxonomy): domain Eukaryota; kingdom Metazoa; phylum Arthropoda; class Insecta; order Lepidoptera; family Tortricidae; genus Cydia; species Cydia pomonella. Next base: position 19,991,836 of record NC_084712.1, on the reverse strand, counting down.
AGATTGTAGATACTATGTCTTCGTTTTCCCGGCCTAGCGCCAGGGTCCGTTTCCTTTTTTCTTTTTTTATACTACGTCGGTGGCAAACAAACACACGCATACGGCCCGCCTGATGGTAAGCAGTCTCCGTAGCCTATGTACGCCTGCAACTCCACATGCGCGTTGACCCTAGCACCCGCCCCCCCTTCGTTGAGCTCTGGCAACCTTACTCACCGGCAGGAACACAACACTATGAGTAGGGTCTAGTGTTATTTGGCTGCGGTTTTCTGTAAGGTGGAGGTACTTCCCCAGTTGTGCTCTGCTCTAGATCTGGAATGACATCCGCTGGCTGTGCCTTACCACACAAAGCGAGATGACATTCACAATGCCCATACCTCTCTTTTGGACGTAGTTTAAGGACGTACCCAGGTCCAACCTCCTACTCAATCCTCAATTTCCTACTCAATCTTCTCCACTTTGCCCGGTCTTCGGCATCCTCAGGTGTGAGATTGTTCTCTTCCATGTCCGCTATCACGACTTCCAGCGCTTCTTAAGGAGCCCACTGATTACCAGTTCGCCGGACGATATCGGCCTGTCAGTTATTCGCAAAAGCTGACAATCGCGAATAACTGACAGGCCGATATCGTCCGGCGAACTGGTAATCAGTGGACCCCTTTGGGCCTACCGCGGGCGCGTGATCTAGGGACTTGGACAGTGAGGTCGTGGCTTCTATTTCCGAATATGATATTTAATGAAAAAATGTAAACATTCTGCTTATCTCGAATCTGTTAAATATGTAACCGAAACATTGTATTTTTATAGATTCATGGTCCTTCTTGCCGTCGGATCTCGCATTAGAGATCTATGCCAAAAGCCTTTTATTGTCCCTTCTGACATGGCTGATCATTCCAATAGCTTAGCAAAGCGGTATCGATGTGTCTTTCTATTAATAAACACTTTTATAAAATAAATGACGACCGGTCTGGCCTAGTGGGTAGCAGTGGCGGATCGTTCAAAGAACTCGATTCCCACCGGCTTGACTTATATCAGCCCGTTGAGTACTTTCACGATCAGTTCATGGAGAAAAGGAAAGCAAAATTAGCGCCGGGTTCCCTACGAATATTTGTGACGCGCCGCCACTGGTGGGTAGTGACCCTGCCTATGAAGCTGATGGTCCCGGGTTCAAATCCAACTTCGGGTTTCCAAAAATGCCTTAGTTTTGGCAATATATGGTAAGAGCATATATTTGTGTGATGAACACGGATATTTGTTTCTGAGCCATGGGTGTTTTCTATGTATTTAAGTATTTATAATTATATATTATATATTATATATATCGTTGTCTAGGTACCTACAACACAAGCCTTATTGAGCTTACTGTGGGATTTAGTCAATTTGTGTAATAATGTCCTATAAAAAAAAACTCTCAGCAAATATGTAACAATTATAAATCATATACAATTATTTATATTATCATGCTTTTAAAAGTAATATAAAATAAATTTTATTAAAACCTAATACACTGTCGCCATCTGTGAAATACTACGACCGGCCAACCCGAATGTACTCGTAATACAGATAAATTAGTTCTAGAAGTTTTAAATACAACATTTTTGCTCGCTTTATATTCTTTTTACAACAACTTTTAGCAACGAATACTAATACAAAATATAGTTAGGTATATGTTTCGTTAATATGCATGCCAACTTTCATGTAATGGCAAGCTTTTATTTCACTTGAAATATAACTATGTATAGATCGTGTCATTCACTAAGACGCGTGCCTTAACTCTTATAGTCATGTTGTTAAAGGTTAGATTTGACAAATCTACGCGTTATTGTGGATGACACAAACTATTTTTGTACGGGTCAAATCTAGCATGATACATTTTGACCCATTTCCCGGTTTCCGATGAAGCTGAAAATTTGCATACATTGTACATTGTATGAAAATTTTCAGCTTCATCGGAAACCGGGAAGTGGGTAAAACATTGTATGCAAATTTTCAGCTTCATCGGAAACCGGGAAATGGGTCAAAATTTATCATGCAAGATTTGACCCGTACAAAAATATATGTAAGTCGGGTGACAATGCAATATTATGGTACCATTGAGCTGATCTGATGATGGAGACAGGAGGAAGTGGGAACTCTGTGATAAAACAACTCAACCTAATTGTATTTGGGGTCTCGATGAGTAAGTTGCCTGTGGTAAGAAAAGTGCAGTCAGCAATAAAAGCTTGTACCAAAAATGATTTTTTTGCCAAAACCTTATACAAGGATGTTGTTTTAATATGAGAGCGTAACTTCAATTGTATGGGAGCGGTGCTTAGGCAGAGGCTTGCTCTTAAGAAATTTTTAAATCAGATTAGATCTCCTCGTTCTATCGCTCGGCGCTCGTTGGGAATAGCATCCTAGTGATTTATTGGGGTATTTCACTTTCTTTAATTTCCCTTGACCTAAAATCGGGGGCAATCAATCGTACTGCGGATAATTTACATATCCGATTTCCGACTTTCTGAGAATACTGCGTAGTTATGTAAATAATTGTGTAGGCATTTTTGGTTTATTTTTATTTAAGAATATAAAAAGCTATTCGATCGAATCACTGTTCTAATTGACAGTACCACACAGTACCATGCACCACAAAATATTCTAAATCCAAAATCTCTATCTAATTACCTTTTTAAATATATTCAGAAATCATCATCATCGCATTTATTCGTAATCAACTGTAACATACAAAAGTATAGCATAACAAAGAAATTTAAGCATAGAATAAATAAATAGTTGACCAAATGACCACGAAATGGTCCCGCCTCAGCATAATTAATAATAATAATTCAGCCTATATACGTCCCACTAACTGTCCCACTACGTGCACGCGCATGAGAAGCCTGTGCGCAGCAGTGGAGCGTGTATAGGCATTTTTTTGGGGCAGAGTTTCGTAAAAACTAGTGGAGTTCTTAACATTCAAATTCAGAACACTACCTAAATTACAAACAACAGAAGCACTCTGCTGCACTAATAAAACTAAATTATCGTTTTAATACAGCCGTAGTTATCGTTAATTGTTAGCGGGCGGGGCTTGTTGCTTTAATTAACATTTGCTAGTGTCAGCATTAAGGCTCCGGGTTCTGTCACAATGAGGACCTTTGTTTGCCGCGGTCCGTTTGCAAAGTTCAATCGCAAATGGACGACTGGAGAGGAGAAATGTGAAGAACAGGTTGGACACCATTTTGACAAAGTGTTTCGAAGTAATCTTTATTGACACGAACGGAGGTATCGTACAAATTTATGACATTTCTTGCATTACATGTATTAATAATTGGCACTTAAGCTACTTTTTTTTTTTTTTTTGTATAAATTTACAATTTACGCTTATAAATAGGAAAATCCTATCCCGTTACATATTGGAGTTAAAGGCTGTTTAAAATTAGTTTTTAGTGCAAAATTACAAAACAATTGCATTTATAAATCCATCATTCAGTTGTTAATTTCTGTCAGCCGTCTGGGTTCAAATGAGCGTTAATCAACTTAATTGTGTGTAACGGATTTCATTTTCCTACACCTTTTGGCGTAAATAGCCAATAACTAGGCAAATTTATGTGGCCAACTGGTATCTATGCAAAAATATGAAGAAAACAAATAATGTACTAACTCTTAAAAGGGCTTAACGCGAAATTTTACCTTTATATTGATTTTACATGTCATCATAGGCAATGCACATACAAAAAACCTACGGAAACAAGACTATATAAAGACAAACGTTAACCAAAATCTCCAAAGGCTAAAAGTGGTTTCATAAAAAATTATAAAGAAAACATGTCTAATTTTCATTTACATATTTATACGACGACACCGGCTTGGCCTAGTGGGCAGTGACCCTGCCTACGAAGCTGATGGTCCCGGGTTCAAATCCTGGTAAGGGCATGTATTCGTGTGATGAGCATGGATATTTGTTCCTGAGTCATGGGTGTTTTCTATGTATTTAAGTATTTATAAATATGTATATATTATATATGTCGTTGTCCAAGTACTCTCAACACAAGCCTTATTGAGCTTACTGTGGGACTTAGTCAATTTGTGTAATAATGTCCTATAATATTTATTTATTTATATTTTCATTCGTTACCCTGCATGCCATAGCAGCACAAGTAATAATAATAATAAAAATAGGTAGTAATACTCGTATAGCCGAGCATAGCGAAATTTTAAACAGAAGTATATTTTCGGAGTAATTGAGATAAAAATTAAAAACTCACGCGATTTCTTTATTCTATTGTATCTTTAGCATTTCTCTTACCTTCTTCGTATTTCTTCTTCTTTCTTATAAAAGGTAATCACGGTTTATATCCCGGTAGATTTAAATCTAGTATTTCTCTTACCCGTCCAAAAATCACACATTTGCGACCCGCCTTACATTTTAGTACATCACCCACAGCCGACTCAATTCCGCGATGATAATTGGAATCACACCGATATCCTCTCCTTTTGTTGGCTCTGAGTTATTACAGCCAATTGGGAGAAACAAGCAATATTAACACTTCAAGCCTTTACGACCATTGGTCGGATGTATAAGGATTTGTGCGGCATTTACGACAATTTGATCCGGTGTTGGAGGTCTATTATCGCTTGCCGTTTAATTTAGTCGCGTGCTAGTTTGGTATAATGTTTATTGCCTGTTTATTGCAAAGTTACTGGGGTGCAGTTTTGATTTGACGCATAGGTATACTTTAGTTTAATTGTAATTTTTGATTTTCGTTTTATTATACAGCATGTCCAGTAATTAATGGACAACCATCTAACCACAAATAGGGCACCTTAGGCTGGTCTAGGAAATCGACTTTGAGGTTTAGTAAAAGTCCTCTAGTTTTAGAGATTTTCACGTTTTTTAAAATTTTATGTTTTTGATTCCCTATTTCACTGTAACGACCGTGGAAGCCACAAATGAAAAGATTTTTATGATCTGTTTTTTGAAAAATACTCTTAAATAGTGCTACTAGCTGACTGATATCACAGTGTCTTGATAGTCCCAACGTATTTTTGTAAGTTACTAGCACTATTTGAGAATATTTTTCAAAAAACAGATCGTAAAAATCTTTTCATTTGTGGCTTCCACGGTCGTTACAGTAAATAAGGAAGCAAAAACATAAAATTTAAAAAAAACGAGAAAATCTTGAAAACTAGAGGACTTTTACTAAACCTCAAAGTCGATTTTCTGAACCAGCCTAAGGTGCCCTATTTGTGTTTAGAAAATTGTCCATTAATAACTGGACACCCTGTATATTTTATCCGCCGCCCATATTAAACCCCACAAAAATTTTCATCTCTTTCCAAAAATGCTTTAGGGTAAAGGCGCCTATTACCGTGGTAGTAAAGGAACTTTTCAAAAGAGATCCAAAAATTAAGGGTATCAATGCTGTCTGACAGCCAGGAATATTTTTTTTTCATCAGAGCATTTAATGAACTTTCCGTTTCACACGTTTTTGGATTCATTTTGGGTTATTATATGTATTAAAATATTTTTTGAAGCCAAAATGACCAAATCTTCTATTACCGTGGCAAGGAACAGGCTGTGATTCTATTATCGCGAATTGAACTTTCATTACCGAGGGTACAATTGGCATGATTTTTCTGCACTCGTTAATAGAAACCAAACTCAAAATTCGAAACCTAATACCGAGGGTTAAAACAATAATAACGACGTGGGTTCTGTATATTATTTTTGAGTCATTAAGTTTAATAATGACACAAAAATAAAAAATAAAACTATGGGAGTATGTTTAAAAATAAGAGATATATTCGAAGAGATTATTTTAAATGCTATAAAGATTGATAAGAATTTGTCTTACTGACATAATTAGCTGCACAAAAAAAACAAGTAAGTAACATTTTCTCATAAGGCACAGCGTAAATTATAGTCGAAATTTTATAAGCTGGACGTTTACCACCTGAGTGAAAGTTTACCACAGTGAAATGGTAAACGTCCACCTTATAAAATTTCGACTATATATAAAAACATGAAATTTTTTAATTCTAATATTTTTGATAAGGTAATTAGGTTAAATAAAGTCTCTCACATATTATGTGTTATAATTTACCCATTTATAATTAACAAATCACAGTACTTTTCTTATTGCTGATTCTAATAGCTAAAAAAATCATGTCTGAGATTTTGGACTACTGTATAAATAAAATTGTATAAAAAAAAAAACTAATCGGAATTGTCCGGCAGTTGGGTACCCTTCCTTATCAGAGTAATAACTGAATCAGAAAACAGAAGAATTTAAATCTGATAATGATAACTGAAGTCTAAATTTTATCAACGAAATCTGTACTTGCGGTACCCTAAATGCGATATTTCAATACAATACCAAATAGTCACTCGGTAATAGATAACTCTTTAAGAGCCTATTACCTATTTCTTAATCCTGATAAGTGCAATATTATCACATTTACACGTAACAAAAATCCAATAACACATAATTATAAATTATATAATCACCATATAAACAGGGTTGACAAGGTCCGTGACCTCGGGGTTATAATAGATAATAAACTTACTTTTAATAATCACATAGATATCATTGTTCAAAGGGCTTACAAACAACTTGGTTTTATATTAAGGGTTTGTAAGCCTTTCCAACATGAAATTACATACATGATATTATACTACAGTTTAGTCAGATCAATCTTAGATTTCTCGTGTATCATTTGGAACCCTTTCTTTAGGTGTCATATCAATAGAATAGAACGTGTACAAAGGAAATTTCTCAAATCTATCGACTTCCGTATGGGACGGAGTCGAAATTCATATAAAAATAGTCTTTCTCACTATGGATTGCTGACACTTGAAGATCGCCGAGCACAGTTTGATATAATGTTTCTTTACAAAATCATTAACAACTTTATTGACTCCCCCTCACTTCTTGGTAGGTTATTATTTAAAATACCTCAACGCACTGCACGCCACAAGAAATTATTTGCTATCCCTTTCGCTCGTACAAAATATTGCTCAAATTCTTACTTCAACCGTTGTCTCAATTATTACAATATAAATGTATCCCACATTGATCTTTTTTCGTATAAAACCTGTGAAAGTTTTAAAAAACAAATTATTACTCACTTAAGATCGAAATTATAAACATTAACAAACTGTTTCTTTAAGTAGGTAACATTAATAAAAGTAGTTATACTTACACCTTTGTAATAACCTCTGCATATTAGTACTTATAACATTGTAACATTGTAGGTATTAACTTATGTATATAATATTCTTGTGTACCCCGTGTGGATGTATGTACGAGTATCAACGAACCTGCCCGTGCATACATATACATGGATGAATGAATACAGATTCACTCAAGTTACTGCTAACTTTATTGTTACTAACTGATAACTTTGTTTTCCGCTTACTGCTCCTAGACTAGCTACTTATTATTATTAAGGTAGGGCACTCAAGGTCTATTAACACATTACTTATGTTTACATTATTTTTTGTACAAGACTGTTTGTTGCCTAAATAAATTAAAAAAAAAAAAAAAAAAAAAAAAAAAAAAAAAAATTACCGACCCATTCGATATTTCTCTGGGTCGGTAATAGATTTCTATACATTCTATTACCGAGGGTAATCTGATCATACCATCGGTAATAGGCTTAATTTGGAGTTTAATTCAACCTAATTCCGACCCATAAAAAGAATAAAACACAGATGGTTTTTCAAATCAAATCAAACACGTATATTACAAGCTTCTTGTAAAGACAAAATCACATAACTGGCAAGTAAATTTTAGGTTTTAACTCAAAATAAAAAAAGTTGACAGATTAAGGGTTCCCATAGAAACAAGGAAATCGGTGCTGAAGTTTTTGTTAAAAATTAAGGGTTAGTTGAATACTTTCCATACCACGGAAATAGCTCTTTAATAGCGTGAATAGATCAAGATTGGAATAAATAAAAGAAATTATAAAATTCATAATTTGTACCAAAACTAAAGAGTAAATAACAAAACTACCACTTTTTCTATTACCGTGGCATACCACGGAATTACTTACCACAGAAGTAATTGGCGCCTATCACCGCTGTATTTTATTTTCAATTTTGAACGTATTTCCCGGTCAAAAACTAAGTTAAAAGTAATTCAAAATCGTCTAGAAAACAATACACAACCTCTTAAAAGGCATTGCACTAGTTTATTTGCCATAACTATTACGTAAAACACTAAGTAAGATTGGAGTGCACTTACCTGTGGTGTCACGCGTCTGTATGGAACAACCGGTTCTTGCGCCGCCGTCGCACAAACTGACGAATCGCGAGTTTTTTGTTACACTCACACAAATGCACACTAATGGGCACGATAGACCAATGAATGAGCTTGTTTTGTGTATACTTTATATCTTAGGGAATAGATCTGTTTGCTTGCAAAATGCGTATTTGTAAACACCGCGGTGTTAGACGTCGATTTTGATACCCGCGTTAATAGCCGCCGTTACCCTAGTTATGGTATAAAGATGTTCTTAAGCGGGAAGAATAGCTTTGCGATCCTAACGAAATAACGGTACTTTTTCTATAAAATTCCATTTCGGGAAAAAACGGTTTCCACTAACTAAATCTAAACAATTAACCTTGATGTTGATGTCGATCGCTTCAGCATAATATATTCTAGGTTCATAGGTTTCGCTTTTTTTTGTTTTGCAAATTTTGAAAAAAGGAAAACCTGTAAACCAAGTTATCGAGCGCCGGTCTTTTTAATAAGTAGACTGCGTGCATGTGACACCGCTAAAGCTGCAAGTCAACTTCTTACTTCGTACTTACAGCTAAACTGTGCAATGAACTGCCTCCCGTAGTATTTCCGGACCGATACGACCTTCAAACCTTCAAGTGTTGCCCGTATCCATGGGCGACGGTGTTGTGTATCATGAGCAGTGATCGGAACTATGGGAGTAAAACTGTAACAAAACTTGTTAAGCGGACATAAAATAGTGCATACAGCCCTAAAAGTATTCATGTCCATAGGGATAGGAATAGTATAGTACTTACAGCCATAAAAATATTTACATTCATAGATATTCGAATATGTTTAAGGCTATAAGCACTCTTTTTACGTCCGCTTGATAAGTTTTGTTAAAGTTTTACTCCCATAGTTCCGATCACTGATCATGAGGCGATCTGTCTGTTCGTTTGGTTTCGATATATACTTACTAGTGGCTCTGTGAGCTGTAGACCTCACTTTAAACTTAGAGAATGTAAAAGTGAAAAATATTTAGTTGAGTCGTTATCAGAGTAAACTCAAATGGTCTATTTTGTGAAATTTTTAGTATTAAATTTGATGTATGAATTATATTCATTAGTATTATATATGGAATAATATTTACAAAATCAATAAATTGCTCTGATAATTTGATTAAGATAATTATATGTAATACTGTCTTGCTATTCATAAGTGCTTGTTGCTAGGCCTACATGAATAAAGTATATTTGAATTGAATTGAATTGAATTGCGCCATAGACGCTATTGACGCTTAAGTTGTTTATGCTAATTGAAAAACTTTCAAAAACTGGATCGACAAGAAAATATATTTAATCATAGAATCTGGTCACAAAATTTCACGAGAATGGGTTACCTGTAAAGTGGAGGTCAATAAAACTTGCAAATTATGTAAAGAAATATGACAGATTTTGTTAACATTTGACGTATAACCTAAAAGTTTTACGATAGTTGTTTTCATTGAAATATTAAAATTAAAACATACTTTAACTAGTAATTGATATAAATAAAAGATTTAAGTATATAGACTGTTGATAAAATCATACTTGTCCACGAAAAGTGCGAGATTACGAAGAAATGAAGGTAAACTGGTTTGTTTACATTATTTGCAATTGCTATTGATCTCCACTTTAGAGGAGGACCTTTGCTAACGCTTCGGTCAGTAAAAAACCGGACAAGTGCGAGTCGAATTCTCCGAGGGTTCCGTACTTTTTAGTATTTGTTATTATAGCGGCAACAGAAATATCTGTCAAAACTTCAACTGTCTAACTATAGCGGTTCATGAGACAGCCGGACAGACGGACATACGATTGGACAGCGGAGTCTTAGTAATATGGTCCCGTTTTACTCTTTGGGTATGGAATCCTAAAAAAGTCGACCGCTATGCGATCTGTAGGTAGTATGGATGTTTATAACCAGTATGAGCTAAAAACGACATTCATCAGTTTTTATCTCAAAATTGAGCATAACGTCCAAAAGAGCGGTATGGGCAGTATGGATGTCATCTCGCTTTGTGTGATAGGGCACAGCACAGCGAATGTCATTCCAGATCTAGAGCAGAGCCCAACTGGGGAAGTACCTCCACCTTACAGAAAACCGCAGTCAAATAACACTAGACCCTACTCGATAGTGTTGTGTTCCTGCCGGTGAGTTAGGTTGCCAGAGCTTAACCAGGTGCGGGGTGCTAGGGTCGGCAATGCGTATGTAACTCTGGAGTTGCAGGCGTCCATAGGCTACGGTAACCGCTTACCACCAGGCGGGCCGTACGCGAGTTTGCCACCGACGTAGCATATTGCCAAAGTGCAATATGTTCACTCTCATTAAAGCACGTCGAATTTTAACCATTAAATGCAAAAAAGCTGTGTCGAAATGGGCAAAGTTAGTTTATTTAACGCTTTTTTTGCCTGTCCATAGTCCGGTCGGAGGCCAATTTTATAGGATGTCCGAGCCGGTAATAAAACTGAAAACGAATGTGGAAGCGTCGAAAACGTACAGTCAGCGTTGCTATATTCGATGGATATTGGTTAAAGGCTTGATGTAGAATGTATTTATTTTGGTGAGCCGTTTGATTTAGAGTAAATGACAAACCAGTGAACTAGGCGCGTATACGTAGTTTCAGAATTTGCTAGAAAAACTGGCAAACAACTGAAACATTTTTGGGTAAAGATATAAACGAGAATGGATATAGGCACTAAAATAAAAGATCTTTAGTATATTTAGTAATTGGGTTTCCATGACTAAATACTATATAATAATATTAAGCTTAATGGTTCCAGAAATGGGCTCCACATCTACAGAATAACCTGTGTGATACATTTTGCCGCTTAGTGTTTAATGTTTCCGTCATGAGAAAAAAACGTAATAATACTCTTTGTAAATAATATTTAATAATATTTAATAATATTTAGTCATGGAAACCCATACGATTTGAAGGTTTGTGGACTAATAATATTATTTCAAATACCGTTTGAGAAATGGGCCCCAGTTTGTGGACTAATAATATTATTCTAATACCGTTTGAGAAATGGGCCCCCGTTTGTGGACTAATAATATAATTTTTTTCTTTTTTTTTAATTTATTTGAATCAAAAGAAGATTACAAAAAGCCTTAAACTACTAATCTGCCAAACTGCAGTACAGTTTGTTGGCAGAAAAAAAAAACTAAATCTACCCTCCATCAACTAGTATTGTAAATATTAATAACTATAGCCGCTTTTGCATACGTATGTATATTGAAACCTTGGTATGTTAAAACTTAAACTTCAGAGTGGTTATCACATACTGTTATTGATCACAGGTCATTGTATTATGTAATTCAAGCTAACATTAACATTGTAAATTAAAATAACTGCTAAGTTTTATTGTAATACCGTTTGAGAAATGGGCCCCAGTTTGTGGACTAATAATACATATTATTCTAATACCGTTTGAGAAATGGGCCCCAGTTTGTGGACTAATAATATTAGTCTAATACCTTTCGAGAAATAGGCCCTTCGTCAATCCTTATTTAATAGAGTATAGGGGCCTTGCACGTTGGAGGGTCTGCCATCTTGTGACCTGAATCGGAAACATAAACTACACATTGGCATTTCACGCCAAAGCAAGTGATGTTCTTTACAGTTCACGTACGTTTTCTTGTGCATTGTAGGTTTTGCCATCTTGAGAGCTACATTGGAAACTTAAACTTGACATTCACACTTTGCGTCAATAAACAGGGGGCTACTGCTGCCCCCTAGAGTACATGCAAGTTCCCTATAAAATTTACAAAATTAATCGAGTAGGTAGATCGTCCTTCGAACCCTTGAACAACTCAAGTCAAAAGTAAACTCAACCTAAAAGTTAAAACAGTTAAATTTACCTTCATATAACCTATAAATGCCAAAAAGTAGATTGAATTTCCCTTACCCCCGACTAAACAGAGACGGTAGGCACTGTACCTATTATTCATAAAATTAAAATTTTACATGTCAAATGTGTAATATTAATAAGTAAAGTTTGTCAAATAAATTACAATTTATTCAATTCATTATTTTTGAGCATTAGAAAGAAGGCAAGCGTACTTAACGTGTCTTTTCGATAAAAAAATCGCCTTTTAAAAATAAGTCACAGCGAATATGTAACAATTGTAAATCATAAACGATCTATTACATTCTTTTGCTTCAATAAGTAATAAAAATAAATATTTTTAAAGAGTTTTTCAATAATTTTCAATGAAAAGACACGTAAAGATTGTTTGCCTTTTTTTAATGCAAAAAAAGCTATAGTCGTGCATTTGTGAGGCTTTGTTTATTTGTGCATACAAATGAATGTTCCCAATTTATCTACAAAATGGCTTGGCGATTAGTCAGCGATTTTCGGTCATAATACACGTGCTATAATTGTCTAATAAGTTTTAGGTCCTGATGATAGAAGAAATAATAATTTTAAGTTATAAATAATAATAATAAATAAATATTATAGGACATTATTACACAAATTGACTAAGTCCCACAGTAAGCTCAATAAGGCTCGTGTTGAGGGTACTTAGACAACGATATATATAATATATAAATATTTATAAATACTTAAATACATAGAAAATACCCATGACTCAGGAACAAATATCCATGCTCATCACACGAATAAATGCCCTTACCAGGATTTGAACCCGGGACAATCGGCTTCGTAGGCAGGGTCACTATCCACTAGGCCAAACTGGTCGTCAAATTATGTAGTTATGTGTTTTCCCCTTGTCCTTTGCCTACTTACATCCTGTCAGCCTTTTATATTCAACTACCAAAATATCACTAAACCAGATGTCGATAAAGTGATCTTCCCCAAATCTGTGCATGTCATCTTGTAAGCCCTCACAATCTAATCTGAGAATGTTTACACAGTACCCACCCACCCGGTCCGTCTGTTATTGCACAGTCACGAACTTTAATAGATAATATTGAGACCCCGGGACAAAGAAGCCAGTCATTTTATTAAAACCGCACGCAGTAGTGTTGGTTAAGACTCGAGTCCTTTGAGCCCTCTGTCTTAAGACTTAATTCGGTTTTTCAGACTCTTATAGGTAGGTCTTATAACTCGAGTTTTTTTACTTGTTAGAGACCAGAGTCTTTTGTATAGACTTGATGCCTTTTCAGAGACTCATTTTATTAAAAAATAATAATAATAAATAAATAAATAAATAAAAATTTCATTGTCTTTATATATTTTTTATTTATGGGTTAGGTACCAATACTCGTACAATAACGCTTATTATCATTTTAAGTCCCCTGCTGAGACTCGACTCGGTTTTTCAGTCTAATAATTAAGTTGAAACTCGAGCTTTTTCAACTTGTTAGAGAGCCGCATCTTTTGGACAGACATGAGGCTTTTTGAGACAAATTTTTTTACAAAAGAAAAAAAAAACAAAATCATTGTTTTCAACAAAATTCATGGGTTAGGTACAGCATATGATAACGCTGATAACTAATGTATAAAAAAAACCTACAATATCATTGACAAAGTCTTTATTCGGAGGAGTCCTTTTAAGTTGCGCTTAAAAAAGGCTCAATACAAGACTCTTAGAAGACTTTGAAGTTTTTAGCGCATAGTCTAGTGAAAACGAGTCTCGTTCTTCAAAAGACTTAAAAGACTCGAATTCCTACCAACACTAGGGCAGCAGTAATAAGATTAACTGAATAAATTACACGGGAACTTGTTCGTAAAATTAGATGAAATTAAGACATTCCCGTCTTTCATATCAAAGTAAGTTATTTCTTTTATCTCAAGCTCCTTGTACCCTCTTTTGGTGTTATCTGTTCGCAATGAATCATCTGCCTAACAACCTTTTCTTGGAAGATAAAAGATAACAAGATGCTGCAAGAAACAGTCATACAGTAAAAGTCATGCAGCATTATACAAACCTATATTATCCGCAAACTATGACCAAGCATTAAAAATTACCAGTATCGTTATTTAGACTGGTACAAAACACGAATTTGTATTTTTCCAACAATTCAATGGAGATAATTTTATTTTATTTTAATAAAGTAGCTTCATTTAAAACTCTCTTCATTTACGGTACCTAATTAACTTCTGGTTAACATTAACCACTTCCTCTAAATTACACAGAAACCCCACCTTGTTCAAAACTGCCTCATAGCCACTTTACCATTCTAAAGAAACAGTGAACTCCAAGTCAAATATTTTGATCCTCTTTCGATTTCCAGGTTCAAGTTAATTTTCCCGAGTTGTGAGAGTAAGGAAAGTAAGGTTTTAAATAAGGCGTAAGGGGGCTTATCTTGCCGTATATTTCGCGCGGAAGCTCGCTCCAGGCGCCTGATCTTAGATTGGGCTTAGTAGTTACAGATCTAGAGCTCATATAATACTGGTTATCTTAATAGAATGCTTGTAAAGTTATAGGAGTGAGAGCCTCGAGTGATTGCGGGTGGTATCGCTCGGCGAATCGCCTCGTTCGGCTTACACGGATCCGAGGGATGTTATGTAACTTTACTGATAAAGGAACTGTATTAGGCTGTATTAAGTATGTTATTCAAGCGCGTTGTGATGCACAGTTTATTGTGCGTGCGTTTATAGAGAAATATTTGTAAGTAAGCATATAGTGCTCATTCCATACATCAGTTTTCTTACCAGAACGCTTATTATTTTCGTAGTCGACATCTAGTGTCAAGTAGCGGCTTTATCAGAACCGCTACATACACCGTGTTTTTTTTTCCGTTAATTTCAAGGGTCCACCCCTGAGCTTAAATTAAGTAACTTTCTCAAAGACACCGGTATTCTAATTAACTCCATTTCGAAGATAATCAATCATTCTTTTTTTATCTTATAAGGCCCTTACGAGCGTGTACACTTGCCTTAAGGCCTGTTTACATATTGATTAGTGTTTAATACGAGTTCATACATTTGCCCCTAAACGTAAAGTACTATCTCGGATGATCGATGTTCGAAATGACATTGATATGACACAGTTTTCAATTGTTTGGTTGAATTAAATGTAATGCCCGTGTTACAACAACGCAATTTGCAACATTTAATTACTTTTCATAAAAATTCAAATTCATAAAAAAATAGCAAAAAAAATTTTCTTTTGCAAATTAACTATACCATTTACTTTCCTTAAACGTACTTACCGATACCCTGAAGTTAACGGAATTCAATAAAAACACGGTGTATATCACGGGTGCTCGAGTGTCGCGACTGATGAAAAGTGTATTGCTCAACAATTTACAACTAATATTACTTTTCGTTCGTTGTAATATCCATTTAAGTAGCGGACTTTAAATCCGCTAGTAGACTCTAGATGTCGACTACGAAAATCAATGAATAAATAAATAAATATTATAGGACATTATTATATTATAGTATTAGGGTTGGCAACGCGCATGTAACATCTATAATTACAGGCGTCCATATGCTACAGAGACTGCTTACCATCAGGCGTCCCGTATGATTGTTTGCCACTGACGTAGTATAAAAAATAAGCTAATTAATCTTAAATCATTTTAAAGGAAAATACTTAACCACATTTAAATAGATAACCTTTTTTCATTTTTAGGGTTCCGTAGCCAAATGGCAAAAAACGGAACCCTTATAGATTCGTCATGTCCGTCTGTCTGTCCGATTATTTTGGGTGTCACAAACAACAAGAAATCGAAACATCTCCCCACTGCACCCATCTGTTCAGCTCAGCGAACCGCAACATAATACTTGGTACTAAAAAGCTTTAATTTGTTTTCATCATTATTTAGACTGCCCATTATATAAGTAAATAACCGGCCCTATTCGAAAAATGCAATACGGAAAAGATATGAGATCGTTAAGTTCTGGTTTAGATATAGATAAGTTCTCAATTAGATATCGTTTGTATGTGGTATAATTGACAGAAGCTGCACGATTCGGATGACCAATGTCACTTTGACGTTAGAATATCTTTGAAAGATCTTAGTCAGTGTTGCCAGATGGGTTTTGCGTTCCGTTACGTGCACCTCTTAAAAATAGTACGCAAATTCAAGTTGAGTACGCAGTATAAAATTTACGGTGCGTTCCTAAATAATATTAATCGGAAAACCACCGAATTTTATCGCTACTATAAAAATGTTGAAAATAGAACTTCACATATTTCGATAAAATATTTCTTGTTTAAGGAGACTCAATTCAATGCAAATTTGCCAACGGTGGCGTTTCGAAATGTAATACCGTCGCGGCGTCTGTCATACTTCGGTCTACTTAAACACGCTGCACGCTGCTGCGACGCGTCAGGGCCTACCGCGAACCACGTTCGACGTGTTGCCTCTCTGTCGCACTTATAAATTCGTACGTAAGTATGACAGGGAGGCAACACGTCGAACGTGGTTCACGGTAGGCCCTCTGTTCTGTGATTGTTAGGCAAACACAAACATTTTTTTTTACAACGGACGCCCACGAGTATTCCTCTGCGTTGAAGTCATTGTTGAAGTTTGAAAACTCATAAAGTTTTGTTTTGTGAGTGAAACCGTGAATAATACTAAATAAAAATGTGTGACAGTGATCACAGTGATGAAAATATGTTGCCCACTACTCCTCAGGAAATATTAAAGCCTTTTCCGTTTATGTTGTTCCGTTGTTTGCTATTTTGACAACTTGAAAAGTTTTATCGGCAGTTTGCGTGTTATTACTGTGAAGTGTTTGGCCAAACCGCCGCTACCACTTTTGAAAGGATGCCACCCAAAAATCCAAAAATGTAAGTTACACAAAACAAAAAGAATTTATTTGCAGAAAAATATAGCTATTTGCCAGTTCCTTTGATCGTTAACTTATGTGACTGTTTTTTTTCAGTCGCTCGAACGCAGCACAAATTAGATTGCTCGTTGAATACATGTCACAGCACACCCGGTTCGCCAACCGGGAATTTGACGGGCCTCTAAGGACCCCAGAGGTACGAGGCGCAATGGGAGGCCCTTGCACAGGCCTTAAGGGAGCACGGGCCCAATAAGTCAGTGCAGGCATGGAAAGTGGTAAGTAAATATGCTTCCCATAGTTAAGATTTCCATCACTTAGTCCGCATAGAAGTCTTCCTAAACAAGACACTTTTTTATAATTATATAATATTGAATGAAATTACAGTGCAATCTGTGCATAGTAATAAAATGAAGTATAATAACTAATAAAATTAACATCTTAATGATTACTGAGGTCATGATAATGCAGGTCAAAGAGTCAGTTGCTTATTATAATGTTTTCTAAAAAAGGTATTTAATATGTATAGTTTTGCTGTAGTGACCCACTAGGCTAAACCGGTCGTCGAACATTTGATTTGATTTTAATTTCTTAATAATATTTATGAAGTGAGTAATCTAAGCTTTCTTATTTCTCTTTGCTTAAACTAAGACCATGAAGAGTTTATTGTGTCTTGTTTATTGTATCTGTTGAGTTAATGTCAGGCTAAGTAGTTTCTAAAAGTACTTTGCGATACAAGTGCAAAAAGTAGGAAATTACCTTTTTGCATGTATATTGTACATACAACGTCTTACAGTACATATGGCACTTTTCAATATATGCATGTATAGTGCTAGTTACTGCACTAGGGCGGTAAAGTAGCACAATATGTATTGCAATAGTCCATTACGATACAAGTGCGAAAAATAGTTAATTTATTTATTTAATTAAACCTTTGGGAAACAAACAGGCAAAAACAACACACATAGTTAATCAGATTACACATCCACAAGCCAAACAGTTTCCACTAATGAGTAATAACAATTATGTTGCTCAGAAATTAACATTAATATCAAAACATGCAAAACTCAAATAACTCAAACTGTTGAAAACAATATTAACAAATTGGCAAGTATGCTGAAATATAGTAACTAATCAATATTATTATTAGCTGTACATTTTATTACAGAAACAAACTGTTGTAATGATAAATGGAATATATCAATATCAGAAAAAATTTCATTATAAGTTCTACACGCTCTAGCTAAGAACTTATTTCTTGCATATGTAGTACGACCAAAGTTAATTGCAAATAGGTTTGTGGAGCGAGTTCGCCGATCAGGACATCGAATTGAAATTTTAGACAAAAGATTGGGAGAATCAATAAGGCCATGTATGATTTTGAACAAAAATATCTGATCTCGAATTTCTCTACGGGGTTGAAGAGAGAAATTGTCAGGGTAAAAAGATTTAAATTTATATTAAATTTCATTGTTCTGATAAATTTGTTCTGAATTTTTTGAATTGTGTTAATGTGAACATTGAAATGAGGATTCCAGACTGTAGTAGCGTATTCTAAGTTGGACCTAACAAATGCGTTAAAGAGAAGTTGCAGAGTCTTAGGGTTTGTAAAATCCCTGCTTTGTCGGAAAATGAATCCCAACATTCTGTATGCTTTTGCTGAAATTTTGTCAATATGTGAAATAAATTGTAGTTCGCTATCAAGATTTAACCCCAGGTCCTTCACTTCAGACAAAACCCTTAAATTTTTGTTGTTTAATGAATAATTATACTCTATCTTATTGCGTTTTCTTGTAAATGTAATGGCACAGCATTTTTCGACATTCAAGTACAGTTCATTCATAGAACAATATAAACTCAGTCTATCAAGATCAGCTTGAAGTTTCATACAATCATCACTTGATTTAATAATGGTGTATATTTTGCAAGGGCTTGGGACAACAAACATCTTACGGTAAAAACGAAAATGCTTATTTACCAAGCGTGTGTCCTAAGCACTCTTCTGTATGGAGCGGAATCCTGGACAACTTACGCAAAACAAGAACGCCGGCTGAACTCCTTTCATATGCGCTGTCTGCGGAGCATACTTGGCTTCACATGGAAGGATCGCGTGACAAATGAGTCTGTTCTAAGCGAGGCACAGCTCCATAGTATCACAGCCATACTAAAGAAGAGACGACTGAGGTGGCTTGGGCATGTGTATCGAATGGAACGGACTCGTTTGCCACGTCAAATCCTGCTAGGGGAGGTTGCAGACGCAAAAAGACTGGTCGGGCGGCCAATGCTGCGCTTCAAAGATTGCGTCAAGCGTGATATGGTTACTTTTAATATCACATGTAACCAATGGCAAAAACTGGCCGAAGACCGACCCGTATGGCGTCGTGCTATTCACGATGGTCAAGCCACACACGACGATGCCTGGTTTACCTCTTTAAGAGAGAAACGTATGAGGCGCCACGAGCAGGCCTCCAACCCTCGCCCACCTGGGCAAGCATACACCTGCCGCGTGTGTGGACGTGGGATCCTCTCTCGCATAGGGCTATACAGCCACGAACGCAAGTGTCGTTACCAGGATGCTGCTTAAAACATCTCACGCAGATGAAAAGGCCTGTTATTATTATTATTATATTTTAGTATCGGCATATAATAACAAGTCAGAAAATTTGAAACGAGTGGCGATAAATTAAAACACGACTGAAGGGAGTGTTTTAAATTGACACGAGTTGCGAATTACCTATTCGCACATGTATCGTACAACGTTTTACAGTACATAAGGTACCCTTTAAATGTTTGACACAGTAACGTAATATGGTAATTTTCGCACTAGTGCGGTAAAGTAGTACCATATGTACAGTCAGCGTCAAATACTTCGTAGTACACCATACTAAATATATGGTGTACCGAACTATTTGGCTACTTTGGTTGCTACAAAGTATTTGACGCTGACTGTACTGTAAAAGCTGTTTTAATACTATTAATAAGTATAGTTAGTGTATTAATTTTGCCATAATCGCATGCAGTTATGACTATGGGTATAAATATTGTTGAATTTATATAGCCGAGTCCACACAGAGCGACCGAGGAGGCGCGTGCGTTTTCCTTGCCCGAGCGCACGTCTACACTGGCCAGTTTGTGCGTGAGAATATTGCCTCACGCGTATGCTCGCTCTGTGTGGACCCGGCTAATCATGTATAAATGACAACAGATTTTATTCTCTAGGTGGGCACCTGCTCCCCGCTGGTGCCCACCCTTGCAGAAGCTAGCATTTTCAGATATATTTACTTTTTAAGTTTTTGGTTTGGTTTAACCGGAATTATTTTTACCCGAGTATGAGAATGGGAAGGGTTATGATTTTAGCAGTCTACGTATGGATGCCGTATATATGCCGGTATGTTTTTGTTGTGTATAAATTACTAATCAATTTTGGTGAATGAGGTGTTTATAGGTTCATTTTTATGGGGTGACATAGACTACATAATAATATTTAACTGACTTTGGACAAGGAAGAGGTGCTATAGTTAAGAAAAAAATCATAGTCGGGTAAAAGTTTTTACAATCTTTTGCTTGTTTTCATTCTTATAACAAATATTTTAAACTTGCATGTGCTCATTGCCTCAGATTGACGACTACGTTGAGTTTTCGGGTGCTGGGAACAGTGTGGCTGGCAGCACGTTTTCTGCCACTGCTGAAAATCTCGTTGTTGTTCCAACAACCGCCACCGTTACTGCGGCCTTGCTCAGCGAACAACCCCACTTCTCCACCTCTCATTTGTCCTCGTCTCCCTCTCCTTCTGCCAGCCCTATACGCTCCACGCATTCAGTACTGCCCACAAGTCCTGGACTACCCGAACGTCCCTCTCTTGCCGCCCTTTCCGCCCGCTATGCCCGTCCCGCCCTTCTCGCTCGTTCCGCAATAACCGCCCAACCCGCACGTCTTGTCCTGCCTGCACGTCAAGTACACAGCTCTGTGTACGTGGATCCGCGCCCTGCACGCGTATCCACGTACACAGAGCTGTGTACTTGCCCCGCAACCGCACGACGGAACCGGCACCTTCGACAGCACAATTTAATCATCTGCAGCATGAGCATGATAATATTTTAAGAGTAATTAATTAATTTATGAACTAATAATTCTGTTTTAAGATCAGGTTGAGTACGAGAAACATTGTTTATTTAACTTGGGACAAGAAAAACAGTAACTTGGCAGTAAGAATGCATACATAAAGCCTGTAAGCTCCATACTTGACGTACCATTCCCTACAAGTGTTTCTCTTGCCTCCATATTTCGCTTACCCCATCTGACCTTATTTGTATTGATAAAACATACAAATAATAAATATATATATACGCGAGCAATCGCAAAATCTACATTTCGGGATTTCTCGTATCGTACAGTGCCGTTTAAATAAAATAACACCACCAACTACCCATAAGAGGGTTATTATGAAACTTATAATTAACATGCATTTTATTGAAAGGCTGGAATTTTATTTATCTTGAAATCTTGACCATGGTCATATGTTTGACTGGACGGTACACGGCAATGTTATTATTACTAATATATTTCATAACACTAGACTTATTCAATCCTAAGTAACCTATTAGCTTCTCATTCGTGTGCGGTATATATCAGCGTTTGGTAGTATCATAATAGTCAAATCTGGTGTTGGTTGTTGTTAATAGTTAAATGTTCATAAAATTTGACAACTTATTATAGTTATATTTTGTGTGAGTCAGTTATCATAACAGAAATAAGATATAAAGCTGTTAATACCGTAAATTGTGTATGGATATGTTTGACTCAAATTCTGTATTCCCACAATAAGTAGGTATACGGGGAGCCCGTAAGAAATCAGTGGTATATGAAGGCTTTCTTGTGCAACTTTAGTATGAGCTGGAACAAGTAAATGTAGTTATGTAGAACAGATAATCTCCATTGTGGTAGATGGCGCTATTTATTATGTGCTCTGTGATACCACTTAGTTTAAACTTGCTATAACATATTTTATGTTGACAGGATATCCTGAACGAACTGAAAATTTTTAATGAGGCGCAGAAACAAAAATGGAGTGTTTTGAAGGAGGGGCACGACTTGTTGGCGAATCGGTAAGACTTTTAATACTGATATCAAAGAAAATTTGAAACAGGTGGATTCTCAAAGAAACCTTTGTAGCCACAGTAAATTTACTGCAATTTTTCGACACATGATTAAAACTTTTAGAACGTCATTTGACTTTGATCCTTATCCGTACACTGATATGTGTATAATTTGTTAAATATCAAAAAGTGGCGCCATCTAATAGATCAAAGGCCCGGGCCGGGTTATGCCCGGTAATATGGCGCCCCTTTCTGATATTTAACAAATTTGACACATCAGTAAAAGAATAAGGATCAAAGTCAAATGGCGTTCTAAAAGTTTTAATCGTGTGCCTAAAGATGGCAGTAAATCTGCTGTAGCTACAAAATTTTCATTGACAATCCACCTCTATTTCAAATTTTCTTTGCTCATATCAACTAACAAATAAACGTATTATTTATTGTTTAAGTAGTATGTACTAGTAATAACACGCGAACGAATGAACAAGCACTCCTACCCTGAGGTTGAACTACCTGACTAATTATAGGTTCATCCTCTGACCTTTCCAAGGAGCAAGATCTTATTTTCGTGTATGAGAGCCTTTGGAATACAATATTATTAACGCCCGAATGAGTGCTACCGCGTTTAATTTCGCCACTAGGGGTGCTAGTGTAGACGGAGGTCTTTCGAAATGTCAAATGCATAGCTTTTTTATCGTGAATTTCTACTCCTCATTCATAATTGTGGTAAATCTTATTTCATCTTTGATTAGTTAGTCACCAAACAAAAGTAACTCAAATAGCCGGGTCCACACAGAGCGAGCATACGCGCCAGGCAACTTCCTCACGCACAAAACGGCCAGTGTAGACGTGCCTCGGACGAGGCGGAGCGCGCGTTTTCCTCGCCCTAGTGCGCCGCCTCGGCCGAGGCACGTCTACACTGGCTGGGATTACCATCGAATCGTCTAATGTCGGTTTTGTTCCTTTGGGTTTGTTGTACCTAGTGACATGTTTTTTAAACGATTGCAACGCCATCTGCGAGTTGCTCGAGAGACTCAACTTACACACATATATGGATGTGGCTTCAAAAGTAATCACCGTTAATATCTCGTACCTTGAATAAAGGACCCACTTCTTAATTATTATTATAAATTATATTTTGGTATTGTTCCAGTATTAACACATTGGAGGACACCGAGATTATTGAGAACTTGGAAGACACAGTTATAATGGAAGAGGAAGACGTCTGAGCTAAGCGCTGTCCTCGCACCCTCCGTCTAGTTTACGTTTGCGGCCATATCAAAAATACACACCGTATGTTTATTAGGGTTCCGTACCAAAAAGGTACAAAAGGAACCCTTATGGTGCTATTGCTAAATATCTCGAGAAGTACTTAAGCTATCGATGTGAAATTTGGAATAGTAATGAATAACGCTGACCCAAACATATTGGATGTGTATTTATTTTATTTTATTTGTAAGTATTAATAATGGAAAATTCCCAATATGAAGAGGGGGTAAAATTGCAAAGTCTAGTTAAATAGGTCAAGTGGGGTATCATTTGAAAGAGCTCAAATTGAAAATTACAAAACAATTTTTTATTTTCATTGTGAAAAAAAAATTTACGTATGAAGGAAAATGTGAAAATAATACCATCCCCCCCCCCTCTCTCATCTCCGAAGTTTAAGAATAAAAATTATTTTTTTTACATTGGTCAAGTCTTTCATGAGAAAATTTGAAGTTTGTACGGAACCCTCGGTGTGCGAGGTAAACGAACTCGCACTTGACCGGTTATTCTTATTGCCCATAAGGCCCGTCCTTAGATATATGTCAATGATTACGGTGATCTCGAAAATGGCTCAAATGATTTCAATTAAATTTGCTATATGGGGGTTTTCGGGGCGTTTTTGAGTTTTTACCTATTTGTTTTCCGAGCAAAAGGAATTAAAGTTTACTGATTTTGAAAACTGTGTTTTATTAGTAAAATAATGTTCTGATTACATTTCTTGAAAGAAAATACATACTTATTTAGTATATTACTACATAGAGCGGGAAAAAGGGATTTGGTTCATACACATTTTATAATATGGTTAACTCTTTCCCATTTTTCCTGTAGCCATAACAAAGTTAAGGGAATCTAAAGCATTGCGCATTTTTCTACGTTTTGTATATTAGGTAGGTATTTGTATCAGAATAAAACATAGTAATAAGCAAAATATGTATTTATTAGACGCGCACGCTTTTCCTGCGCCACTCTTAATAGTAGTCCGTTTTGCGCATGACGATGAGGAAGTTCTTGAGGAGCGTCTTCATCAATATCTCCTACGATTTCCTCGGGAACATTTCTGCAAGAAAAAGGAGAACATCGGTAAGAATATTAGAATTTAAAGAAGAAATCTAATCATCACTATAAAGAGTAAAAATGTGAAACTTTCTTCATCAATCGCTGAACAATGAAATTTATTCCATTTGCCCTTATCTTCATTTAATAGGGAATATTACGCGAAACTCTGCGTAGGGGTCACAACTACCACAATCCATCACAATCTGAGGGCCTCCGCTAGCTGACGCGGATTATCCGAACGGACGCCCCGTCTAATAACAAATTGTATGAATAGCGCTAAGTGGCGCGGGCGCGTGCGACGGAATTGGCCTGGGAGCAGGACCCGCGAGCGTGCGCACGCGGCGGGCGTCCGCGTCAGCTAGCGGAGGCCCTGAGGGTCTACCGCGAAACAAGAAAATTTCGTTACTTATCTAACCTCTCTATCACTGATGAGAATCTGCAATGTTAAGCTCACTTACCTATAATGTTGCATTATGTTGTATACTACGCAACATGCATTTATTATTGACGATGCCTTCGTCGGGCTGTAGTGTAAGACGCGGTCGTGGCCCAGGCACCGGAATACGTTTTTGAGGTACCCATTGGTACGCTTGATCGTGTTGCGCACGCGACAGTGCCAGACCGTGTACCTACCTTGCTTCTGGGCTTCCCGGGGCAGGATTCAGCACTGGCGTCATGAGCCATGGCTCAAGAGCATACCCCGAGTCACCTGAAATTATTATTTTTTGGTTACATAATACTTAATCATCTGAACAACTAACGAAACTTCCCCCTTGCTTATGCCTTTTTAGGGTTCCGTAGCCAAATGGCATAAAACGGAACCCTTATAGTTTCGCCATGTCCGTCTGTCTGTCTGTCTGTCTGTCTGTCTGTCTGTCTGTCTGTCTGTCTGTCTGTCTGTCTGTCTGTCTGTCTGTCTGTCCGAGGCTTTGCTCCGTGGTCGTTAGTGTTAGAAAGCTGAAATTTGGCATGGATATATAAATCAATAAAGCCGACAAAGTCGTACAATAAAATCTAAAATTTTAATTTTTTTTAGGGTACCTCCCCTACACGTAAAGTGGGGGTGAATTTTTTTTTTCGCTTCAACCCTAAAGTGTGGGGTATCGTTGGAAAGGTCTTTCAAAACTAATAGGGGTTTTCAAGAAACATTTTTTGATAAAGTGAATATATTCGGAGATAATCGCTCCGAAAGAAAAAAAAAATGTGTCCCCCCCCCCCCTCTAACTTTTGAACCATAGGTCCAAAAAATATGAAAAAAATCGTGGAAGTAGAGCTTAAGAAAGACATTAAATGAAAACTATAGCGGACATGATCAGTTTAGCTGTTTTTGAGTTATCGCAAAAAGTTTTCCCTTCATAGTAAAAAGACTTCTTTAATTAGGTACTGATTATGCAAATTTGCCTATTTGTTTAACTCGGGTGAAAGGTACCATTTACTACACTTTAAGCTCCAGTTTAGCTTATTGTGACGGAAGAGTAACTACGGAACCCTACACTGAGCGTGGCCCGACATGCTCTTGGCCGGTTATTTACATTATGATAGGTATATTAACTTAGTCATGAACTATTTATTCTGTGGTCGTGATCTTAGTACATTTACTAACATGCACTTGCCCCATTCCAATAACCCGGGGTTAACCGGTTAAACCGTTAACCCAATGTGAAATTGTACTGGTAACATGGTAACTCCAGGGTTAACCAGTTAACCCCGAGTTAGTGAAATGGTGCAAGTGGTGCTAAGGGATTTAGAAACAGCGCGCCAAGCGGGATGTTTTGGAAACTCAAAATTCCATACAAAATGACAGTTAACGCAAACGCGTACGTCACGTCTCCCCATCGAATAAATTTACACTAGGTACAGATACACAATTTTCTGCTTACCCAGAAGGAAATACTCCCCAATGTGGCCATTGTACAATCTTCTTAATTCATCCTAAATGGACGAATTGTTAAATATGAAAGAGTCGTGCACACGGCCAGGAAACCTCGTGTTTACTGCCAAGATCTTACAGTTGACATCTGCAATCTGAAGATATAAGGTTATTTATATTCTTATTTGAGAATTGGTGACAACCAAGTAGTAACATATAAGTTATTATTTTAATGAATTATTATAATCAATCTAGATTAGGTACATGTTTATCTTAGTCGATTTGTGTTAGATTGTCCCATAGTATTTATATTTCTTTATTTAATTATAATATACATACATTGTGGTCAGTGATGAGGATTTTATGATTAATATAAAAAAATCATTATTTGTAACTAAAATTGAAACTTACTAGCTGTACATTAAGAGCGTGAACGCCTTTCCGATTCAGATATTGCACTCCGTGTGGCACAGGTGGGAAATATTTTCACTTGAGTGCAGTCTACTACACCCAAGATATTTGGCAGACCATATGCATCCTCAAATCCTGAGGCAACTGATCGTCGGGACCGATCAGTTCCAGGAAAAACTATTATCCATTGGTCTTTAAGTCTGTAAAAAGGAGCATATTTTAGATGGCACGTTTTAGAACTTAACCTTAGTCAAACCTAGCTAGTATTGCAATTCCAGATTATGTATCCAATGTAACTAACTACCTGAACATAACTATCAAACAATACCTATCTCATTACACAATACATCAACACTGATGCTTATTCAAAAAAGTAAAAACTACTAAGATAGCCCTAGTATACTCTCACAGTTTTTGATGCCTAGTAGTTCAGTGGTCCAATAAACATACCTTCTGTTCACAGCATCTACAAATTGTTCGAGATACTGTGGCTTACAGTCGTCTGACCAATAGATAAACCATGATCCTGACCAGTCCCGTGTTGATAATTGCCATCAGCCAGCAGATGTAATGCTGTTAGAATCTTATTTAAGTAGTTGTACACAGCTTAATTATTTAAGTAAATTTTTTCGCTTAAGAAATATTTAAATTTTAAGGTATAATGTAGCACCTCTGTTATGTTATAAACAACAATTTCACCCAAATATTTGTATCAGCTAATTTTGTGTGATTGTGCGGTATCTTAACATACAAACTTTTGGTACTATATGAGCAACACTGCAATATTATAGCTTTACCTTAAGGTGAGATGGCAATCCATCACCCTTGTGAGGCTGGAGGTCGGCGTTGAGTTCTTCACAAATATATAACACTAACTCCTTTCGTACTCTGTATATATGACGGAACTCTTCGTCCGGCATATCAAAGGGGTTTGCAGCGTCCCTCAAAGATCGTCGCTGAATCCTTCTTCTTTCTTTTTCCTCTGCAGCAGTTGCGAGCTGGAAGAAAAAAAATCTCGACATCCCTGCAAAGAAAATATTGACAATATTATATGCAGCGGAACTTTTTTTTTTTTTTTTGCTACGTCGGTGGCAAACAAGCATACGGCCCGCCTGATGGTAAGCAGTCTCCGTAGCCTATGTACACCTGCAACTCCAGAGGAGTTACACTACTAACTAACTAACTAACACTCAATAAAATCATAGAAAAACGGATACTTACTGATAATTTATACCTTAACATAGGTTTTTTCATGAGCTTTGCATCCACGACAACGCTTGTCGTGACCTAAGAAGCACGTAGATAAAATTAACTATATTGAACTGCCAAAATGGGATAATGTGTCAAATTATCCGACGACCATGTTATGCAAATTGTCGATTGTCATCTATCGCTGTCAAATGTGGATAACTCCTATTATCGTCTGCAACCGTAGTGTGAACGATAAAATCGAAGAAAACTGTCATTTTAACAACAAGATTGTCACCATATCGCGTGATAACTAAGACCATGCTAAGCCCGCAGCGTAATAAGAGTGTAGTACCAAGTACAATTCTTTCGATACATACTTTTTGCAGCTAACTGTACCTATGTTCAATTCAACTTCATGTAAGGTCAGCATGGGAAAGTGTGGCACACAGCCCATTCAGGTATGTGAGGCTGACATTGGGGTCTGTTTATACATTGATTAGTGTTTATTGCGAGTTCATACATTAGCTACTTGCATTAAATGGCAAATGTATGAACCTGCAAATAAATAATAAATAAATAAAATAAAATAGCCTTTTATTTCTTGCGAAATTTTAACATTTTAACATTGTTGTTTAGAGTTAAGTTAAAATAATTTTAGAACCAACATCAAAAAACTATAAGCAAACTTAATTACTTATAGCTTCCCAATGGCAGCTCTAAAACTATTTCAAAATGAATTTTAATATGTAGCAAGAACCCCGTCTTCACAGGTGAAGGCCTCCTCCAGAGTTTTCCACTCATCTCTATCTTGAGCTATTCGCATCCAGTTTTGACCAGCTATATTTTTTATTTCGTCTTCCCATCTAGTAACAGGTTTTCCTATACCCCGTTTCCCTAGTGGCCCTTTCCATGACGTAACATTTTTGGTCCAACGCTGGTCCGTTATTGCCTGCAAATAAGACTAACCAATTACCCTCAACACAAGCCTTATTGAGCTTACTGTGGGACTTAGTCAATTTGTGTAATAATGTCCTATAATATTTATTTATTATATCACGATTGTATAATAGTTATTTACGATACATTAGTGGCGATAAATTGAAACACGACCGAAGGGAGTCTTTTAAATCGACAAGAGTTGCGAATTACCTATTCGCACATGTGTCGTACAACGTTTTACAGTACATATGACCCTTTAAATTTTCGACATACTTAGTTACATAATGTGCTAATTTACACACTAGTGCGTAACACTATAGTAGCACCGTATGTACTGTAATAGTACATTACGATACTAGTGCGAAAATAGGAAATTCGAAACGAGTGGCGATAAATTAAAACACGACCGAAGGGAGTGTTTTAAATCGGCACGAGTTGCGAATTACCTATTTGCACATGTATCGTACAACGTTTTACAGTACATATGGGCCTTTAAATGTTCGACACAGTAACGTAATACGCTAATTTTCGCACTAGTGCGGTAAAGTAGCACCATATGTACTGTACATAGTTATTTGTGCAACAAGACAGGAAAGTTGGTTTTTCTTGCGAGTGTTGATTTTGAGTAAGCGAAAGATTCTATAATTGCATCACGAAGCGAGTGATTCTAAGTTAGAATCTTGAGCGTAGCGAGGGAGTTAAAAACACGAGATGTAAAATAACTGCTCTCGTGTGACACGCAACTTTTCACCTCAGTAGTGAGTTCATTATTAAAGGTTAATAAAATTAAACATCAAGTAAAGTTAACCACATTTATTTACATTCATGAATGAAAGGCATCATCATTATGACGAAAGCTTGTCTCACTCACTGGAGTGAGGAAAGTCGCATTTAAATTTCGGTGACAATATTTTTACGAAAGGGTGTAGCATCGGCGGTCGATACTGGAGCTGGGATTTTACGCGGTAGGCCGTACGGCGGTGCACGGTGTGGCGTTATTGTGGCGGAAATGTTTATTTACATCGGTTTCGATTGTGCATTGTAAAAGTGCGCGACTCGCTGCTGTAAAGATAGTGTTATCGGATCGTTCGCTCTTGGTGTTCTCTGTGTACATGCCCGTCGATTCTGCGGAGACTCTTACCGAATTTACGGAATGCCTAGGGGAAATGGCGGCAATAGTGGAGGAGTGCCAGGTAGACTGCGTCTTCATATTAGGGGATTTCAACGCTCACCCGGGCAGACGATTCGGTAAGGAGTTGTTAGACTTTTGTGCGGATGTTAGATGGCAATGTGCGGACATAGACATTCTAGGAGTGGCCTCGGATACATACACCTATGTTAGTGATATTAATGGTACTAAAAGCTGGCTGGATCACTGTGTAGTATCTGAAGCGGCACGGAAACTAATACGGAGTATAAAAATACATTATGACGTGTACTGGTCGGACCATCATCCGTTAGAATTAGTTTGTAATTTAAATTTAATTAGAAATAATAATATTACAAGTAATATAGTACTTATGTAATAAGATTATTTGGGGAGAGCGTGACGCAGCACAATTGACATTATATGAAAATTATTGCAATGAAAAATTTAAATATATTGATTTTCCAATTGTAGCAGGATAGCCTAGGAAAAATTGCCCCAGCGATTTTGGGCCGAAACTGTAATCAAACGATTCCTTTTGGGGAGGTTATACTCTGCACAAAGTTTCATCCCTCTGTTACCCCCTGGGGGTGAAAAACACCCGACTAACCCCAAAACTGTTTTAATTATTTTTTCCTAAACTATGAAAGTGACGAATTTCAAATTTTGTACAAATATTAATAAGATCTATGATTGATCTATGTGCTAAAAAAA
This sequence comes from Cydia pomonella, assembly GCF_033807575.1. Classification (NCBI taxonomy): domain Eukaryota; kingdom Metazoa; phylum Arthropoda; class Insecta; order Lepidoptera; family Tortricidae; genus Cydia; species Cydia pomonella. The sequence goes on along the minus strand of NC_084712.1, from coordinate 19,961,198 downwards.
TATTAACCCCCTAACCATTTAAACTCTTGTAAAAAAAACAAAAATAAAAAAAGAATCAACCTGTATATCAAGTTTGGCTCATGGTACCACACCATTTTTTTTTTCAAAAATGAACCAGTTTATATTCTACATGATACAAAAGTTTCATGGACCTACTCCAGAAGGAATAACATTGCGAAATTAATATGTATTGGCTCTTTGGTGCGTACTATTCATTGAACTCCCACTAAGAGCCTTTGCATTATTAATAAACAATGGCTTGCGATCGGACCGCTGGCGCTGCTCGTGCCCGATTTGAAAAAGGTGGGGATAAAGAAGTATGAATCAAACTCATTTGTATTTATAAAAACATTTTTAGGGTTCCGTAGTCAACTAGGAACCCTTATAGTTTCGCCATGTCCGTCTGCCTGTCTGTCTGTCTGTCCGAGGCTTTGCTCCGTGGTCGTTAGTGCTAGAAAGCTGAAATTTGGCATGGATATGTAAATCAATAAAGCCGACAAAGTCGTACAATAAAATCAAATTTTTTTTTTTGAGGGTACCTCCCCTTCACGTAAAGTGGGGGTGAATTTTTGTTTTTTGCTTCAATCCTACAGTGTGGAGTATCGTTGGAAAGGTATTTCAAAACTAATAGGGGTCTTCAACAAACATTTTTTGATAAAGTGAATATATTCGGAGATAATCGCTCCGAAAGAAAAAAAAATGTGTCCCCCCCCCTCTAACTTTTGAACCATAGGTCCAAAAAAAATGAAAAAAATCGTGGAAGTAGAGCTTAAGAAAGAAATTAAATGAAAACTATAGCGGACATGATCAGTTTAGCTGTTTTTGAGTTATCGCAAAAAGTTTCCCCTTCATAGTAAAAAGACATACTTTAATTAGGTACTGATTATGCAAATTTGCCTATTTGTTTAACTCGCGTGAAAGGTACCGTTTCATCCCTTGGTTAACAATTTACTATACTTAAAGCTCCAGTTTAGCTTATTGTGACGGAAGAGTAACTACGGAACCCTACACTGAGCGTGGCCCGACATGCTCTTGGCCGGTTTTTTAAAATTATCTTGGTTTCGGGTCCGAGACGTTGCGTATTAAGCATGATACGAGTATAATGATTAGTGGCTACGAAATAGTACGTTTATTTTAATTTCGCAATGTTCCTTCTGGAGTAGGTCCATGAAACTTTTATATAATATAGAATATAAATTGGTACATTTAAAAAAAAAATGGTGTGTGTACCGTGAGCCAAACTTGAGATACAGGATGATTCTTTTTTCATTTTTGTTTTTTTTACAAGAATTTAAATGGTTAGGGGGTTAATATTTTTTTAGCACATAGCTTTTAGTCTTATTAATATTTGTACGAAATTTGAAATTCGTCACTTTCATAGTTTAGGAAAAAATAATTAAAACAGTTTTGGGGTTAATCGGGTGTTTTTCACCCCCAGGGGGTAACAGAGGGATGAAAATTTGTGCAGAGTATAACCTCCCCAAAAGGCATCGTATGATTACAGTTTCGGCCCAAAATCGCTGGGGGCAATTTTTCCTAGGCTATCCTGCTACACCCTTTTATGTATATAAATAATACGTATGCCCCTTTGTTTGATTTTTTAAGATTTTTCAAATATTATAAGTGTTTTTGATAATTGTATGGAATTTGTATTTTGTTCCACATCATTTGGCCTTTAACATCAATTAAATGATGGTTTGAACAGCGCCCATAACATTAAGGCACTTACGTAAATGACTAGTAAGCCCAATTCGAGAGCGGCAGCCGCGACCGCATGGCGGGCAGGAGAATGTCATGCCCGGTGACGAAGGTGGGAAAACAGCGCGCTGGTGTCTCAGTTCTCGCCTAGTGTGAAGGAGTTTAAGCCATGCTTCATCGTGTGCAACTACTCCATCTCCCAGGGTCTTCCTCCAGTGCTCGCGGTCTTCAGCCTCCCTTTCCCAGTTGGTGGGATCGATCCGGAAGGACAACATATCTCGCTTTGCGCTATCCTTTAAACGAAGCATTGGTCGCCCAACCGGTCGTTTCGCGTGCGCTACTTCGCTTAGGATAGTCTTATGGCTCCTCTACATGATGGCCCAGCGTAGGCCAGTCCTAGGGACGCATTTATGCGTTAGAGGGAGCAAGTGATATTGCTATCTCATTTCACCGCATAGCTGCGTCCCTTGGACTGGCCTACGCTGGGCCATCGTGTAGAGGAGCCCTTACGTGGCAAACGAGAGGGCTCCATCCTGTGCACGTGCCCCAACCACCGTAAGCGTCTCTGTTTCAAGACTGCTGTGATACTGGGTAAACGTGCGATGCTAAGTACCTTCTCATTTTGCTCCTATCTTATACCTAATAATAATAAATCGAAAAGAGGAAAACAAAGGGGCATAGCTATATATGGTTAATATACATGAAATTGTTTAAAAATATTATTCATAATGTCAATATTGAGGGAGGAAAATGGGGGAAGTGGTCGTCCACTATCCTCTAAAATATTTTGAATGTTTCAACCATAAACCTAGGTAGCAATTTAGCAACTTCTGCTAACAATCTCTGCACTACAATGTAGAATTTAAAATTGGGGGTAAAGTGTCTTTCTGATCGGTCACAAAAGGAGCATTATTTATGAACTATAGAAATAAAAAATATTTCTTTTTTAATTTTTTATTTACTACCTTGAAAGCACAGGCCTTGCTTAAATAAACATAACAAACTATTATTTTATACCAATTATTGGGTTTTTGGTTCAGATAAAAAGCAGTCAAACACATCTAACCCAGTAAATAAATAATATAAAATCCAATCATAAATAATAACAAATGTGTTGTTTTCAACAGTAAATATTAGTATGGACTACACAATGTACTAAATCATAATCATAATCATTCTTTATTGCAACCATGGTACAGTATAGATGTTATACACCGTGTCCAATAAGTTCGAATACAGTTATGATCCTTAATAAAATAAATTTACGCGTAGTTTATGTTATGAAAATTATATTAAATGAAAGCCACATTTATATACAATATTTACAACAAATGTTTTGGAATAACTCCACCTTTAACTTTTTTTACAAGTTTCAAACGTTTCTCAAAAGAGTCACAAGCGGCACGCACCGCATCCATCGGCATATCGTCCCATATTTGCACGATAACCTTTTTAAAATGGCTCAGGTTTGCGACTTTATAATTATTTAGTTTCGAGAGCATGTATGACCATACGAAATAATCTAGTACGTTTAAATCTGGAGAACTTGGTGGCCATTCAGTTTTCGGCAAAAAATCGGTCAAATTAGCCTTGCACCAAGCTTGAACAGCGTTTGCCGTATGCGACGGAGCTCCGTCTTGTTGGAAAACATAATAATCGTCTGCAAACATATTTTTTAAATTTGGGGCAACATTTTTCTCCAAAACCTCCGATTTATAGTATGCCGCATTGATTTTGACGCCTTTATCAATAAAAACTAGAGGCAGTTTGCCCCTCTTACAAAGAGCACCCCAAACCATCACTGATGGTGAGCTCTGGAACCTAGGCACATTCTTTTCATACTCTGGAATGTCTTCTATCCGTGCTGCCCACAACCGGTCGTTCTTGGCGTTATGAGGCTGCTCTAACACAAAGAGTTTCTCGTCTGAGAAAACAAATTCGTCACCTGCGTGCCAAGAAAGTATGGTGCTACATCTTTCTACTCTCTTTTTCTTGGTTGCATCTGAAATGCCATGTACTTTTCGTTTTTTATAAGCATGACATCCAAGATCTTTTTTCAATATATTATGTACAGATCCCCTGGAAATTTTCAGATCAGCAGCTAATTTTCTAATAGATCGGTGTTTTTTTCCGCCGAATTCGCTCTCTTATAGCCTTTACCACTTTTTCAGTTCTAGCTGAGCGGGGCCGACCGGATCTTTTCCTGTCCTCTGTAGAAGAGATCTCTTTATACCTTTTTATAGTAGTATAAACCAGATTCCGTTTAATTCCATGCGGTTGTAACGCCTTGAATATAGCACATGGCCTGTCGCCTTTAAGGAATTTTCTAATAATTTCTTCACGAACGTACTTCATCGTGTATTCAAGCCAAACTAAAAATACGTGACTCATGAAATTATAGTACTATGTTTATGTCAATATACTTTTTAAATTAAAATAAGAATTTTATATCCAGCGATCCGTATGTCTATACAGCAAGTGGTAAAAGTTTGTATTCGAACTTATTGGACACGGTGTACATGATATACAATGTCTCACATGGACCCTGCAAGGGCACAGCATATAATATCTTATTATTCATAATCATAACTCATAACATATTATATTATTATTAACAATGAAGCAATTCTTATATTACACATGAGATCACTAATAAATGTCAAAATAAATTATCAAAGAATGAGTCATCAAAGAAAAAAAATAAACAGAAAACTCATCTAAGATAAGTAAATTTTCTCGCACTTATTTAATGGATAAGACCTGTAGGGCTAAGATGGTCGACTCTTTATCATTTGTCACCATGTCTGTCACGTTCTAACAAATATGTAAGCGCGAAAGTGACAGGCATAGTGACAAGTGATAAAAATGGAGCCATGATGCCACCGCTGATAAGACTAATGATTGTAGTTTAACTTTCTCTGTAGGGCTAAGGTCAACTCTTTATCATTTGTCACCACGCCTGTCACATTCTAACAAGTATGTATGTAAGTGCGAAAGTGATGGGCATAGTGACAAGTGATAAAAATAGAACCATAGTGGCACCGCTGATTTGTTCTTATTTTACTACAGGTTTTTATACTAAGTCAGTGGCAAACAAGCATACGGCCCGCCTGATGATAAGCAGTCTCCGTAGCCTATGTACGCCTGAAACTCCAGAGGAGTAGGAGAAGGAGGTAACTACAGAAACAAATTTGAAATGTTTAATTATCAGTATTAACATACTAGAAACTTAATTATGAAATAGCTGTATTGTTAGAATGTTTTTTGAAGAACTATTAATTTCATACCTTTTTGTTTTAAAATGTTTTTTCAGTTCTGGAGCCGTTTACTGAAACGGCTTTCAAAGGAAAAAATAACTCACTGTATATTTATGTGTTATATATTTTTGTGAATATTGAACATTAAAATATTTTACTGGTAACAACTGAGAATAATCATTCCCACTAGGACCCACCAAAGTAAGTTAATGGTACTACAGATCATTATTAGAAGAAAGATGAGAAAACCCATTCTTTAGCTAGTCTATCTATAACTTAGAATATTGACCTGTTTGGGCCGCTCATCTGATTTGGAGTTTATTCAGTAAAATATTATTTTGCCTAATATTTAAACATTATAACTTACTATATTGATCACTTTCGTATATACTATAAGGGTATTGAGTTATTATGAAACAATTTGTAACTCATAAGCAGACAAGTTAGTGTACAATATTATGTATGTACCTACAACTAATCAGATAGTGGAAAGAAGCAATTTTGTGTCATACAAGGCAACATTGTTTTTAGTTTGTTACTAACTGATGGGTAAGTGCCTATATTTAAATGGGTCATCACAAGACAGTGTACGGATTTTCTGAATTAAAATAATTTTAGATAGTCTTACATATAGCAAACCTGTAATTGAGGTAACACAAACAAAAGAGGCACTATCACTTTATCTTAAATCACCACAAATAAAATTATTATCTTGACAGTCCACGTGTACCTAAATGAGTAACTAGCTGGAACCAGGCGGCGCGAACAACCACGACGTCAACACTTCCAAAAGTTTGTCGTGACACTCTTGCGACCCCAGGCTGCCTTCCTCTAGGATTCTAAGTCTGCTAGTCCATTGATACTTAGCACGAACGAATCATCTTTTAGCTTGAACAGGGGATGAATCTGCTTCGGAGAACCTTTGTTTCGTGAGGGCACGATATATAGATTTATGTTTTCCATTTACCTAGTTAATGACGATTTCGCCAGGAACTGTTCTCATAGGGGATAAAGTTGTCCCGTAGTTGCTTTTAGTAAAGTGATCGCTGGTTTTTATTAACAAATAGCCACAATGGATGGAGTGCCGGGTGTTGACTGTTGACTAAAGAATGGTTTCAAGACTAATTCTTCATTAGCTGCACACTTCCACGTTAGTTTACTGCAGTATAAGCTAACAGTTTAAATATTATCATCGAGCAAAATAACAAAAACAAACATTCTTGACCCGACTTCGCCATTTTTAAGACATGTTTTCATAATTTGACGTATCAAATTATCTGTCAAAATTGACAAGTATGCTCCACGACCAATCACGTTTATGAGCTTTCGAGAAGTCACTTAGATCTTGCTTAGATCTCTAAACCATCTCTTATTGATGTCTTATTGAAATAAGACCGGAATCAAAGTTAACGTCAATTTTGACATATCGTTTAGTTATCGATCTTTTCAATCTCTTTCCAAGAACTAACGCATCTCTAAATCATTGTTCGAATCGGGCCCAACGTCTGGCCAACTCAACCAACTCCGTTTTTTGTCCCACTGCATTAGACGACGCAGAGTTTTCGCTACCTTCAATGCTTGTCCAAACTTTGTCAAAGTTGTCAAAACAGGTCCCTTTTAGCTAAAAGTTACAACTTCATGTCACCAAACCCAGGACCGTGTCGCTTTGAATCTATTCTGATGCTTTACTTAAGTTTATGGGCGTATTTTGAATGCCAATATGATTTCCTAACCGTTTTCAGGCAGGATAAAATGGCCGCCATTATCGACGTAAAAATGTGATAACGACTGTTCATAAGGACTTTTAAATCTCTATTATGTTGTATTGTTATTTAAGATTAAATATTTATTTAATCGTATGGCATAAATACGAAAATAGGCAATAATTTACATTAAAATTATTTTATACGTCAACGTTCAGGGTGCTGATCCAAGCAGTTGCGTCGGGTGTGAGCTGCAGCAGATCCTCTGGTGGCCCCTGGTAGGAATACAGGGGGCAGCGCTGGAATGTGTTCCATGGTCTGGTCCTCTTCGCCGCAATCACACAGAGCTGAGTCCTTCCACTAAGATTCCAAGATTAACTATACTATAATGTTTGTTTACTAAGTATTGGCTATTGTATTTATAAATATTGCTTTAATGTTGTTTGATGTCAATTTAAATGTTATATTAACTTGTAACTGATGGTGTTCGAAGACCTGAGGGCCTACCGCGAACCACGTCCGACGTGTTGCCTCCCCGTCACACTTACGTCCAAATTTACAAGTGCGACAGAGAGGCAAGACGTCGAACGTGGTTCGCGGTAGGCCCTCTGGCAGCTTCCTCGCACAACGCATTGCAATACAACGAAGAAATGCCGTCAGCATCCTTAGTATAAAGCCTCAAGGGCCTATTTTTTTGCTGGAGTTCCAACTTTAACGTCACCAAACCCAGGACCGTATCGCTTTGAATCTAATCTATTGTAATGCTCAACGTAAGTTTATGGCCGTATTTTGAATGCCAATGTAATTTCCTAACCGTTTTTAGGGAAGACAGATAAAATGGGCGCCGTTATCAACGTAGAAATGTGATAATAACCGTTTCGATAAAGACTTGTACATTAAACTAATTTTATGGTTTACACTCAGGTGTTTTTAGTCACTCGCGCGACATGTTTTCTCGCACTGTTAGTGTATGAGAAATGAGATCTCGGCTTTTCGAAAAATGTCGCGTGAGTAACTAAAACACGTGACTGTAAACCGTAATTTTTTTTTTTATACTACGTCGGTGGCAAACAAGCATACGGCCCGCCTGATGGTAAGCAGTCTCCGTAGCCTATGTACGCCTGCACCTCCAGAGGAGTTACATGCGCGTTGCCTTGAGCTCTGGCGACCTTACTCACCGGCAGGAACACAACACTATGAGTAGGGTCTAGTGTTATTTGGCTGCGGTTTTCTGTAAGGTGGAGGTACTTCCCCAGTTGGGCCCTGCTCTAGATCTGGAATGACATCCACTGGCTGTGGCCTACCACATAAAGCGAGATGACATTCACAATGCCCATATCTCTCTTCATATTTAATGTTAGTATGTCTCACGACAGTTAAAATTAAACTTGTTCATCTGTGGTAAAAGTAGTTTTGTATTTAAGATGAATTCTAGTATAATTTTTGTTAACCCGATATTGACAATTGTATTTTTAAAAGTTGCTACGTATTTCTGTTGTATTGACTTGTAAAAAGAACCCTTGAGGTCTAAAAGATGCAGAATACATTTTTCTATTTTGAATTATATCCGTTTCTTTAAATCGCTCGGTATTAAAATAGGAACAAAAATGGACCTACTATATAATATTTCCGACATAGCGAAAAAATTTATAAGTTACCGTGAATTTTTAGCACTGGAAATTAATTACCGTTATTCAACTTTCTCTTTTCTTACAACAAATTGTTAGCTTTTTTTTACTTATGACAATATTCAAAACGTCTATTAAATCCATAAAACATACTCCAAATAGTGTAAAGTTTTCTAATAGACCTTTAGTTTATTAACTAGAAACTAAAAAGAAAACATAATCCTCAATTCACTGATAAAATAATAAAAAATGTAGTAAAAAAAATTACAAAACAGAATCTTCTTTCCGTTCCATTTTGCTAGCTAACGTCATAAACGTTAAGCTTTAAGAAAACTCAGCCCAACACAGGGCTTTCTCACGGCACATCCCTAGTAGCAACTTGCTAGAAGCAATCCTGCCGACAAGCGGATTACTGCCACCTAAGCTCCGTCAAGCAACTGTTAGAGGTCAAGTCAGAACTTGCGACAGCGACCCGCATTCCTTAATACGTCACCCGGAACTCCTAAAAGGATTACCGGTGGATGAGTGCCGTCGAAATTGCCGACCGAATCCGAATCCGAAACGTAGAGCGGGTGGCGTAGGACAGTCGTTCGCCTGTCATATTTGAATCCGCCTAGCCACTAGAGCCGAGCTTGTTGCGAAACGAAAACGTTTTTACAAAGTGTATTTTTGATACGTCCGCATAACCAAATGGTAGTTTAGGCTTTAATGAACACACTTACATAAGTTTTAGAAAAAACAGACAATTTTTATTTATCCATATAAAACAATTCAGCAAGTAATATATCACTACCACTACTTTGTTTTAACTCAAACGTCGCAGTTAATAACGCGACGTCACAACTGTCACTAGTGATGATGATGTATGAAATACTTTGCTGGTCGAAAAAAAAATCATTAATTATGCTCTGGTAGTTAAGCCTAAATTAAATTAATCTTTCAGAATCGTTTTATAGGAACTAAAACCTACGCCTAGTTTAAGGTTGCGGTTATATCAAAAATACACACTATATTATTTTTAAACATTGTCTTCTTCCTCGCGTTGTCCCGGCATTTGCCACGGCTCATGGGAGCCTGGGGTCCGCTTGACAACTAATCCCAAGATTTGGCTAGGCACTAGTTTTTACGAAAGCGACTGCCATCAGACCTTCCAACCCAGAGGATAAACTAGGCCTTGTTGGGATTAGTCCGGTTTCCTCACGATGTTTTCCTTCACCGAAAAGCGACTGGTAAATATCAAATGATATTTCGTACATAAGTTCCGAAAAACTCATTGGTACGAGCCGGGGTTTGAACCCGCGACCTCCGGATTGCAAGTCGCACGCTCTTACCGCTAGGCCACCAGCGCTTATAAACATTGTATTGACAATAATCGTTTCAAAAATATTTATCTAGTTATTCATAAAACTTAGTAAATCTTTGTTAAGTTTTATCCCTTTCTAATATACACAAATTGCCAAATAATAGATAAGGACAAACGATTATAAAGGGCTTATTAGACTTGACAGGCGTTTATGAATAACGCACTTAGTCGCAACGTCACTATTTTTAACGTTTTTTCTGTTTCAGATGCTTTTTAGTTGTGACGATTTTAACACGATTTGCTGGACGAAATAGCTTATAGTAAAATATTTTATCATGCCTACAAGCTACAAGGAACTTTCTCTATTAAAATCAGTTATTTAAATTCTTTATGTGAAAACGACCCTCAGATCTAGTACTATAATTTATCAAACGTGCTAACTCTCATTTATGAAACAACTCTCCATTAAGAAACGCATTCTTTTTCAGTTGCGTACTAAGTTACTAAACAGAGAAACAGTTTTTCGTAACCGTTACACAAAATAACGCCCAGCTCTAGCCACAACGCAGGCATGTTCCAATCCAAGTAAACCTCATTTAACGCGACCTAAAAGTTACCCGCTTGGGGCAAACCCCAGCTTAAAGGCACTTGAACATCGACTAACGTCAGGGATAACGTTAAATCCAGAAAGGATAGAGATTAGGTGATGAAAGTGCGTTAGATTCGTACCGTATACGGCGGTGGTATAAATTGCAAGTAATTGGATAAGTTTATGCGACGCGACTCCGTTGTAGGGAACACAATGGCGGTCCCGAGCGAGGTATTGCGTTATCTCATATATATTCGCAATAATTTAGCGTCCCCACTCCGGGCGGCTGTTAAGAAGCGAGCAATCTTTAAAAGAAAAAGGTACTATGATCCTACAAGACACGCATACACTTAAAACTAGTTTCTTATAAGAAAAAGAACTTACAGGAATTTTGTGCGTAAATAAAATTTTGGTGGAAAAGATAGCGTTTATTAATAACTTGGTTATGTTGCGAATGAACTCGTCTGATTGTCTGCTACGCCAGGAAAACACTTACCATAACTTTAATGTTCTTGGCTGGCTTACGAACTAAGTTTGGACTTAAAAGGCGTCATGCATGCAGTGCTTTGTACTTTAAGTATATTATTCAGCGCATGCGATGTGAAAAGTTATGGCTGAGTTGTTGTATGGTAATTAAAATCAGAAAGGCTAACATTTTGTTGGAAATTAATTGATGCAAACACTTATGTAATATGCATGTTGTTACCAGATCTTAGTCATAGTCATGGACATTTATTTATAATATTATAAATATTATTATTATTATTATTATTTGGAGCCTGTAAATATTATATGTCAAGTTATTCAGGCATTATTCAGTTGCAATATGGCCATGTCAATTATTCCATTAAATTAGATACATTACACAATTATTATTAAATTCCATTTATACATTATTAGGTAGGTAAAAAAAATCTTTAATGTCGTTGAAAGAGTAGTACAAAAGTCATTATCTTATTTTTTTTTTTTTACTATTTTCGAATATCCTTACAAAATGTTTTTTTTGACGGTTTATTTCTTAAAAAAACGATTTGCAAGACCGAAGTGATCCCATAAGTGTTCCGTGAACAAAGTTTTGTACGGAACACTAAAAACTAATTTACACATGCTAAAGGTACTTAGTTAGTTAATCTATTTTTATTTTAGATTATTAGCCAAGACAATATTTATGAACAAACAAGTGTGTCTAATACTAAAAATATTTTCGAATTTCCCCACATAACGGTTTTTTTTATTTAACTGTTAATTTCTTTAAAAAAACTAATCAATACATGTTTTAAGGTACTAGCAAAAATTTACACATGCTAAAGGTACTTAGTTAATCTATTTTTATTTTAGATTCTTTACCAAGACAATATTTATGAACAAACAAGTGTGTTTAATACTAAAAATATTTTCTAATTTCCCCACATAATGTTGTTTTTATTTAACTGTTTATTTCTATATAAAAAAACTAATCAATACATGTTTTAAGGTACTAGCTAAATCTATATTTATTTTTGATTCTTAGCCAAGACGAGTCGGTTTTAATTAAAATTTATTAAGTACATATGGTGCGGTACGTTTAATACCAAAATACTTCACCTTTGAAAAGATCAGACACTCCAACGCCTCAACTTCCTCGGATCTAGGGTCGGCAACGCGCATGTAACTCCTCTGGAGTTGCAGGCGTACATAGGCTACGGAGACTGCTTATTTATTTATTTATTTATTTAAACTTTATTGCACACATAAAGAAAAATGTACAAATGGCGAACTTAATGCCAAAAGGCATTCTCTACCAGTCAACCATTGGGTCAAACAGAGACATTTGTGTATGTTGGTGCAGGAAAAAATATATATTTTTTTTTTTTATGTAATAGGTTGCAAACGAGCAGACGAGCCGCCTGATGGGAAGCAGTCATCGCCGCCCATGGACATAAGCAACATCGGAGGAGCCACTTATGCGTTGCCAACCTTTGAGAACCCTAAAAACCTGCTTCTTGAAGAACCCCATGTCATAGCGCAAGGGAAACACCTCAGAAGGTAGCTCATTCCACAACTTGCACGTTCTGGGAAAAAACGAGCGAGATGCCCGCTTGTTCTTGGTTTGCCACGTGTCGAGAAAGTGAGGATGAACTTTGTTTCTTTGGCGGGATGTGCGGTGATAAAAACGTGACGGTGGCACCAATTCAAAAAGTTCTTCAGAACATTCCCCATTGTACAGACGGTAGAACAGGCATAGAGAGCCAACGTCTCTCCGAAGACTGAGGGGTTCCAAACCGACTGTGAGATCGGGGTCACCAACAATACGAACTGCCCGACGTTGGATGGAGTCAAGTGGAAGAAGTTGGTATTTCGGTGCTCCAGACCAGAGGTGAGAACAGTACTCCATATGTGGTCGAACCTGCGCTTTGTATAACGAAAGCCGGTGACCTGGTGTGAAGTACTGTTTCGCTCTATTGAGCACCCCGAGCTTCTTAGAGGCCAGTTTGGCTTTGAGTTCCAAATGGCCCCGAAACTGGACTTCGTTCGTAATGTCGACACCGAGTATCCCGATACTCTTAGAAATGGCAAGGGGAATGTTCTGGAACTTAGGCGCTAAGACAAATGGGGTTTTCTTAGCGGAAAACGCGCAAACTTGTGTCTTACTGGGGTTAAACTGGACGAGATTACGTTTACCCCACTCGGATACCTGCTCAAGAGAGGCCTCGATTTCGGACACAAGTTGCATTCTGCATTCCAACACCTGCTCACGAGATGCATTTGCACGACCTGTATAGAAGCTATCACCCGTGCTGTCATCCGCATGGCAATGGATATTGCTAGTCAATAGCATATCATTGATATGAAGGATGAACAGTGTAGGTGACAGTACAGATCCTTGGGGTACGCCGGCGTTAATGGGCCGGAGATCTGAGCATTGTCCGTCGATGACAACTGCAATGCTACGCCCAGATAGAAAGCTGGCGACCCATGTGCATAGCCCTTCAGGAAGCCCGTACGAGGGAAGCTTGGAAAGAAGCGCCTTGTGCCAAACCCTATCGAAAGCCTTTGCGATATCTAGGCTAACCGCCAGAGCTTCTCCCTTGCTCTCAATGGCGGTGGCCCAACGATGAGTGAGATATACCAGAAGATCACCAGCGCCACGACCATGGCGGAAGCCGTATTGCCGGTCACTTATGAGCTGGTGGTCCTCAAGGTACGCTAGGAGCTGGTTGTTAACCACGCGCTCCATCACCTTGGAGAGAAGGGAGGTAATCGCAATCGGCCGGTAGTTGGAAGGGTTTGTGCGGTCACCCTTTTTAGGGATTGGATGGACCCAAGCAGTCTTCCAGGATGACGGGCATTTACCTGAGCAGTATGAAAGCGAGAAAAGGCGCGTTAAAACCGGAGCTAGCTCTGGAGCGCACGTTTTTAGCACAATAGCGGGTATACCGTCGGGCCCACTGGACTTATTGACATCGAGAGCAAAAAGTGCACGCCTTACTACGCTTTGAGTGAAGCGGACCTTGGGCATGGAGTGCTCACAACGTGGGATGGTGGGTGGTGTGCTGCCCACGTCGTCTAGTGTCGAATTTGACGCAAAAAGAGAACATAAAAGATCTGCTTTCTCTTTTGCAGAATGAGCCAGTGAGTCGTCAGGTTTGTGCAGAGAAGGTAGCGAGACCTTACAGAAGTTCCCCTGGACAGCTTTGGCGAGAGACCAGAAATTACGAGTCCCAGCTGGTTGACTTACCAGCCTCTCGCCAATTCTGTAAGTGTGTTGGAACTTTGCTGCAGCAATACGCTTCTTGCAGGATCTGGATGCAGCATTATATTGCTTCTTTAATACGGAGGCATTCGGATCGTTGACTCTACTGGCGGCTACCCAAGCCTGGTAGGCCTCGCACTTAGATTTGCGGACTTCAGCGCAAGACTTACCGAACCAGGGCTGAGATCGACCACCGACACGGACTAGGGAGCTCGGAACAAAGCATTCCATACCCTGAATAATTGTGTCAGCAACGAGTTCCGCACAGTCGTCAGGATTATCCGTAGAGAAGCAGAGCTGCTTCCAAGGGTAGGAAGCATAAAACTCCCGCAACCCATCCCAGTCTGCTGACCTATAATGCCATACACGTCTGGACCCAAGGGGTCGAGTATGCCCTGTCCGCTCCGCTAATGCGGTACTAATACGAACCAGGCAATGGTCTGACGAACCCAAGGGAGCCAGACGGAAGACTTGGAAATGTTCAGGGTGTGATGTCAGCACTAAGTCCAATAGGGCGGGAGTATGGCCTTCGATGTCCGGAATTCTAGTAGGACCATCGACTAGTTGGGAAAGGTCGTACGCTGCAGCAAGGTCGAAGACAGCTCTCCCGGCATAGTCAGTGCGCACAGATCCCAACCACTCATTGTGGTGTGCGTTAAAATCGCCGAGAATTATTAACTCTGCCGAGGGAAGCCGCTCAAGAACTTCGTTTAGTCCCGCTTGTACGCGCTCCAAGAGACGATCGGTCTCCAAGTCTCCGCTATGAGACCTGTAGAGACACACATAGATACGGGGGTGGCCCCCATTATCTACATGCGCCCAAATTAGCGACAGGTCCCTGTCTTCAAGGTGGCCCAAACGGCGGCAGCAAATATCATCCCGGATAAACACGCACACTCCGGCTTTTGACACGAACTTGTGTTCAAGGGTGTAACCAGGGTACATTAGATAAGCATTGTCAGCCGGGGTAGATAATAACAACTAATAAGGAAAAAATTAAACGTGAAGTCAAATAATATCAAACATATATAAATAGTTAAATACTACTACTTATATAATGTATAAAAGATAGACTAATACATATAATTATGTACATATACATGATGGTGAACCTTATTTAAGTTCTTCTGACAGAAGATGCTTGCGAAGTAGTTGTTTGAAAACGGGTTTGCTTGGGGCTTGTCGAATAAAGAGAGGGAGGGAATTCCAGAGACGGATTGCCTCAACGGCGAAAGAGTTAGACATAAAACCAGTACGGTGTGAAGGAATCGAGAGTTTGAGAGAACGGGAGGAACGGAGTTCACATCCTGGACGGGGGGTGATGAAAGTGTATTTACGTTTAAGATAACCAGGGGAGGAAGGCTCGAACAAAATGGAGAATAAAATACTCAGGATTCTAAGGGACCTACGACGACGGATGGAGAGCCAATTTAGCTGACGGCGATAAAAAGAAACATGGTCGTATTTGCGAAGTCCGAAAATGAAACGTATGCCATTATTCATAAGACGGTCTAGCTTATTGAGGTACTCCTGAGAGATATTAGTCGTGCACGCGTCCGCATAGTCAATAACTGGCAAAATTAGAGTCTGCACAAGTAATTTCTTAGTACCTACTGGGAGATAATTCTTAAATTTATAGAGATAACGCAATGTTCCTGAAACTTTCCGACTTATTTCAGAGACTTGGTCATTCCAGGTAAGGCTAGAATCTAATACAAGGCCGAGATCTTTCACTTGTTTAGTAACTGGAATAACAGTGCCATCAAACAAAATCGGCGCGACAGAAACCGCACCAAGCTTTACTTGTTGATGATGGCTACCCAGAATAATAGCCTGACATTTTGCCGGATTGACACTGATGCCAAAGCTATTGGACCATTCAGCTATGTAAACTAGATCGTCATTGATGAGGGAAACAGCAGAATTTACGTTTTCCACAGAAGCATGGGCGTAAAGTTGCAAATCATCTGCATATAAATGGTAAGAGCTGCGGATTTTGGAGGTAATTTGGTCAATAAAGATTGAGAATAAAAGAGGAGAAAGGATCCCACCTTGTGGTACTCCCGTGTTCAGGTCACACCAAGCAGATAAGCATCCACTGGCTTTAACAGCCTGAACGCGGTCAGAAAGGTAAGACGCGAACCACTCAGTCGCTTTTGATGAGACCCTCAGATGTGTAAGAGTCGCAACAAGTAGGTCATGATCAACCGCATTAAAAGCGTTGGAGAAATCGATAAGCACCAACACCGTTACTCTGGAATTCTCCATGCCATTTCTGACATCTTCAACAACATTGAGAAGTGCGGTGGTGGTGCTGTGCCCTGATCTAAATCCCGATTGAAACGAAACGAACAATCAGGCGGGCCGTATGCTTGTTTGCCACCGACGTATTATAAAAAAAGCACGCTGATATAACTTAATAGATAACACGTAATTACCCCAAGGCACTCTTCGCCAGTAATTGTTCCACCTATTCAATGAGGTGTTACGGCCCTAGAGTGATTTATACGGCTTCTTTATAACGCACCCTTACCTTAACGTATGTTATTTTATTATAGGTAAAGTAATAAAGGAGAAAGGTTACCTACATTTAAAGGGGAAAGGATTTCCTTAAGTTACGATCTTCTGTAAAATTTATAAAACCATTTTAAGTTTTTAATTGCAACAAGTAAAATCATATACACCGTGTTTTTATTGAATTCCGTTAACTCCGGGGTAATGATAAGTACCTACGTTTAAAGAAACTAAATGGCATAGTTCATTTAAAAAAAAAATTGTATAAAAAGTAATTAAATGTTGCATATAGCGTTGTTGTAACATGGGCCTTACATTTAATTCAACCAAACAATTGAAAACTATGACATATCTATGTTATTTCGAACATCAATCGCCTGAGATTATAGTATTTACGTTTAGTAGCAAATGTATACACTCGTACTAAAAACTAATCAATATGTAAACAGGCCCTAAGACAAGTGTATACGCTCGTGAGGGCCTTATAAGATAAAAATAAATTATTGATTATCTCTATATATAATTAGATTAGATATCTATATATATAGATTAGAGTTAATTAAAAACTAGATCGGTAAAATCTATTCAAAAAAAGAATACCACCAAAATACAGTATACTAAATCTCTAAATATTAACGGGTTTGAGTAAATTATTTTAGTTAATATACATTCCGTATACTTTTTAGTAGGTATAAACAGTTTCGACATAACTGCTTTTTACTTTGACAGTAATCATCTTAATTAAGTTGTTATTTTATGAAAGTCAGGCTAACAATGTTTTTTTTTTTTGATGTACACGAATCGTTTAATTTCCTTTTTAAACGGCTTAAAACAATGGTTTTGTGTCCATAAAAGTGCATTATTATCGAAACTCCAAAATATACGAGTATTATTCACTTTTTCGAAGCAAGTAAAAGTGTAATAAAAAGAGCAGTTTTTACAGTTTCTATCGAGATCATTAAGAACAAATACTATTTTAGGAAAACGTGAAATGAAATTTGGTGTTTACCGGTTAAGAAAAAGTGAAGCTAATGACATACAGTGGAACCTCGATAACTCGAACCTCGATAGGGCAATAATCTCGTTAACACAAAAAAGGGTACCTAACTTGAAATATTTAATCTCAGTATAATTGAAAACAATAAGTCTGTCCATTAGGCTTATTTAATTAACTTTACGATTAATTAAGTTTTACCTCTGTATCTCGAAACCTCTTTAAGACGAACCAATACACAAAAGAACCTTTACAGAACGAAAACTCGTTTTTGCGAACTATTTGATATTTCCCTAGAGATTCGTGTTATCGAGGTTCCACTGTATTTCCTTTTGCGCCGATAAAAAGCGAAATATTATCACGTGGAGCTATCAAAAACACGCGCAAAAACAGAACCGTTGCAAGACGAACTAGAGCACACCGCAGCAAAAAAATAAATTGACTGGCTCAATTAAACTGTGTAGGCAACAGCAATTACATCTTGCATAAGAAAGCGTGCTAAAATATTTGATAAAATCTTATTTGTAGATGTAGGTATAAGACGTTTCTGCATAAAAATACTAACACAGCCTTTGCCTGCCGTGTCAAAATGTTTCATAATATGAGTTTAATTACTTGTACATGTTTTTTTTTTCTTTGCCGTTTACACGGGCTTAACCTGTACTTCAAATAGATTATTTTCTATTTTCATATCAGAGTACAACAATAATATCCCAAGTTAAAAGTGCCACAAGGTCCATTGTCGATATAATCTATTTATAGTTTAATATTTATGATTATTGACTATTGTCAATATTTCTCTTTTCGCTTGAAAACAACACAAAAAGCGGGTATAAATTATACACTTAAGCCATTCATTATTTATGACAATTAAGTGTCCACCAAACAAGATAACTTTAAAAGTAACTAAAAGTGCAACCGTAACATTAATATGAATTTGAACAAAACTGTTGGCTGATAAAACTCTGGCCCTACATTAGTCCCTTGAGGGATCCTGGTCTATTATTACCAACGCTATCAAGCGAATACAAACGTTCACCCAGTCAAATGCTTAACCCAAATCCTAACAGCCATACGTAGTCGGAGGTCACTTTTAAAACTGGTTGAACTGAGATAAAGGCTCGCCAACACTCGGAAAGCTATATGAACATGGAGCCCCATTCCCAACTTTGCCCCGTAAAAGTTAAAGGGCACATTAGGGCAAGCAATAAGCGAACAAGCCTGAATTGGACTGAGGCTAGTCCAAGTCTCCGATCTATTTACGGCGAGTACAGCCCTAATTAATGTTCTTGATCCACCTTAGAATATACGTGGTGTAGTTTTCATGTACCCTGGTAATACAGTTTTGTCGACCTGTTTTAAAATATGTTTTATATCTAGATTTGAGTGTCCTCAATTTCAGATTTGTTGACATACCTACCAAAGCATACTCTTGGATATGTACCTGTAACAAAAAAAGAGAATTTAGTACATGCACAGATCTATACAGAACCCTAAGTTGATATCATGTCCGTGAATTATGAAAATCATATACTTATGTAACAAAATTACATGTGACCGGGATGTTTTATACTTTATAAAAATAAACATACTCGTAGAATTCCTGCGAACGCCCTCTATTTTCTGTGTAATTTAATGAATTCATCCCGAGGTATCATAACTGCAGGAGTGCAGTTTTTAGGGTTCCGTAGCCAAATGGCAAAAAACTGAACCCTTGTGGATTCGTCATGTCTGTCTGTCTGTCCGTCCGTATGTCACAGCTACTTTTTCCGGAACTATAAGAACTATACTGTTGAAACTTGGTAAGTAGATGTATTCTATGACCAGCATTAAGATTTTCACACAAAAATAGAAAATAAATTTGGGGGTTCCCCATACTTAGAACTGAAATTCAATTTTTTTTTTCCATCAAACCCATACGTGTGGGTATCTATAGACAGGTCTTCAAAAATTATATCGAGGTTTCTAATTTTTTTTTATAAACTGAATAGTTTGCCCGAGAGACACTTCCGAAGTGGTAAAATGTGCCCCCCCCCCTGTAACTTCTAAAATAAGAAAATGATAAAACTAAAAAAATATATGATGTACATTAATGCAAACTTCCACCGAAAATTGGTTTGAACGAGATCTAGTAATTAGTTTTTTTTAATACGTCATAAATGGTAGGGAACCCTTCATGGGCGAGTCCAACTCGCACTTGGCCGCTTTTTTTGTACCTTTATAAAACCATAATAATCACTTAACATAAGACGGGTCGTACGCGTTTTATCACTGGCAATTTGTTTTAGCTCATTTTGTCATAGTTCGAATTAGACCCATGCTTTTTATTCATGTAAAAACCCGATAAAGTAAGAAATAGATGAGAAATGTCCTGTTCAATATACAATATCGCCTGACTTCATTCGTTAACAAAAAATATGATTATAAATTCAGTTTCGATAGCAGTGCCGTGCTTCCGACGTTGATGGATTGATCACGTCGCTCGTTTCTTGCAGGTGCAAACTGGGGTATTATTGTTTCGAGTAGGGAGTCATTCGCGCCCTTTGTGTTTATTGATTAGAGTACATTTGTGACTTTTGTTTTCTTAATTGGTGATATTAGTATCGTCGTCTGTTTGGGCGATTAGTAGTTTCGTTTGAACAATTGTTGTTAAGGTACTCAAACTGTTCGTGACAAGTTAATCAGTTCCTTAATTTATGTTCAAGTACAACCAGAAATCATGCGTGACAAATATTATGGCTTAAAACCGAAAATTTTAAAAGTCATCTCTGCATTTCGAAGCCACCCCGTTTTATATTTCATAAAAATCGGTTCAACTCTTACCTGTGTATGATAAGAATCCTGACCGAATTATTAGACATCTTATTGTTTTTTTTTTCGAAAACGACTCTTTATGCTCTGCACATCACCAACCAAGGTGGCCCACGATTTATGACCACCACACACCAATGAAACGTTAACAGAAAATTTAATCCATTACCTCAAAATCCTCAAATCGACCTGTCTGCCTCACCTTAATTACGTTCAATCCATGATATTTTTCATTCAAAATTCAAACCCTCATATCGTGAATTTTAATTTTCAATTCAACTATCCAAAACACATTTCTAACTTGTCGAACAATTCGAACAGAATGTTAATTCAAACAGTTGAAAATCTGGTTTTGCGTTCTGCAATTAGGAATGTGATAGCGGGTTATTTTCCTTTCTGGTTTGATTGTGGAGTATGAATTTCATCGCGATAATGTTTGGGATGCATATTTTAACATTTAAAACAGTGCTCATTGGATTCTTATTAAAGTCAGATCAAAACATGTCTGTAACAAAAGTGTTATTTTAGACGTCAAACTTCTATAAAAAAAAAAATTCTATAAAATTATGACGTATAGGTAACACTTGCTAAAATAGCAAATACTCCTACTACTATTATTCTTATATCTTGCTACCCTAAGGTTGTGTGGAAGAGATAGCTTACAGCAATAAGACCGCCTGTTGCTACTTTTCTTTATAAAGTAAATCTGTTTTAAAATTTATTTTCTTTGTGGTGCAATAAAGAATGTTTATTAACTTACTTGCACTGCGTGTGCTATCAAAATTATTACAGAGCCCCTAGTGTAAATTTATTTGATAGCGTGATATGACGTACGCGTTTGCGTTAAGTCTCATTTTGTATATGATTAAGAAACAGCGCGACAAGCGGGACGTTTTGGAAACTCAAAGTCCCATACAAAATGAGACGCGTGCGTCACGTTTCGCTATCGAATAAATTTACACTAGGGGTATCCACAGACTTGTCTTGGTCTGACTCTAGACATGTGTCATTTATAAGTGAGTGATTTAAATGAATCTTTAGGATGAACTCACTCACTCTTCACCTCATTTATCTAGCTCAGTAACTCATCTATCTCAGTGTTACTTGCTCGCTCTTTCCCAGTCATGATTCGAATGAGCCGGCCGAGCCAAACGTGAGACGATGTCAATATGCGAAACGACGGTTTCGAAGCGATTCGGAGGGTGTTGGGAAAACATGGCGGGATCGTATCGTGTGATTCGCCGTCTTGAGCGCACTTATGGCTGTGTGTATTATAACCATGTCTTTCGCGCACTCCACAGATCCACTGAGCGAAATGAGTGATATATATCTCCGCGAGCGAAAGATAGGAGTCAATATTTTTAACTCAGTGAAGCGTTTTGCGCATCTCTAATTCTGAAAATATCAATTCAAACTAAAGTATTTTTATTACTTAGTGATGTATAGTCTCTTAATCTTGTTCAGAGATTAAATGAGCTTATGTTGTTATTTTTTTCTATTTTATTTTACTCAGAGTCACGAGCTTCTTTCTTCTTAGGATCGAAAGTATCTAGTAGGAGAAAAAAAAATCCGATTTTTTTAAATTCTAAATACCATATTTCATAAACTTTGTATGACAGTGACGGATGAAGGACCAAAAAATATATGGTAATCTTGGGTTTTCTTTTGTCCAATTAGAACCGAAAGATCTCATGTAGAAATAACGAGAAAAATCCCAAAATTGAAAAAAGCGTAGTGTACATACAACTTTAAATCAAAAGGCCCACGTGACCATTTACAAAGAGCTATATATCCTATCTATTGTCACCATCGCTATGCCGTGTCACATTGTCGCTTGTCGTACAGTCAGCATCAAAAGTAGCGGATCAAACAAGGTTTCAAAAGTATCTACCATTCTGAAACAGCTTAACAAAATGTGGCGGTTCTATATGTAGAACATTTAAGCCTGTAAAAGATATACTTTTGAATGTAAATTTTAGAGATTTATCTATATTTGGAAAAGTTATCCAGAATATCAGATACTTTTGGCGCGTTGTTTCATCCGCTACTATTGATGCTGACTGTACAATAAGGCCACAAGTGCCAACATAAAGTAGGTATCCTATAGCCAGGCCACATTGCGGTGCACTTTCAAAGCAAGTGTCGAAACCGGCGCGCTGCGGTCAGATCTAGGTTTGCCGCAAGATAGCAGGCTGGGGTTAGGCTATACTTAGGTATAACTGTATCAGCTAGCTACACTGTATCAAAGACAATTATTATGCGGGTTGTACACACTCGTCGAGAGATCCCGAGACAGGCCGGGAACAGTGTGTACATGCTGCTCTCTTCTCGTCCGCTTTTCCTTGTCTCATCTCGCGCTTCTCGGATTAGATCGGAGCGAGGAGGCTCTCGACGAGTGTGTACAGCCGACATAGGCTGCATTTCCACCAGAGATGAGGATGCGTAGCGAAAGATGTTTTTGTTAAGAACCCATAGAATCACTACACGCTGAGCGAGGAAAACAAATGAAACTTCTAATATTGGCTTCACGAACATCCCTCGCTATGCACCCTCGCGCATCTCTGGTGGAAACACAGCCTTAACTTGGCTAAAAAATACACGCACTTGCATAAATTTTTACATGATGTACTAAATTGAGTGGAGTTTTCATATTGATTACCAATTTAATCAGGTAAGTTTGAAAAAATGCACACATTTTTTTTCAACGACACTTTTGACAATGACTGATGGAGTCCATAATAAATCTAGATCAAATTCATAACCTATTACTACAATCAGAATACGCGTCGTGGCATTTTACTTTCTGCTTGTATCTGCTAAATACAACATCTAAGCTTGACGACCTGTCTTGGTTTCATCGGTCGGTCGACGGTTCCGAGTTCAAGTGGTAACAGCAATTCTTAGTGTGATGAGCACGGATATTTGTTCTTGAGTCATGGACGTTTTCTATGTATATAAGTATTTATATATTCTATATGTCGTTGTCTAAGTACCCGCAGCACAAGCCTTATCTAAATTGTTTTATGACAGTCGAAAACCCTATCGTACCTACAGTTATATACTTACTTTACTCTTTGCCTACAGTTCTCGAAAATAGGCAAGTTTCTAATAGATCAGTCTGACGTCCCGTTACTGTTATAGAGACTATCATATTATATGTACTGTGTGCATGAAAGTTGCGATGGTTATGGGGCCGAAATACCTCAGTGGAATATCTATAGCGGACTTCACTCAATCAATAACGTCCAAGTTCATGTCATGTCCTTGTGCTACCCTAGCGGCACCAGAAAGATTTCGAACTCTTATTTGCAGCTGGGAGCTGGACACTAGCAACAGTTCTATCATAAGAGATTCTTCTTCTTACCTCTACGCTCCATAATCTATACGTTACGTGACGTTATATTATTATCTACACTGTGCAGTCACTGACCGCCTTGAAGCAGCTAATTATCGGCAAACCCAGTTATTATCCTTTATATATCACCCGCCAGATAACACTGCACAAAGCGCCACA
Organism: Cydia pomonella; assembly: GCF_033807575.1. NCBI lineage: Eukaryota > Metazoa > Arthropoda > Insecta > Lepidoptera > Tortricidae > Cydia > Cydia pomonella. The sequence continues at coordinate 19,937,454 of NC_084712.1, read as the reverse complement.
GACAAATTGCAAGCAATTAATAACGATATACCTACGAAAGATGAATCGCAGTCTCGAACACGCTTGGAGGTAATAAAACTGAAATAAACCGACAACTCCGAAAAGCTCAAGAAAATAAATTTTCATATAACTGTAACACATGTTTGCCTCGGGGAAGTCAAGGGTTGTCATATAGAGAGATTTATAAATGGTACTAGTGTAAAAATCTTTTTACATTACAGCATTATTTTATGTTACACTTATTGTTATCTACTATATTTCGCCTGCGATTTAGTCCACGTCGTCGTTAAAAAAATTGAACTTCATATTCCTTTCCTAAGGGAGCTCTGTAGCATTCGAAGAAATGTTTTAAATTTCAAGTTCCTGCTTTCAACGATTTGGGCATTGTCTGTCAGTGTTTAAGAAAAGGTGCTGTTTATATATATACTTTTAAACTTCACGATTTACTCATTATTATTTAAGTTTATATATTATATAGATTAGTCTTCACTGAACTATTAAATATTATTTATTTACTGAATCACAATAGAGCAATCATTTGTTTTGAGTTAATTTTGTTGTGCTACGATTTGAAGTCAAAGACATTTATCACACTGCCGCCGTACCAGCAGAGGATATATTTCCCGCTTTTTAAACTTTAACTTTCTTATATAGGGTAAAATACCATGACTATAGCATGCAACCCAATATGGAACCCGTATCTAATATGTCCCCCCTCAACCCGACACGCGGCATGATTCACAAATCTCCGGAGAAAGTCATACAATTTTCATCCGGCGGGTCGGGAAGTGTCACAGGTGTGTCCAAACCAGTCTATCACATGTCCGTGCACGCCGTGTTCCATTGCTCATGCAAGCGACTAAACTACTGAGACCTCAATACTCATACAAACTACGCGTAATAAGAGACCACATAACACTGGTCCTGTTTCGATGGGAGCACTGGAAACTGGTCACGACGGATTTTTGCACATTTCACTCTCGTATGGCTTTCACTGCTCAGCCGGTTCTATAAGTCAATAACATCATAATCGCTAATTTATTAGTCGTTAAATAAATTGCTTGTGATTATGGCTTTCCTTAGTCTACTCCATCTGATGAGTGTTTTATAGGGACAATCAAATTTGGCTTCTAAGTGCCTGTCATTTCACACTTATTGTAATTGCTTCATAATAATGACATTAAAAAGTTAGGCAGTTAAATCGTATTACACCGATTTCTAGCAACAAACCCATAACACCATAAATATTTATCCAAGTCTCCACCGAACTTTTTGTAAAACAAGTCAAAACCCGAAAAGAAGGGATGTACTTTTTGTAAAAAAAAAAAACCCAAGTATCCCTAAAAAGCTAATTAGACAAAAGAGTGATTTGATGATTGTTGTACAGAGTACGCCGGTGTTAACACGAGATGAGTCGAAATGCCCCGAAAGCTTTCAACTAAAGTAGGCCGAGCTAATGTTTTGCCCATTATGAACTCTCCGCAGCTCCGCGAAAAAATATAAATTAAAACACCGCCGACGCGCCGAAATCCGCGCCTTCCTTGCCAGAAATATTATCTAGTGTATCGTTGAGGATTTTAATGTGTTGAAATTTTAAAAGCAGCGCTATTTAGCACGTTAACGAGTACAGTTCCTAACTATTTAGTTGAAAGCAAAGTTAGAGACGGCAGTGATTAAGCGATAGAGTCTGCGCCTTATGCTCGGTTACGGACCATTGCCCACCCTCAGGTGCTAAAGGCGTTAATACGATTAAGAGGTCTCTGATGGGCCCTCACAATAACACCCGATATATTCTCGCTCGCCGCTTCTCTCTCTTATCACGCTTCGGCACAATTTCCTCAATTACCAGGATCAAGGAGAAGTAATGAAATGAAAGTAATCATTATCTTATTCGTTTCTTTCGTCGCCAGAGGCCGCTTTAAATAAAGCATTAAAAGACTGCTACGGATTATCACACAATTTATTCAGGTGCTTAATTTGAGCGGCTATCTCACTTCGAGCACAATTTATTTTTATTTCACTTAATGGAGCCCCTGGACCGTAGAGATTTACCTTCAATTTTCCATTTTAAAATGCTTCCTTTGTGAATCATATTTTTTGTCTTATGGCTAGAAAGGAAATGGGAAATCCGTTTTATTCTAGCAGTTTACCCGATGTTAGCTATTTTGATTGGAAAATACGAGAGTGCGCACGCATCTTAAACTATTCAGTCACGAAAACTTTCTCAATTGCACCCAACTCACCGCCTACCTATGTACGTCAAACTTGTAACAAGTTACACGCTTGTCATACATCACAGGAACTTTCAACAATTATGGAACTGCAAATCCGTATTTAAATTGAGCACACATTTGGGCGTGCATTAAAGTCCGATCATAGCCTGGGAGAGCGCACATACGCTGCGCTGAATGGTTGGCAGTTCAATCGAAACTTTTGATTAAAATCAAGCAAACCAGCCACTGCACGCTGATTTCGACTGAGTGCTGATATATCTTTATTTGAGCTGTTATGTGTGCTCAAATGGGGATCTATGATTGGAATTCCATGTTTACACAATCGATTGACCTCCACGTGTTCACGTTTTCCAGTTAAAATAATTAAAATGGACGATATAGTGCACTCGTTATACGGATAGATAGAGGTACAAAATCCGTCTCGGACCTTTCAAATCAATTTGTTCCGTCAATTTATATTGGCGCATTTACTAGTTTTATTTGATTGTGGATAACCTTCTTTTTGTGAAGAAGTCGTGACTGGCAGCTTATTTTACAATAGAACTGGAAGCAATACCTAACCACAATCCGATTTAGTAATACCATTTATTGGAATCACTGTAGCTTAAAAAACTGCGTTCACAAAAGAACTTGCTAAATTAATGTAATTAAAATCTAAATTTTGTAATCATTTTGTTGCATTATTCATGAAATGATGGTTATCATTCCATGTTTATATTCACAAATAGTTACTAGCCTAGTAGGTAACTGGGAATAATGCGTTGTGTTTTAGATTGTCTGAGAAGTTAAAAGATATAAAACCAGAGGGAGCTCTTGATCGCGATCTGCCCTTACATTCGTCAAGTCAAAGAATCAGGGCCACTGGGACGCCTCGGCGTTCACTTATCATTTGTCTAAGAAAAAAATATTAAACTTCCACGAGAAAGATTTATGGCTATTTAAATCTATTCCGAATTACGGGGGCTCTCTTTGTTTATTAATATTCATTGCTCATTGCAAAGTGGGGTCCCAATTATCAAAGGTGTCAGGTTAAGGGTTCCGACGTCAAAATGCCACATGCAAAAATCATTTAAACACACGCCCCAATCTTTAGGGTTTAATCGGATTACGAGGGGAAATAGGGGAGCAACGGGTAGATCGAGCCGTGTATGTGGTCGGTGCGAGCGCCACGCCTGGCTGGCGAGCGTGGCGAGACGCAGCGTGGGCCGCCGGTGCGCCACGCCATGTTCGGACCCGACATGCACTCGCCGGGCTATGATGCGGAAATTCCATTAACGATCTCGAATTTACTGCTGCCCGGCTTCCGAGCTTCATCGATTTTATATTTAGAAATTAGTATCATATTTTCCTTAACAGATTATGAAACCATGGAGGGCACGAAATTCATTTAGTAAATATTACGCAAAATGAGGTGAGGTGAATTACGAGAGAGGTGACCCATGCATACCTCTTTCTGCATCTGACTGTACCTATATAGAAGTTAATGACTACTTATTCTTTACTAAACGAATTAAAACTAATACATTTATATAAAGATATTTAAAAAAAACATATGTTATTAAATAACAATTCGCAATACTTCAGCTTATTTTGTATTACTATTAATTTTAAATGTGTTGACAACGCAAAGATAATGAAAGTCCATTTTCTCCATGTATTTTGCAATCGAATTTGTGCACAGAAATGCAACATATTTTGCTTCAAGTATAGACATTTAAAAACTAAAGTGTTCTACACGACTTAGCAATTTATTCGACGATGTGCGCGTCATATTGAAATACAACTCAGACATCACTCGAGCTACTAAAAAGACATAATTAAGACGCTAAATAATGATGCCTCAAAACAAAGCATGTCCCAATTTCAAAAGGAAATACCGGCTTTTATCTGTCTTCATTTTCCCTGGCTTCCTCTTTCCTGTTTAACGTATCTCGGTTCTTGCTTCGCGAAGGCATTTGAAAAATACTAGAGAAAAGCTGCTGTCGGCTTACGTACCCGTTACTTCTGTTCAGTGGCACCTTTTAAAAGTTTTAAAGCTGTTTTGTGAACAAAATACTTTTGCTGGCGTAGATTGTAACGTACTTTCTGGTACAGGACAAGTACGTACGTACTAGTAAGTAGGAGTAATAATTGATATTCTTCCCGAAAAAGTTCTTTTCTATGCCGCTGAAGTTCACTGAAGTTCTTTCCACGTATGTCATTTTAATTTCAAGTCTGTTCAAAAGTTAACGCATATAATCTGGCGCCATTTTTTCTGATTCCATTTGACATGAAAATAATGTTTCCGACTCTTTACTAGCTGTTGTTTCTACCGTCACGGACTTAAATTGCTGAGCCACTTAGGGTTCAAGCTAATTTGGTTGCTAATACTAAAGGTATGAAATGTCCAATGTAAAGTAACTCAACAATTAATGTCCGTAGCTGTACCCTGCGTTATTTTTCTTTACTCTTTGCTAAGGTTTGGCTCCCGCGGCCGCCTAATAGAGGTTGGACCTACAGGTCCAAAATCCGTCTTAAATTCTTCAGCCCGACAGTTTTAAAGACAAAATAATATAAATCTACTTTGTAACGACTTTCAATACAAGCGTGTGTCTTCCATGCGCCCACAAATGAAAAATTGTCAAGACATATGCAAATTTGATTTCTCAAAATAATGATTCATAAAAATGGAGACCTTTTTATAAGCCTCTGGGTGACTAGAGGTTAAAACAGGAATTTACATAGATATGTACCGAGTTTAATTTACCCACCTCAAATACTCTAAATACTTTCTAGCGTGTGGCAATTAACAGTGTTATTTTATAACGTTGCGCTGTGACCTGTGACTGACGAATCCCCTAGGGTTGGGCAATCTAACGGCATGAAATTAGATAGATAGAATACTCTTTATTGGCACACCTCAGCAAAAGATACAGCTTAAGGAAAAAACAATTGAGCAAAGAATAGAGGCAGACAACAGGCAATAATTAAAAATTCGAAAAAAAAAATTCAACTTAGGGACATGGCCGTGGTCGATATCATAAATTGTGTCAAAATATTTTCCATAAATGAGGACTACGTTTGTATGAAAATTAGATTTCGCGCGGGTCCTTCACGCTCGTCTTAAAACAAATTAACTAGTGTGTAATATAAAAAAAAAAAAATAAAAAAACTTGTCTGTAAAAGTCAGCTTCGTCTTTAGGTATTTAAAAGAATGTAAACAAACCATAATTAGGTATTTTATTGGGCAAGAAAATTCTCAAGTTAATTAATTTAACTAGATGTGCAAAAACTTACAGAAGTCTTACTACGATATATTACTTTCCAACGTAACAACGAAGCTGCTGTATTCGTGCTATTTTGTTAATAGGAATATATCGGGATGATTTCATCAATCAATAGTAATTTAGTTTAGTAATATTTGCTATTACTTCGCATTAGTAAATAACCTAAAACAGGATCGAATATTTAGCCATTTGAGGGTAGATTAAAACATTATACGATTAAATGAAATAGGTTAAATCCAGAACGATGAAGGAACAGATTCTGGCAGTATTTTATTTAGTTGGTTAACTGATAAATGTTTCAAGTACCCGAAAATGTAAAAACACATTGTTTACATTTTTTTAATTACCTAAAGATACTGATTATAATTGAGGCTTGTAAAGTTTTATGAAGTTGCATAATTCAGTACCCCTAGTGTAAATTTGATCGATATCATAACGTGACGAACGCGTTTGCATGAAGTCTCATTTTGTATAGGATTTTGAGTTTCCAAAACGTCCCGCTTGGCGCACTCTTTCTAAATCCAATACAAAATGAGACTAAACGCAAACGCGTACGTCACGTTTCGAAATCGAATTTATTTACACTAGGGGTACTGATGCTCCTAACTTTCTGTGTTGGTAATACTGTGTGGGAGGTATTTGCATGCTTGTTACGTAACGCTGGTGACGCATAAATATTAAACACATTGATTGCAAATGAGAACAAAGGAGACATAATGGTGATTGTATAGGATGGGTACATCATAATTGTAAATATAAATATGAACCTGTTTCAGTCAATGTCCTCGGGATGATTGTGAAAGGATATGACAGCAGTTGATACCAAGCTATATGTAAAAGAGGCTAGTTTTGGTACTATTGGATGGACTTCCCCATAATTGACGACCGGTCTGGCCTAGTGGGTAGTGACCCTGCCTGTGAAGCTGATGGTAACGGGTTCGAATTCCGGTAAGGGCATTTATTTGTGGAAAAGGACAGGAAGAAACCGAGGTGGTCACAGATGGAGAATTAGTCATTCCCATTTGTGCCCGCCCCCCATTCAGGGGGAGGTCACATATGGGAATACACCAACGTTACGGAATTACCCGAATATACCTTGCATGTATTTTTTACGGTTCCGTAGCCAAAATGGCCTGCCCCGTACCTATTTTACCTATAAGTATTATGCCCCATGTCACAATGAAATCAAATTGACGTCAATTTATTAGTTCAAATCGACCTGAATGGCCTGAGAGGTGTTTTAGCATTACCAAGCATTACGTTACTTATTGCTACTTTCAGACAATGACATCTATCAATTTTGGCGACCTTTATATCCGCAGCCGTACTTAATAAAACTATATGCCATTACCAGCCTTAGTACGATAAAATAAGGTACACAATTGTAAAAATATTAAAGTGTATAATATCATCCCGTCTATTGTCGACTATTTGGGTAATTGCGAGAGCAATGTCTTACGCAAGAAAAATAACTCATTACAAATTATCATGCCGATCATTTGCCTATCGTATGATGAAGATGAATTATGATCCGACCATGACCTGAGACGTGCATATACTGCATATGGCACTATAGTTATGTGTTATGCAATGGGGCAAAGGGGAAAGGCCGCAAATTAGAAACACAAGCTAACGCTTGATTAGAAATTGTTTTTTTTTATCGTTTTCATGGACTCGTACATATCGGCAAATTAGAATAGTAGATAAGTAGTATAACTATATGGAATATTAAAATTCCTAATGTGTGTGTGAATGTCACGCCTTCGGCTGACAAAGGATGAAGGACTTTGGATCAGGCTATCTGAAACGAAAGGAATTCAAAATGCTATATCCATGAGCTCCATCATCCGGCTCATGGAGATGGTCGAAAAAGCTCTTGGGTAGTTGACGGATCTTTCCTAAGGGGGCAACTTCACAAAAGATTCCTATGGGTAAAAGTGTATCCGCCAGGGCAAAATCTTAAGATAAGATAGATTCTTAGTGTTACGAGACATTTACAATATGAAAGGCAATTTACATTTACTTGCAAGCGAAACATACCGCCTCATCAATGAGAGTTGAATTAAAATAATATTACAAAAAATATATTAGATACGTAAGAATGCAATTCGTCCCAAATGATCGCGCAATAGTTCATTTTACTAGTTTTCGTATAATAAGACACACACACACTAGATGGATATCCGCCTTCTCTTTCATCTCAATGCGTTTCATAAAAAATATTAATCATTTAATTAGAATTAGTAAGTTTTATTTTAAGTTTATTTTACTAGACAATATATTCATAGGAGGCATAAGTCTACCTTCCTATTCGTACTCTTCCTAGTACACAATTCAATTATAGGTAAGTAGGTATACGAGGTAGGCATCCGAGTTTCCAAATGTACCTACTTAGCGCTCATCTAGCGTAAGTATTCTTCATTTATTTTGTGAAGAGGTCATAATGTTCACATCTATTAGGTAACAAAGGACCTGGATCGTCGTTCTGAAAGCTTCCCGAAGAAGGGCGTGTTCAAATTTTGAACCAATAACCATTAAACCAGTGGCTTTGTGAACTGTAGTCCTGGTGATAAGATGGAAGTAAGTACGACTTCACAGGTGACCGAAGAGCTGGCAGCTATCTCGCACAACGTATTAGCATCGCAATACAGCGGGGAAATGCTGCCAGCATCCTCGGCACCATGCTAAAGGGGCCAAATTTTTTAGGCATCTTTTAATTTTATTTAGTATTAGTTTTTAGTTTTAATTTAGTTTTATTTAATAGATAAGTTAGTTTATTTTTATTGTATACATTACCCTACATTTAATTACTTTTTAATAAATGGAAATATTTTAGTAAGTACGTATTTGTCCATATTAAAAGAGAAAATGTTTTTCTCCATGATTTTTAGTATGTTATTAAACACAATGAAAAATTAGGTTGTATAGGTTTCGCTTTAAAAAAATTGAAATAATGAAAACTATAAACCTAGTTTTTCATTGTGTCAATAACATACTACATATATTATGCTGGAGCGATCGACGTCAAAATAAAAGTGTTTTTTTAAGATTTACTTGGTGGAAACCGTTTTCTCCCGAAATGGAATTTCATAGAAAAAGTATCGTTATTTTGCTAAGTCATTATAGCGTACTCACAATGTCTTAAGTGCCATAGACGCTAATGGCACTTAAATCCTTTATGCTAATTTTTACCATTGTGAACATTTTCCAAAAAACGAACCACCAGAAAAAACTACTAAACCCGCTCACAAAATTTCACGAGAATGGATTGAGAATTGCGACCTGTAGAAGAGAACAACCGGACATACAAAATCAGATTGGCCGAGTCAAAATGGAGACCTTCACTAAAGCTTCGGTCAATTAAAATTTTAAAAAACCAAATGTGATATGCGACGAGATATGCCAAAAAAATCTATTTAATACCAAACATTCCTTACATCATTTGGAAAAGAGCAGATACTCTTCAAACTGCTAGATCGATTCCTATCAGATATGCTAAGAACCGTCTCCGTAGCCTATGGATGCCTGAAACTCCAGAGGTGTTACATGCGAGTTGACCCTATTTAAGCTCTATTATAATTTTTTTTTTTTTTTTTTTAATTATACTACATCGGTGGCAAACAAGCTTACGGCCCGCCTGATGGTAAGCAGTCTCCGTAGCCTATGTACGCCTGCAACTTTTTTTTTTTGAGGGAGAGGAGGAGGAGAGGAGTAGTATATTATTTGAAGTGTATTATAAATTGAATATAACTTAAAATTTAGGGAACCAAGTCTCCTCTATATAGAATCAGGTCTCCCAGTTCCCCCCTTTTTATTTATCAGGATCTCAAGTTCACGTTAAACTGGTTGCTCAAGAAATCTAGGTATTCCCCTTACACAGGAATAAAAGGTTCAGAAATGATTATAGGTATAAAGACCTTGTCTCGACCCCGTACTTTACTTTTTCCGCGTTTATCTCGAGAGACTGTCGAAGGTTAGCTTTTAATGTAAAAGATGATTTAAGTCACATCACAGGTCCCGACGGATGTAATTAATCTTTGTCGAGACATATTTTTTTTGGAACTTTTAGATAATCTAATATATATATATATATATTGTTTTACTGTTGTAGACTTAAATTTTCAAGGTATTTTCCCTACTGCTATTTAGTTTTAATTTAGTTTTTTGCACCTCCTACTTAGGTAAATTAAGAGTTTTATTTCTCCACTACCTAAAGGTTGTCTAGAAGAGATCGCTTGTAGCGATAAGGCCGCCTGTTGTTTACCTCTATCTTTATGTATTATATGTGTTTCCATGTACATTTATTCTCAGGTTGTGCAATAAAGAGGATTTGTATTGTATTGTATTGTATTATCTACTTTGACACGAACCTTGCGTGCTAAGTCATACAAGGTGTTTATTTACGACCCGATTCGAAGAATAAGTTACGATAACGATAAGTTCTGGTTTAAATAAGTTCTCATTTAGATATCGTTTATATATCGTATAATTGACAGAAACAGCTCGATTCGGGCAACCAATGCCACTTTGACTTTAGAAATATCGTAGATAGATCTTATTGGGATCACAGCGGAATCGAAATAAATGTCAATTTTGACATGTCGTTTAGTTATCGATCTTTCCAAGATCTTAAACGTGTCTTAATCATTCTTCGAATCGGGCCGTTAGTCACTCGCAATAATTTACGGGCTGAATTTATCAAGGAAACTGAGCAACTTTTACCTTGAGGTCCAACCCCGAAATCGCGAGAAAAATATTGACTCTCCCATAGAAAATGTCAATTATTGCAGGTGACTAAATAAACATCCTGTTTAGAAATGTGTGTCACGTTAGGGCTCCATTATAGAGTGTGTGAAAGCAAAAGTCAAATAAATACTTCAGCAAACGATACTACAAACTTTTAGAATAGCATAGAACTACATATTACATAACTACTACAACAACAACAACAACAACAACACAACAACAACTTTGCGATAGTCGAGGATAAAAAAGCCAACAATTTCATACCAAATGTGACAGTACCTGTTAAAGAGATACGAAAAAGCGTGACAAGAGGGGGGGGATTCTAAAACTCGAAATTTTGTGAGACGTAATTAATGAATGACTCCTTGTTAGCTTACAAATATTCATGTATAACCGTACTATTTAATAATACATAACTTACGTATTTTTAGGGTTCCGTACCTCGAAAGAAAAAAACGGAACCCTTATAGGATCATTTTATTCTGCATCCGTCCATCTGTCTGTCTGTCAAGCCCTTTTTCTCAGGAACGCGAGGAGATATTAAGCTGGAATTTATATCAAATACTCACGTCCACTGTCCCTTGGAGCTGTGAAAAAATCAAACTTCTAAGTCAATGCAATCAAAAGATACAGCCGTTTATGTCGCCAATTCCTGCAAATTTTCGACACTCGCAAGGGAATCAAAACTTACAGGGCACTTCCCGTGAACTCAGAATCTTGAAATTTGGTACGAAGAAAGGTCTTATAGCACAGATAAAGGAAAAATTGCGAAAACCGTAAATTTTTGTACGGAACCCTCGATGCGCGAGTACGACTCTTACTTGGCCGGTTTTTTTATTATAGTCGTAATAAATACCTGAAACAAAAAAGAATAACATGTAAGAGAATCCACACATAAAACATCACAAACAGTTTCCTGACTCAATTACGTACTTATGTATATTCGTCATATGTTTTCAAAATAAATATATCAACGCAATACCCGCGACTAAAAATTTTTTTACACAACTTGAATAAAAAGTACAGAAACCCAGCAGACTGGAATAACCCGCTCAGGTTTTCACAACAACGATCACATGTCAAAACATAAAAGTTACGTTGCTTTGTGATTTATCGGTGTTACAAAAAGTACAGGAGATTCCGGCAAAACGGGATAAGGGGCAAGACGGTTTTTGGCTTAACTCAAAAAGTAACTGATCAAAATGAAGTTTTATTCAGGAAAACATGTCTAAATTTTTTTTTTATCTTTATTGCATAAAAGAAAACGCATCATATAAAAGGTGAACTTAATGCCTTATCTACTAGTTAACCTTTGGGCAAAGCAAATCATTTGTAGGCGGTGCAAAAACATGTTGTATTTTCATTTAATTTCTATTGTACCATACGCACGTAGTACATGAAGAGCAAGATTTTAAACAGAAGTATATTTTCAGAATTATTGGGTTAAAAAACCGTTTAAACCCGCGCCTTGGTCATATTGGTCATATCTTCAGTTGAAAATCTCGCGCGGCGCACCATAATATCTTTTGTTCCCTTATATCGTGGCTTTACACTTAATAATACTATCGTTTAATAAGATAAAACAGAATAATTTAATTTAATGTAAAATAATTTTATAATTTTATATTTCATTAAATAATTTTGTAATTTAATTTAATAATTTGTAACTTATCTGTAATAATTTATAAGGTAATTTAATTTAATTTAATTTAATTTAATGTAATCTAATCTAATACTAACATAATGATATAATTTAAAACTAACATTCTATGGATTTTTAAACAAATCTGAAATAAATGATTTTTATTTTTATTTTATTTATTATTATTATTTACATCCCTTCTTAAGTATCCCGTCTTGCCCAACCTCCCCTCCAAGACATACGTAAAAACATAAAGCTTTATTTGTCAACATCAATGATAAAATGTTAGCAAACAATGTCAGGGCAAATATGAACGGAATTCAAAGGCGTAGAGGCAAATCGTGACTTACCGAATTACGGATCGCAAGGTCAAACGATAGTATTTGAGCATTTTTAGGGTTCCGTACCCAAAGGGTCAAACGGGACCCTATTACTGAGACTCCGCTGTCCCCCCGTCCGTCCGTCTGTCACCAGGCTGTGTATCTCATTAACCGTGATAGTTAGCCAGTTGAAATTTCTACAGATTATGTATTTCTGTTGCCGCTGTAACAACAAATACTAAAAACAGAATAAAATTAATATTTATTTCCAATCTTGAGGTTTTCATCCAATCACCGAAGTTAAGCAACGTCGAGAGGGGTCAATACTTGGATGGATGACCGTTTTTATAGATAATGGTACGGAACCCTTCCTGTGCGAGTCCGACTCGCACTTGGCCGGTTTTTATATATATTACAGTCCCTATTTATTTACAAATAACTGTACAAATAGTACTTGTTTGTAATCCTTTAAGATGAATAGTATTTCATATAAACTTACTATTTGTAGCTCTTTAGATTTCACGGACCTATAAATCCCGGTCTTTTGATTGGCTTGCGTGGGGATATAGATCCAACACGTAGAGGCCCCTTGCAGAGCTTTAATGTCATGTAGAACACCTGCTGGAAGCCGTTCATAGGCGCAACAATAGACACCCATAAACTGGTCTTACTCAGCAAGCATTGGAACTATTGAGAAACAGTATAACCGTCTATGGATTGAAGTTTAGGTGGACAATGAGACTGGCTTATGAAAAGGCGCCCGGGCACCTGCCATAACAATGTTTTCACTAGTTATCGAGGCAGGCGGTGACTTGCCGTCCATTAACTTACTATATTAGTATGAAGAAGATTTGGTTATAGGACTAAGGCAAAAGTTCGTCTTTGTACATAATATTTTTATTTTTGTTTTGTTTTCTCTGTTTTATGTAAACCTGTTTATGTGCAATAAAGTGACATACATACATGCAAAAATGGGCATTTTTGAAAAACCATTAACTTTTATTTTATTTCTACTCATAGTGTCGAATTAAAAAGGGGAACAAATGACAGTTTTAGTACGCATTTTCACATACCTACATTATGCATGGACCGGACCGTCACAAAACTGGCGTACAAAATTTATTTGAGAAACTGGGGACACTTTTTTGGGTGAAAATACCACTTCTATAGTCATTATAATATGATTGTTTCTTTCAATCTATAGTTAATTCTCGTGATTTAAAGTCTAAATAACCCAAAAAAAATAGTTTTTGGAAAAAAAATTGTAGATACACTTTTTTTCTGAAAATTCTTAAACTACGAGTATATTTTAATATAAAACAAATCAACTTCATGCAGCCAAGCCGTCAGTCAGCCCACAGCTGACCATAATAACTTGTTCCCGACCACTTCAGTGAAACGGTACATCTGTAAGATGCTGATATCGATTTACGTTATTTCCGATTCGATTTTTCTATCGAGAGAACTAAGTGTAAGTAATTTGGTACCCATTGCAACATTAAAGTAATGCTTTCTTATATTGCAAACTTTAAAGTAGTTTACAACTTCAAATAAAATACAAAGTAAAGTTCGTTCGTGAAAAAAACTTTTATGTATAGTTTCTTGTGAGACTTCCTAGGCTTTTCTAACAAGATATGGTGAGTAAGTATTTTTTTAAGTAGATATAGGTATAGGATATAGGATACTAACATAATGTTAAGGCTAAAATGTTACTAACAAAATACGGATCGCTTTTTGATCTAAAATAAAGATTTTTTTATTGTTTTATTTCTGATATTTAAAAAGCCTGACCAGTAATATACGAATATGATCACGCGCCATATTGCGGAATTTCGTTAGAACAAAATTTTTCATACTATACTTAACTGTCACCTTATACATGAGAATAACAGCGCCCTCTTGACAATGATCATATATTTCTGGTCGGGCTTTATATTTGGCACGATGCGATATCGTGCCGGTGGAAGGTATAGGTACCGTATAAGCTGACCCAATAATTTTTTTAAAATTGTTAAATCTAGTCAAAATAATATTTTGAAATCCGGATCGCCGTTAGATTTTGCACATTTCCGATTTGTCACGGTACGGTCGCGGTGAAGAAAGTCCGCGCTCGATTACGTCGCAGAGAAAACTGATTTTCACGGTCAGGTGCAGTCGGGCTACTTGAATTATGTTACACTTATTATATTGATAAAATGCGCCAACTCTTTAACCTTATATCAACTACACGAGGGTGCTCAACCACTTTGAAATTTTTCAACGTTATATGAAATCCAACATAATATTTTTTTTTAGAAATTTATTTAAGTAGTTGTTTTCACATTATTTGAAAATGTGATTTATAAGTTATTAAGCAATAAAAACATTTGTATTTGTGTTTGTATATTTTTTTTTTAAGTTTATAAGTACAAAAAAAATTAAGCCCCCTTAGCAGTTTTGCTATGTATACTTAGTACGACTGTACTTATAATCTAACGGAAGGTATCATGGTAAACAAAGGTATAGTCAACAGGAGAAAAAGCTAAACAGGTGAGATTTACGAAGTGACCTACAGCCTTTTCTGTTTTCAAGCTCCTCGTCCACTTGTAAACATTTTTGGTGTCACTCATATTCTACTAATTTTGTCGACGTAGCATGATTATTTCTGTCATAAAAAGTATCTTACATCCTTCCCCGGGACTCAAACTATTTAATTACCAAATTTCATCTAAACTGGTTGTCTAGTTTAGACGTGAAACACACAGACAAATAGACTTACCTACATTCGCTATTATAATATTAGTACAGGTTCGAATTCTTGGTACAAACAAAACCGTCCTCGCGTAATATTGCATAGAACATCTAGAGATATATCTACGGACTATTACAATCAAACTGTCCAGCTGCGGCCCGTATTTTACCTTCACTCTCACACTTTCCTGTCTCACTCATTAAAGCTGTTGTAAAACGAATTCTATTACTAGCACCATAAACTTTACATTCACAAAGCAAAATAAGGTGTGATAAGAGTTTGTGTAAGATACAGAAATTCCGCGTTCTAACGGTCGCTTGTCATTACGCAGCTGTGAATGGAATTTAATAAACACGAAATAAGAGAATACACATTAATTGACAGGGATATAATCGATATTCTGATGGCGCCATTTTTTACGTTGAATAAGTAATCATTAAGCTGCGAGAATGGGAAATATTAATTAAAATATCGGTACCTACAGCACGCGGTTGTTACAAAATTTTCTTGATTACAATACAATACAATATGATATGATATGATATGATATGATATGATATGATATGATATGATACGATACGATACGATACGGTACGGTACAGTACATTACGGTACGGTACTATATGATACGATACAATACAATACAAATACTCTTTATTGCACACCTCAATAGAAGAAAACAATAGAAAAGAAAACAGCAACACAAACAGATGTAAACAACAGGCGGTCTTATCGCTAAACCGGCCCAAGAGCATGTCGGGCCACGCTCAGTGTAGGGTTCCGTAGTTACTCTTCCGTCACAATAAGCTAAACTGGAGCTTAAAGTATAGTAAATTGTTAACCAAGGGATGAAACGGTACCTTTCACCTGAGTTAAACAAATAGGCAAATATGCATAATCAGTACCTAATTAAAATAAGTCTTTTTACTATGAAGGGCAAACTTTTTGCGATAACTCAAAAACAGCTAAACTGATCATGTCCGCTATAGTTTTCATTTAATGTCTTTCTTAAGCTCTACTTCCACGATTTTTTTCATATTTTTTGGACCTATGGTTCAAAAGTTAGAGGGGGGGGGACACATTTTTTTTTTTCTTTCGGAGCGATTATCTCCGAATATATTCACTTTATTAAAAAATGTTTCTTGAAAACCCCTATTAGTTTTGAAAGACCTTTCCAACGATACCCCACACTCTAGGGTTGAACTGAAAAAAAAATTTCACCCCCACTTTACGTGTAGGGGAGGTGCCCTAAAAAAAATTAAATTTTTAGATTTTATTGTACGACTTTGTCGGCTTTATTGATTTATATATCCATGCTAAATTTCAGCTTTCTAGCACTAACGACCACGGAGCAAAGCCTCGGACAGACAGACAGACAGACAGACAGACAGACAGACAGACAGACAGACAGACAGACAGACGGACATGGCGAAACTATAAGGGTTCCGTTTTATGCCATTTGGCTACGGAACCCTAAAAAGCGATCTCTTCCAGACAACCTTTTGGTAGCCTACCTCTTGCAGTACCTCTTGTTTAATTTAAACGCTATTTCGTCTTGCCTTGAACTCCCCTATTTATGTGTCCTTGCTTCATACATAATACACATCTGAAATTATTTTATTTTATAATATAAAAATGCCAAATGGTTTAAATTCGTTAACTACATTTGTGCAATAGTGCAGTGTGCAACAAGGGGGATAAGCGAAATTTTGCAAATATTTTTACCTCCGAAGTTACACACAATGATTTTCATCACACTAAACTTATGAAGAAAAAACTAAATTTAATCGAAATAATTCTTAAATACGGTGACATTTCAAACATTCGTCCGCTATATTGTTAATCTTTGACAGGTTAGGCATCGATGGCACAAACCAGCTACAATTGAAAATTCTGTAAAAATATTCTGTAATAATTGAAGATATTTAAACATAAACAATAAAAAATAAATTATAAACGTAAGTATTTTAAAAGTAAAACTCATTTATAGGTACCTACTTGGTTCGTATGAATTAGTGACACAATAAAAAAAAAGCTATAATTTCCTCACGAGTAATTTGACAATCCATAACTACCACTGGAACAAATCAGGCCTTTGTCCTTCAGTATACTTATGTGCATGAAATAATATCATTTTCGAGCAAGTATGATGAAAAAATATTTTCCACCATGTCAATATTCTCACAGGAAAATAGTGATTACGTTTGCATGAATATGTGGTCGTCCACTTTCCACATAAACTGTGAATGTGTTCATAGACAGAAATATGATGAAAAGGGGCAGCAGGTTAAGCTGAGTATTATGGTTACGGACATATTTTATTCCTTAGACATTTTCTGTCAAGTGGAAACACGTCCTTATAGATTTTGTATCCCGCGATGCGTAAGAACAATGGAAGAAGATAGTAAAGATTCATAACAGTAACCTTCGTTTTATAAACTGAAATAGATGTCATATATATAGGGTACTAAAGAAAATGTGACCAAGTTGTCCAATGGCGGAGTCCGGGTAGGAACTGGCGTCTTCAGGAGACGCGGCTAAAGACCTCTAGGCTACCCGGCCACGGGGGTACCCGTACCACTCTTGAGTAGGCATACTCGTATGTAATCCCGACGCTCGAGTCTGGACGCTCGAATTGGGTGTGCAGCGGGACGGGGCGTGTGGCGTGCATGTTAAACAAATGCAAACGTATAGGAGCGGCTTAGTGCACGCTGCTCAAATCACTTGTGAGCCCGACGCCACACTGCACTCCCCGCCGAACGCTTCACTTCGAGCGTCCACTCAGACCTTACACTCAATATGTCTTTTACCTTCTATGCGAATCCCTTAAGAGTTTATGATACTACCTACTTTCGTCCATTTCTCGAATATTAGTATGAAGATGAAGAGATCGTCTTAACTGTACTCTGATAAGCAATAGCTAATCTTTGTGCGTGAGGCCTGCGGATAAATACCTTGAAATTGTTGGATGGCGTAAAAATTGAAAGTGCTGATCAGTTTTGAAGCACGCGCTTTATCAGGAGCGGTGTTCAGACTTTATCAATCTTATTTTGATTTGATCTTAACCATCTTAACTTCCGACAACCCCATGTCTCTAGCTGACCTACGTTACACATACACATAGACATATCTCGTTTTGTGAAGCTGTTAGAGAAATATTTTTATTTATTAATCGCGATTATACAGGGGGCCTTTGTTCTCACTGACCAAACTCTGAGGGGTAAATATGCTGAACTACTTTTACTATGGGGACAACCCTTAAAATCGCGAAAAAAATCTGCCGCCTCATACATTTCAGTGAATCAGAATCAATGTTTTATATGAAACAGGTATTTTTTTTACTCGATTTCGGGGTTGAACCCATATTAAAAGTTGTTCACTATGACCTACGTATTCGACCCTCAGAGTTTGATCAGTTATAACGAAAACAACCTGTACCTATATTGTAGAGAATGGCAGTTACTTTTGACTCGTAGTTTGATGCTTTCTGTACGAGTGAGATGCACTGAGGTTGATATCAAATCTGGATCTGATTTTTCAAATCTGAACGCCGCACGTCACTCGTGAGCAACCAATCGCGGTCAATTGTGTTGATGCAACCGGTAGAAATGTTTCGTTATCGACTAAGACAGGTTGACGCAAATTTGAGACAAAGAATCCGAAACTGGGCGGCTTATTGAGGTTTTGCCAATCACATCAAACTTTCATCGTCGTGTACTGATATTGATACGGGTAAAGTGCCAATTACATCCACACTTTATCAGGCCTGATATTAGGAATTTTTCCGTTTCACCAAATATCAGCACATTTACAATATTTGAAATATAAAAAAATGGTTCACATGCAAAAATATCAAACGTTGAACATTTTTGGCCATTAGAGACAAAGTATTTTTTACATCCCAAATATTGTTAACGATGTGCTGATATTCCGTGAAACGGAAAACGATTATCAGGAAGTGTGAATGTTTATTGTGGGTTGATACATTTGTTACAAATAAGGTATATCTAGTCCTGTAAATAGTTGATATAGCACCAGTACCCCTAGTGTAAATATTTTCGACAGCGAAACGTGACGTACGCGTTTGCGTTAAGTGTCATTTTGTATGAGATTTTTGACTTTCCAAAACGTCCCGCTTGGCGCGCTGTTCAAAAACCCATACAAAATGAGACTTAACGCAAACGCGTACGTCACGTTTCGCTATCGACTAAATTTACACTAGGGGTACAGTTTATAAAAGAAACAAAATCGAGCAAAAACAAGTTTAGCATGAAAGAAAACTTCAATTCGCTGTATTTTTTAAACTATGGTATTTGAAGCTACATAAATTAATTACACGATTAGATATATGTTATCCTATTGTAAGTATAACGTTTCAGAGCAATCTAGCTTTTCGTTTTAAATGAGAGCGTAACTGCGTTAATTTGAGGCATAAACGGCTGTACCTTTTGATTGTGTTGGCTTAGAAGTTTGATTTTTTCACAGCTCCAAGGGACAGTAGACCTGAGTATTTGATATAATTTCAGCTTGATACCTCCACGCGTTCCTAAGAAAAAGGGTCTTGACAGACAGACAGACGGAAGGACGGACAACAAAGTGATCCTATAAGGGTTCCGTTTTTTAGGGTTCCGTAGTCAACTAGGAACCCTTATAGTTTCGCCATGTCCGTCTGTCTGTCTGTCTGTCTGTCCGAGGCTTTGCTCCGTGGTCGTTAGTGCTAGAAAGCTAAAATTTGGCATGGATATATAAATCAATAAAGCCGACAAAGTCGTACAATAAAATCTAAAAATCTAAACTTTTTAGGGTACCTCCCCTACACGTAAAGTGGGGGTGAATTTTTTTTTTCGCTTCAACCCTAGAGTGTGGGGTATCGTTGGAAAGGTCTTTCAAAACTAATAGGGGTTTTCAAGAAACATTTTTGATAAAGTGAATATATTCGGAGATAATCGCTCCGAAAGAAAAAAAAATGTGTCCCCCCCCTCTAACTTTTGAACCATAGGTCCAAAAAATATGAAAAAAATCTTGGAAGTAGAGCTTAAGAAATACATTAAATGAAAACTATAGCAGACATAATCAGTTTAGCTGTTTTTGAGTTATCGCAAAAAGTTTTCCCTTCATAGTAAAAAGACTTTCTTTAATTAGGTACTGATTATGCAAATTTGCCTATTTGTTTAACTCGGGTGAAAGGTACCGTTTCATCCCTTGGTTAACAATTTACTATACTTTAAGCTCCAGTTTAGCTTATTATGACGGAAGAGTAACTACGGAACCCTACATTGAGCATGGCCCGACATGCTCTTGGCCGGTTTTTTTTTTATTCTATATTTCAATAGCCTTTATGCGGAGAGCAGGGATCATCTTATATTGTTTAGGATACTGTTTAAATTGTGTTCCGTGTTTTATCTATAGATTTGTCAGTAAAAATATTTGTCAAAAATATATAGGGTAAAAGGTTCGTCAATGGACAAGTGTTATATTTATTGCATAAATGTTTAAAATGAAACGTATTCTGTGAAGTGACCTTGTTTTGCAGTAAAACAAGGCCACTTTTACCCTATATATTTTTGACAAATATTTTGACTGAGAAATCTATAGATAAAACACGGAACACAATTTAAACAGGCACCTAAATAGGAAAGAATTCATATTTTTTCACTTTCTTCCATCGAATGAACCAACGGAATTGATTGAATGACTGAAATGAATGGACTGTATATGACTTCCGTTTGCATTAGGTGGTCAGACAATAAGTGTCAATTTCGGAGGGATATAAAATACCCGAGCCCATGAATTTTCCGTATTACCGGACTGCGTGACTTGGCTGGCGAAAGACGAGATTAATAGGCCCCTGGCCGCCGGTCACACCGTAATGTCATAATTATACGATCATTAACGGGCCCCTCTAATTTCTTTGAGCTTTTATGACGAGGTGGTTTGGCTATTTATATTAATATTTTTAGTTGTCCAAAGAAGAGACGCTTTCCAGATAGATTTTGTTGTTATTGTTGTTGCTATCTCTATGGCATGCGCATAATTATATTGCTGTCAAACTCACACATTGGTCAGTGACATTAACAACCGGCATCATAAGCGGGACAGCAATATAATTATGCAATAGAGATAGCAACAGGCGGGTCAATGTACGAAATATATCTAGAAAGAGTCTCTGATTTAATAAAGGTTCCTGACTTAGTGTAGTTTGGTAGTCAACAGAAATATTTTTGAAACGTAAACCTTTACAAAATGTGTCTAATGACACATTTCTTTGGCTTTGAAACCTAACCACCTAACGGTTGAAACGCCTGTGATATTGACCCAAAGACGAGGCTGATGATACTCTGGCCGCCGGTCACACCGTTATGTCATAATTATACGATCATTAACGCTGCGGGTGCGATTGTTAACGCTTCTGCGCAAGCTCTCACTTTTGACAAGGTGAATTAACGGTGAAAATATAATAAAACAGTAAGTCAGGGTACGTTTACAACATGCCAATCGTTAACCTAGGGAACGAAACGCAACTGTCTCTGTCGCACTAATATGGAAGAGTGATAGGGAAAGATAGCTACGCCACGCAGCGTGAACGATTGGCATTCTTGTCTACGTACTACCTAGGTGTGGGCTTCAAAAGCGGGATAATTTGAAAATAGCAAATATATGTATACTAAACTAGAAACACTTTTTACTGCAGCATTTTTTTTTCTCCTATCACGATGAAAAGAGTTCGTGATTCTGAGTAAGATAAAACATAAAAAAATCCAAATCGGAAAAATATAATGAAGTGTAGATATATTGAAGAGGCCCGTGGCTTCATGGATTAATCTTTTCGCCGCCGTTGACTTGATAAAATAGTACATTTCGTGTCCCACACGCCACAACTTCATATCAAGTTGTGGTTTTGGTCAGGTTTGTATACGTGCAATTTTTGACGTGGCGTTGATGACACTTTACTACAGTTAATTATTTCATTTCTAATTGGGCAATCTCATAATACGAAGTCGTTATCTAAAAACACAACCGAGTCCTATATTTGGAGTATAAAATAAACCTAAATATATGTTTATTTCAAAGTTTTTCCAAAAAACCGGTTCCGATCCCTGCTTTAATTACGCCATTGACGTGACGGCGAAAAGGTTTAAGGTCAAATATCTGTGTTAAGCTTATTTTCAGTAAGTCATTAATTAAATTAACTGTAAGGTTAAATGCTACTATGTAGGTATACCAAGCTGTTAAGAATGAATTTTACTTTTCCAGCGTACTTTTGCCGCTACGGTGTGCAGCTGCGAGCGTTATCAGTCCCAGATCTCAATTCCGATGGTCCGAATTGTTCCGTCGAACTCTGCCTCGAATACATTACTGACCCCGCCGTCCCCGGCACAAAGGCATTCACTCAAAGGGTCTAAGTTCTGTCCTAGCACATTGCTCTGCTATGCCAAAAGGGCCGATGTGTATTTTGATTTTGGATGTGCAGTCGGAATCTGTCCAAAATTGCAAAATTTTCACTTGGAAAATATTCGTAAACTTGTAAATTTGTATAGGAAACGATTTTTTTCGATTTCCAAAATGAAATTTTCCAAAATTATCCGAGGAGTTATCCAACTTATTGGAAATTTACAAATACAATGTAATG
Organism: Cydia pomonella; assembly: GCF_033807575.1. Taxonomy (NCBI): domain Eukaryota; kingdom Metazoa; phylum Arthropoda; class Insecta; order Lepidoptera; family Tortricidae; genus Cydia; species Cydia pomonella. The sequence continues at coordinate 19,914,885 of NC_084712.1, read as the reverse complement.
TTTGATCATTACATGTAGAAATAGAAATAGTTTATGTGGTGTAAAAATAAAACCCTAACCCATAAGGTAAGATGGGGTAAAAGAAACACTGGGACAAGATAAACACTTGTAAGAAATCCTCATACTCCTCTTGCCCTGAGCCAAATAAATTATGTTAAGACCTTAATACATCTTATTCTAGTACATTCTATTACCAAAATGGATGCAACACCACTAAGACCTAACTCCAGAAAGCATGGAGACAACCGCAAAGACGTCCAATTGCAATAAAATTTACTATAGAGTGTTAAGTATTAAAAATTGTCGTGGTAAAGGGTTAATAATAATAAGTTTTTTGGCACAGTTTTTTTCCACCTAATACTCATAGAGACAGTTCTAGCAACCTCAAACATAATTAGTTTGCGTTGTTTTTATCACAGAGTTCCCGTCCTGTCTCCATCATCAGATCAGCTGCATGTCATCATAATATCGCATTGTTCATCCGATTTACTTAAGTATGCAAAATATCAGCTCAATAGGAAATTGGGAAGTGGCGGGTCAAATATATCTTTCAAGATTTGACCCACACCAACTTACTTACTTACTTACTCCGTTGGCTCAGCGACCCCAAAATGAGACTTGGCCTCCGACACAAGACAGCGCCACTTTGCGCGGTCCTGTGCGCCCTCTCGCCACTTGTCGACTCGAAGCGCGCGCCGATCCGCCTCCCCCATGTCGCTCCAGCGATACCACCACCACACCATCCCCATACCCCACACCAACAAACATAATAATAATAACTGGCTAGGCTAGGCCTCTCTAGAGTAAAGAGTAATAGGGTCGGATCTGTCCAGATGACTCTCGATGACTCCACGTAAAAATAATCGGACAGACAGACGGATATGACGAATCTATAAGGGTTCCGTTTTTTTGCCATTTGGCTACGGAACCCGAAAAAACAGGGCAAGTTAAATAAAAGTTTGTAAAAAAATACAGTAGCTTCTTATCAAATATCAATCTAACGACAAACGCAACCTTTAAAATCCGTCATGCTACTTGACAAGCAGTTATCATTCGTTGGTCGATCGATTAATATAGTCATCTAATATCATTATGTTACCATTGAAAGGTAACCTTCACTGGAATGAACGTAATAACAGTGCAATTCACTATAAATACTGTAAACAAAAACTAAAACGTACAAGATAATGATCATATCAATTACTGAAGTTTTACACGTTATAACGAAAATTATCGCTATCAATTCCATATCCGCTATATTACTACCGAAACCGTCAAATCGTTTAAGAGCCATCAACGTGCTCACTAGCGCCACTGCCTAAATAATTGTGATTATTTAAATTATACGATAGATATTTAAAAAAGAGGGCCGCTACGTACAGTATTTTGTATTAAGTACTTTTGAATACATCATAATAGTATTTACGTTGCTGGATTCGTCAATCTAGGCGTCCAAAGTTAAACGGCCGTTTTTGTTTCTGACTTCATTGATTGACGAATTCCAGCAACATAAAAACTAGTTTGATGTAATCAAAAGGTACTTAAATACAAAATACAGTACGTAGCGGTCCCCTTTTTTAAATATCTATCGTTAAATTTAAATACTCGTAATCACAATTATTTTCCAGTGGCGCTAGTGAGCATCGCTTTGCAAAGTTTATCTAAATTCTAAGAGTGGGTTCCCATTTACACAAAACGTATTGTATTCTAGCTAGTAGTTTTAAAATGAGAGCGGAACTACGTTTGTGTGGAGAACCGAGCTTGCTGGGGACCCTTCAATGTCAGTGTTACCGTCAATGTGTGATGACTGCGAGCCGCCTTTTATTAGGGCCTCCCGCTAGCTGGCGCTGGGTGCACGGAGCGGACGAGCGGGTTAACGAAAAATAGTATGAGCGACGCTATACTGAAGCGGACGCGTGCAGCGGATTTCACTACAAATGCGCGCGTGCGCACGCGGCGGGCGTCCGCGTCAGCTAGCGTAGGCCCTTATGCTAACATCTAACTGTGGAATCATTGTAATCAAAGCGGTATTTTTAATATGGTGACCGCTGTGATATAATCTAGTCTCAATTAAATTCGATACACAGATCGATAGCATCTGAATATAGCTCATTACTTCGCACAGCATCAGCTTCGCTCCGCAAAAACGAATGAGCAAAAAACATAACAGAAATTGACATTACGAATTGGGATGCAAGTTGATTGAGCAAAACGGGTTTCATTTAATCGAAATGGACCATCTTCACGCGATGAAGTTGTGAGCAGTTTCTGCACTCGTAATAAGTGCCACTGTAATAAAGTGAAGTTTTAGTGCGTTAAGCTGGGTTTAAAGTAAGGTTCCGTCTTGTTGTTAATAATATACTATTTACAACATAATACGTACTTACCTATATGAAAATTTTAAGTTGTCAGTGTTTACCATGATCTTATTTACACACACATAATCACGCAATGTACGATTGCGTTAAGTTCAGGGTTTCCTAAAACTATAACCCCCATGTCTGGAGGAGTTTGCGTACCATAATTTGAGTCGGATTGAATAATTAGATTTTTTTCCAGACTAAAGAATGTTATTTAGAATAAATATTGACTTTCTACATTCTAATTCTGGCACTTCTAATTCGATCGATCGATTAGTGTGGTAGGCGTTGGCTGATCGACGGATACACTTATCGATCGATGTTGATCCATATCATCGATTGGTGTGGTTGGTGTAGTAGAAACTATCGATCGACGTCCACTGTTCCATTCTAGTATCGATCGATTGGTCTAGTAGAAATAATCGATCAAACGACGCCTATTCCATCCTACCATCGATCGTATTATCGATGGTCTAGTAGAAACTATCGATCGATGTTCGACTGTTCCATTCTACCATCGATCGATTATCGATAGATTGGTGTGGTAGCACTCCTTAGGAATGTTATCTCTGTATGATCTTCCATAGCGCAACCCCATTATGTTCCGAGGATTGTAACCACCATAGGTGCGCAAGTCACTCGATGTATGTTGTTGTTTTTTTCATCTTGGCCGATTTTTTTACCTTCTTAATGAATGTCTTCTTGTACTATTTACTACTATCCGATATTGATTGATTATACGTTTATACGGGGTGCCGTTCAATTTATAATACAAACTTTTAGCATAATTCATTTAACTACTATGGAAACTCATAATAAACATTATGTATAAAAAACAAACCACAGAATGTTGTTTGTCATACTAATTAAATTACAGAATACTGTATAGCCATAAAAACAGTCTTCATAACAATCCTCAGGAATAATTTTACTTCTAATAACATTCATTTCATATTATGATTAAACTGTAGAACTAAATTTTAATGAATTATCAGGTGGCATAATTTTCTATGACATATTAAATTATACAAAATCTACTCATTGAACTTTAAGGCTGGTTAGGTACGACGACGAGCGAAGCGAGGAGGAGTGTTAGGTAGAACTGTGACCATATGGACAGAAATGTATTTTTGCTCGTTCATTTTCACTAGGCGTTTATAACCTTCAATATTATGATATTAGTTTTGATGCATGAAAACCCTTCTGAATAATAAATTGTATAAAAAATAAACATTATGCTGGTTGCCTGTTATGAAAATACATTATTATGCTAGTTAATTATTATTACTTTCGACATTATGCAATTTGTTTTTATTTCACTTATTTTATACCGAATCATCATTTCTGCAATTCAAAATTATTGCAATTCAAATTATGCTAAATGAATATTCGCAAAAAGTTGTTATAAAAACATTACACACCCGTTTATACGTTTTAAATAAAAGATACGTTTGTATTAATAATAATTTTCTAAAGCGGATTCACTAACAACCTGACATGTAATGCGTTGTGAGGCAATTATCTCTAGATGGCGATAAGCACATCATTATGTACCATCTACGGACGTTAAACGCTAAAAGATACATTTAACAATTGTTACCGTTGAACTCGAACATTCTCTTCGTTAATTGTCGTTAATTGAGCAACGGGTTTTTCATACAAAAGTTGGACTATAAAGGTACTTCCGGATTCAACACATGATTACTGGCAGCAGTATGTTTCGCAATACTTACTGCAGAAAACCAGTTCAGTTCAGTCGGGGTTGGGCCCCAGCCAGCATATCCTGCTGCAAGGCTAGGAAGAGGAGACTACGAGGGGGAGACAATGTTAAGCCAAAAATAGCACTGCAAGCTCATGACCTCTGCTGATTCAGCCTAAGCGGCCTAAGCGAGTCGGTGGAGTGCTGCGTCACATCGACACCGGCTAAGCATCTGAATGCTAATTCAACAAAGTATTCACGCAAACCACTTATCGAATCTGCATTTGTTGCTTGCTGCAGAAAACGTCCAAAAAGGTTATTTTATCGAGAAAATTAGAGTATTGAATTTGTCATATGTGACATTAATGTAGTCGACAGTTAATACTAACCTACTACTACTACTAATTTACTAGTTAGTAATCTGCAGCAGTATTCCTGCGCAACAATACTGCCGACTGCATTACTATACGGAGTCACGCTGTTTTTGTCGCCTAAATAGTGTTTCAGTTGGTAATTTATAAAATGTGTAGTATGGTGTTAGTTTGTAAGGTATTTGTAATAGGTGGCCTTGTTGCCGGAATCAAACTTAAAATAAATAAAAATTTAAATTACTGGTGCCAAAATGTCAAAATCGATGTTGCCCGCCCCGGATTTTTTTATATTTCCTGTGCGGCAGTGTAATGCAGTCGGCAGTAATGTCACACTGCAATACTGCTGTGCAATCTGAACTCGAACGTCACCTTACGTTCTCAGTCAGTCGGTTCAAAAATATACGTTGATAAAAAAAATTCACTGCTGCATATTGTTGATAATTTTCAATAACGTGTGCATTTGTTGTATGACAATAAAAAAAAAGATATTTTGAAAATTAGTCGTTTATTTAGTTACTATCTATTCTTTATCAGTATTAAGGTCATTTCACGCAAAAAGTGAATGTTTCCATCGTATTACGATACAAAGTCAAGGTAAATATGGACTATTAAATAACAGGTTCAGTCTTTGTTAGTGTATTTACTTTTTATATCAGATTACACAAACAGTAATGTTGAAATGTCACTTGTTATATGTTGCAGAACCGATTATAAAAATAAAAGAAGAATAAGATGATATTTAAAAGCGATTGTTTGCAAAATTTTCATTAGTGCATAAACGGTATATTAGGACGATCTGTGTAATATTGTCCCTAAATGCGTCCGCTAGCTGGCGCGGGTGCACGGAGCGGGTAGACGGATTAATGAAAAGTAGTACATATGAGCAACGCTAACTGGCGCGAACGCGTGCGACGGATCTTACCTACAATCACGCGAGCGGAAGCGGGCGCACGCAAGCGGGTGCCCCGCGTGCGTGCGCCCGCTTCCGCTCCTTGCACTCGCGGCAGCTAGAACACTCTAAATATTTATTAGTTTTAATATTTATTTATGGTGAAGTGGGCCGTGAGCGATTTCGACATCTCTTCGAGCCGAATTTGTGCTTATAGGAGGCCTTAGTCACGATGACAATCGTAGGTACGACAAACGCCAAACGAAAAGAAAAAATGTATCGAACAGATCATACGATAAGTTACGTGACTATGTCCATACATTATAAGTTTCGATTAGCATTTTCTATCAACTATTGTCTTCGCTTTTATGATGAAAAAAGAGCTATCCCCGAACTGCGAAGCTTGCAATGTTGTAGAGGATGTTTAACATGTATTGGTGGAATGTGTGCGGAACGAAGGTAAAAGACAAATATTGTTGAAGTCAATAAATCTTAATAGGTTAGATGTATGCGCATTCCAAAGCATCTTGGCGACACCAAATTCAGAAGAGGCAAAGGAGGTATATTTATTTATCTATAATTCTATTAGTCAGTATACTGTCAGGCCGTGATTGATGATTGATTGTAATGTACATAGTTTGAGGTACGATGGGACTGGCGTAATCTTTAGATTAAAAGTCCCTAACTATTGTCTTCTTGTCTAAGCCTTTTCATCTATCACTTCCTCAGGCGGTTGGTAGAGTTGGTGGCGCCATGCACGGCGATTTTTTTGGTAGCTGAATTTTAGAACGAAAACGAATTGTTCTACTCGTTTACTGTAATGGTTGAATTATAATTTCATATACCAAAGTGTAATTGCGTACTTTTCATGTATGGTCTCCCGACTAACCTATAATATTCATAAGCAAACGCTATAGTCAACTATAATGAAATTGACCAGTCACGTAGCGCCGCGGTCCAGTGGCAAGACACCAACGCGCGACTATTCATGAGTTACATCTTTAATTAATTAGGTTTTTATAGAAGAAAAAGTATATTATTAGATGACTCGTAGAAAAAGTATTATATACATATAATTTATATAATCAAGCTTTTCAGTCGAGTACAGTGTTTAGCCCCACGAAGCTTGCTGAGTGGCTTAATGAAGTTATGATTGCTCTAAAATAACTATTATAATTATTTTTTTGTTACTGACATAATGCAAAATCAGCTTCATGCAGCCAAGCTTCAATCAGTCCGTAGCTCTATAACTCTACCAGTCATCTCAGTTAAACAAAAAACCAATAAAACTTAAACTAGTCCACCTTCCGCCTTAACATCACTAACGTCAGAATGACTAAGAAGAACTTGAATATGGAAATACTTAAACATTGGACCCGTTGTTCATCACTCCTGGATACACGATACAAAAAACAGGATCGGAACCTTCACAGAACAATCAACCTAAGCACGACCTCGCCTTATCACCGTCCTCTTAAACGTTTAATTTATTTGTATCGATCCGATGACTACTGATCCCGGTCGTCGATAAGGCACGTACACACGACGCAGCATACTAAACAGTTGTCAATAGACCGGGTCGGGTTGTCTGAAACGATTTAAATGTTTTAATCAATCGGTTTCGATGCGCGGTCCGATTGCGGACTAGATTTCAATAAAGGATTTGTTAGATAATTATCACAGGAAGCATTATTTACCTATATATTAATTTAAGCTTCAACGGGACTAAGTGCTAACGATAAGGTCTCGTTTGATTAAATGCAGTAATTACCTATTAAATTTAAATCGATAATTCACGTAGTATTTCTACATCATTGGTTAAAATTCCGCATAAATAATTTATATAGGCCTTCATGAAAACTTCTTGGTGAAGTTTTGCATAGTAGTTCTCCTCATAATGATTTGAGCGTTTTCATTTTCAACTGCATTTTCGTTCCTACATGCCACCTATGAGTTTATAATTTATATGTATAGGTAGTAGTGTGACGACAAAACGCCAATCAAAATATTTCTTAATGTGATTTTATTTCTTCCCCAGATATCTACAGCCCCCGACCGAGAAGAATATTAGTTTAAGGTAACTACTTCACTTTTAGACAAAGTTAACATTCACTTCATGTTTTATACGTCATGAAACTAAGTAGTATCTCAGTTAACTTCTACGTGACTTCCAGACACTGAGCTAAGTACAATGTAATAAATATCCAATGCAGCTGCTCTGTCTTCCAACAATGTTTCGGTGTAAAGCCGGCTACTGACACTCCTGCCACAGGGCCGATATTGGCATGCGATTTTCGGAGTAATATCAAGATTTCTCCACACACAATCAATCAATATTTTATTGCAAGAACATAGTTGTATTTTACATTAGACGATAATATTAAAAAAGCACATTCCTGGGTCATGCACATAAAGTCTTTCTTGTGGACATATCAATATGTATTTAACCTGTGTGATAATCTTTTAAGACTACTTTTGTTTTAATATCTTATTCTGCTGTCGACTGCGTCTATAAATCGTAAGATGACAACCAAAAATCTCTAATTGTAAAATAATGATTAATCAAAAATTAACCTTTGTTATTACTGATACGGTTCAATATTACTCTGACCAGAACTTGTGATAGTATAAGTAATAGTAAGTTTTAATGGTTACCTGACGATATGTCCCCAAAAAAAAAACTTATTTAGATGGCGCCTCAAATGGCATTTGTGTTTAGTAACATTGCAGATTATTGAGGTTACATCCAATTAATCCGACTGATCAAATACCGCATTGTAATTAAACTGGCATGCGAGTTATTGCACCGTCTAGGTGAGCCCTTACCGCCTAGCGATCCAGCAATACGCCACTGCTTACTTATATCTCAATAAACGAGGCGATTAAGGGCCAAACCCCCAAATCGCCCTTCCCGCAGGTGTGTAAGTAGCCGGCATAAATCATCCAGTGGCACTGCAGTCACGATATAACATTTTTCACTTCCTCCCTTCCTTATGAATACTAAATCGAGGCTCCCCCATTATAAGCTTAAGTACGTATACTGGCTGAAAAGGCAATTTACATTCATCACTTTAAATAACAATATTTTTATGGCGTGCAATTTTGTTCTTGATTTTAGACTAAATGGAAGATTTGGATCTAAAAAGCTTTGTTGTGGGAAACGTCTAACAAGGTATCCATAATGTACCTTGACACCAACCTAAGTAGAAACTATTTCTGTACGTTAAAAAGTGTTTTTGTGACATGTGTTCCTATAAATAACAGTAATTAGTTAAGTTTTTGATGTTGATGAAAC